>NW_016813388.1:1085423-1132137 GCF_001698545.2 Rhinopithecus bieti
ACAATAATTTTTATGAACTATAGGGATAATACATTTATTTAAAATATCATGTACAGATTTTTTTAGACAAAAAGCACAAATATGAGGTGCTATTTTTTCTATTATAGGGAACACACTTTGTTCTAGCTTGCAAATATGTCAAGGGGAAAAATAAATGAAATAAAATGCTAAAATTGACCTTAGTATGCATCTTAAACTGTAACAAGGACTATTTACAATTTTATTTGGAAATAAAAGTGTAAATTATTATTGCTGATACATATTTTAAGAAGAAACAAATCCTAAGGGGTCTCCTCTCATTTATTCAAAAAGTATTTATTAAGCACCTACTATGTACCAGAAATTCTGCCAGGTTTCTTTTGAATTTGCGGCATTTTATTAAATCCCACTTGGCATACACAACTTCTAATTTTATCCTTTCTTCCACCAAAACAAACAGTCACCTTAAAAATCAGTTAGGATGGCTGCTAAGTGTGGCATGTGAAACATCAAATCATGAAAATGCTAATGATCCATTTAACAAAACATACATACCATAACCTAGGTAATCTATAAAAGCTCATTACATAAATGAAGTGTGGAATTACCCTTTTGGGGGGACAGTCATAGTATTTTAATGTGATATAAAAAAGCTAAAATAATGACTCATTTAAACCAACTTGATAATTTTGAATTTATTTATATGTTCATACGAATAAACAGTTACTCTCATATTTTCAAAAACTAAATGTTGGTGGTTGTGCTTTAAGAAATGCTTAAATAGCAAAAGTGGCTATAGGAGAAATAATGACCTCTGCTTATGATAGTTAGGTTATTAAGAACACTGATTAATGTTAATTTCAAAAGCTATTTCTATTCCAAAATTTAAAACAGAAATGTGATACATTATTCAAATAACATCAAAAGTAATTATCACATTAATATGTCTTAAAATCTGACTGTATAAAAGATAACTAAACTGATAATATTTAATAAATAACATAAATTGTAAGTTTTTTCAGTATAGAAGAATTGGTGCTTCAATCATTTTCAATCTATCTGAACTTATTTATAAAATATATTCTATATCTAAGTGCATATGTATTATAATGTATTTATATCTGGGTGTATAAATATATGAACATATATCATATATAACTACATCTCTAAGATTAAGCACTACATTTCTAGTGAACAGATAATTAAATTGAGGATAAACTAAATTAGTTGTATTGTTTATAAAAACATGCTGTTGGTTAGTCATATTTTTTTCCTTCCCCTGCACTCTATTCTTCTCACTTAAAAATCACTTGCTTCTGAAATGACCAATAATACATATTTAACCAATATGTATCAGAATATTAATATCCAATTTAAAAGCAAAATACATCTTTGAAGTGAAATTAAGTGATGAACATTATGTGGATAATGTATTGTATCAATGTGTATTGACAAAATATGTACTACTTGTAAATAAAAATGTGTGCAAAATCTTTGTAAGGAATTACAGCTCATGAAAAAATACTAAAGAATAAAGGAATGAATAGAACTGCTGGAAACCATTAAAATAGGAAACAATTTCAGGGAACTAATCAAACGAGAAAATATTATTTGAAATCACTTCTTTTTTTATAGAAAAGCATTTGTTATCTTGAACTTTTAAACATTTAACTAAGATACCAACAAGCCACTTGCTCAGTTCTTTTTTATCTTCACATTTCACTATTTCATTATGCAAAATATTTTTATTTATCGGTGGAACATGAAAATATGCTCTGTTTTGTGTGCACCATCAGAACCTCAAAAAAAGCTGACGGTATTTTCATTCAACTAGATTTACCAAATGGACCTCAGTAAATTCCTTTTTTTATGAAAATCACTGGCAAAACAGAACTAGCAAATAGGGCAGAATGGGCTAAGTACCTCGGGTTGAAATAAATATAACTTTAAGACTAAAAACAATTTTGGAACATGCATTCTACATTTAGGATTAGTAATTTTTCACCTCTGCTCTTTCAATGAATATCCTTGCAAAATGGGACCCTTTTCAAATGACAGATGCTGGGAGTTTTAAATGGCATCATTGATTTTTTGCTTGTTTGTTTTTAATTAGCATATAAATAAAATAATCCACAAATTGGGAGTTATTTGCTATTTAAATTTAATTGAATTTCCCACTTCTATTGTAGGGAATCAAAACATAAAACACATAGCTAAAGTAAATGCATCCCCACACAGCAGCGTAGAGGTACATGTGTTTCTCTGTAGTAATAGCCAGGTGGTCGTATCCCAGCAGGTTTCATAAGGTGGTATTAAATACTGTGGTGACTCATGATGGTACAGGGTTTGTGCTCAACCCAGAAATCTAAATTTTCTTAGTAAAATAAGTGAATTGATCCTCTGGTGAAAAAACCTAAACCAAGTCTATATATTTATATTGACTATATTTGAGAGTCTAGTTTTATCTTTTTTCAATAGCATGCCAAAAGGAATGTATTGCAAACTTTTACTATTAAATGTCTTAAATACATTAGTAAATTAAGCACAAAAGGGTTTAACAGACCTGCATATATTTTCTCCACGTTATCGCCTTGTAACTGCTTCTCTGCAGTCTAGAATACTCAGTTAAAGTGCAAACTGCTTGACATTCCGATGCCGAGAAGTGGACACAATGAGTACCTAGGGGTTGGGAGAGTGAGGGGGGAAGCCCAGTCTGTGACCTTTAGCCAGTCTGTGACCTTTAGCCTAAGGTTCCACATGTGTGAGCAATTCATCACTTAGGAGAACGATCTCCTGCTTACACAAGGGCTATAGCTATTTCACGTGTTTTCACTCATCATTTTATCAGTAAGATTAAGGTCAGGAAATCCTTATTAGAAGACCAGAGCAAAATTTCAAAAAATGTTCACGAACAAATTCAACACAAAGTCTCAACACTGTACAAAACAATTTCTGAAACTTTATTGTGAATTTTAAGGTACATTTAGTAAAGAATGTAATCCTTAATATAATTAATTAGAATAAATTGGAAAGAAATGCACATACTACTTTTTTAAAGCAAGAATAAGTACAGACTTTAGAAGCCACAATATATACAATTATATGAGTGCAATAAGCTTTCAAATACATTAGGTATATATCCGCTTAAATAAATAGTAGAATACTTAATTTGACATATGTGAGAGTCATACTGATTACACCAAAAATGTTTTACAAAATATAGCCAAAAATGAAACGTTATACATTTTGATATACAACTCTTTAAATACTTTATATATTCATTACTTAATTCAAATCATAGTGTACAAAAGTCCATTTTAATGAGGACAAATTTTAATTGTGTGTTTACCGCTGTTGAGCAAATATGGATATTAAGATGCATCCCTATATGTTACTAAATTCCCGTTCAACTTAAATCATTATCACAGGGAGGAAAGAATTCTACCAATTTTAACAGTAATAATTTTATTGATAAATTATCCATATAACATATTTCAACATGATTTTGGCAATTTTAAATTTTTTAAAATGTATCATCTAGTTCTTGAGCCAATTTGTTTTTGTGTAATGAAAACTTATTTTGAAATCAAAATAGAAATATATTGCTACATTGAGCTTCTTATCTGCTCTGCAATATACATATTTTAAATACCTTTGATTATCAATTTTCAATTGGGAAAATTTCCCCTCTAATTCTTTAATGATAATGCTTTGTGTAGTGCCTTACTAAGTATCTCAAGAATTCATTTCACAAAGTACCAATTGAATATACTGTACTGTAAGTGTTACCTATAGACTAATAGTATTATAAGAAAATGTGATTTAAAGGGTTTTACAATTATTATTATTATTATTCATACATTATAGTACAATAAGTGAGTTAGTTTTCAGCCACAATGAATTATTTTTTTGTACATAGTTACACATGGCGATTTATTTGGGGTATGTAAAATGTGGCTATTTTCAGAAATAAAATGGAATATAAATTATCAAGTTTTTTTTTTTAAATGGAAACAATACTGTTATTTTCTATGGGATTCTTTAAAAAGTGAAAGAAAGGAAATGCAAAAACACATACCAACCTATCTTGGTGTGGTGAGGTGAGGAGAAGGACCATTCAACCATCATCTCCTACAAGTTACTTAGGCAATAATTACTGAAAAAAATGTACGTTGTGCTTAAATAATGAGCAATATGCTTATCTGGTTCTGTCTACGAAAACTACCTGGTAACATTAGAAAATGATTATAGAATGACATACTATTATTGTTATGTTTTATATCTGGACCACAAAAGCAGTATGAGAAAACCTATTATAATGTGAACTGAAGTTGTATTTTTATATTTTTGTTAATAGAATATTAGAATATTACCACATCTAAGAGCATGTCTAATAACAGTAAAGACAACTTAAATTCTCCTAAGCCTCCCCAGTACCAATTGTCCACTGTTTTAATGGAGCAGCACCACATGTCAAGCACCCAGTCAATCTCTGTAACTCACCAAGTTGCCTCTTATTGGTCAATCGAAAGCATATACACCTTCTGCAAGAAGTCAGGTGGCATGAGGGAGGTTTAGTAGAGGACACACACAAATGCAGATTTATCTATTTTTAGTGAGGGCCATAAAACTGTAAAACAGGGGCTTTGCATGGAGTAAGCATGGCACCTTATTTTTCAGTCAGAGAGAAATGCCATGAGAGCTATTCACATTCGATTTATGAGAGTAAGAAATAAACTGATGTATAAGTGAGGGTGTTCATTTTGTCCATATTTGCATTAGGGTTGTATGTATGTGTGCCTGTGTATATGTGAATGTGTGAGTGTCTTGGTATATTTCCAGGGTAACAAAGAGATTAAATGTAATTCAGGTAACACGTGATTGCCAAAGAGGATCTTATTTCTTGCCCTGTGAAATGAACAGGAGTTAATGAAGCAAATCTCTAGGTTGTTTTGACACAGGGTTTTAAGACTTTGATAGTAGCAAAGCAATAATTCCTTTAACTGTAAAATTACACATTCACACAAAATAAGACATACCAGTCTTTTGACCATTCTCTCACAATGTTAGAAACTACATAATAAGAACCTCAAATATCCTTTAATTCTTTCTTAATTTTTGAAATTAAATAAATATAAACAAGGTTTTATAAGCTGCAAGTATTCTTAAATTGACTAACAAATTTATTGAAAGCTTAAAGATAATCATTTAATTTTATCTGCATCTTGAACTCCATCATTATGGTTAATAGACTTTGTAATTCTGTTTTAATGCCATCCTGTATATAAAAAACTCATTTACAATCACCTTAAATACAGCATACTTAAGTTGGTGATATCTCTCTTTTCCAAATAATTATCTTAAATTTGGCATATCTTTGGCTCTTTTGGCTTTAAAATCACTATTTCAAGAGGTAACAAAGAAAAACATGCTTCAAAAAATACTGTGATTTACTAGAATACCATTGCCTAAGTGAACTGGGTCTGTAAAGGTGATACCAAATAAGTCATTTTAATATTGCTGTAGTTTACTTTTGCTAATTCTTGCATAGCTTTTAAACACATTTTGTGGTTAAAAGATAAAATGCATGCAATTAAATAAAAGAAGTCTACCTCTTCCACTGAATAGATATAATGAGAAAAATCACATTGTAAAAATCTAAAGATTAACAATCCTATCATAAATTATGTATAAATACGTGTAAGAGCTTACCAAATTAAAGTCTGAGAACAGAAATTTTATTAAAGCACCTCTACGGAAATAATCAATTTGCAATAATGACAGTCAAGTTTTCAGATAACTTGGAAAAAAAAAAAAAAAAAAAACCACAGCCTTAGTAGTAGAAAATATTGCCATAAATCTACATATGATAGCTAAACTTTATAGTAGAGAAATAAATAAATAGTATGCATTACGATAGCTCAATATATTGGGGTTAAAAATCTTACTAAATCTTTAAAAGGCATGGAAACAATATTTTCTCCTCAGAGATATTTCATAAAGCAAAATGAATATGACTACATATAAGTTTGGTTATGTATATTCATTTTGCATCTAATCTGTTTTCTTATTGTGGATATTGACTAAGCACAATTTTCTTTAAATAATTTTAACAAATAAAAGTGGTTACAATTTTTTTTATAAAATCATACATTGCACACAGTACTGGCTTACTCAGTTGAATAACTCCTATTTGTGAAAAATGATGTCTGTATTTGATGAGAAAAATTATTATGCCAGCTTTAGTTAGTTGCTTTCTACTTCTCTTTTCATTCATTTTCTTGAAATTCTAAAGGTGCAAAAGCTAGGAGCTGATGCCCATTTGCTGGTCTACTACATCAACGCAGAAAAATCATTACAGAATTTTCACTTCACTTGCGTAATGTTGTCCAGTGCCATTAATCCTCTCATGTCATTCCTCAACTGCCTAGAATTGATGTATATTAATCCATAATTGCAGAGGTAGAAAACAAAGTGCATGCTGAAAAGCTTCTGCTTTCCTCAAGGCAGAAATTTCCAGTGCTCAGACTATTTAATTTGGTTCTTGTAATGTCCATTTGGATCCAGTCTGCCTGCCTGTCACACTCATAACCAATAGGCATAATGTCACTACAAATTATCACCAACATCCAGAATGTCAATGCAAAATTAATTTTCTTTTTCACAAAACCTTGAACATTAGTCCCCGGATAAAGGAAAACCCCAGCTATATTTTAAGTAATCTAGAAAGCTAATTCAACACATCATGTTAGGCCACTGTGTTCATGTGTGTATGACACAGTTTAGTTTTCAAATCCCAACTGGGAATTCTATCAGAAGACTGTAAACCTATAGTGAAACCAAAACAATTTGGCACTCTTCCATGAAAATCTGCTAAAAAGAGATTAAAGTGTTTGCTTTTATATTTGGTCTAGTTAAATATGAGTTCCATTGAAAAGAGCATCTATTTAAAAAAAAAAAAAGCTTCTCTAAACATGACTCTTTAAACAAATATACAGATAAAAACTTCCTCATATCCTCACCACAAATTGATGCCTATCTTTGCATATGTCACTGAGCTAAAAGTAAACTTGCCTGCATGTCTTTGAGTTCATGTCTACGAATTATGCATTTCCAGTATCTTTTCTTAATATTTTAACAAAGGAAACCCTGCTGCTCTAGTTTACAAATTAACAGGTGAATTTAACTTTCTCACATCCATGATCTATCTAAAATATTCCCTTCCCAATTTCTTATTGTCTGGTGAACAACATAAACTCCACCTTCAGTCAACATGTTGAATACTGCTTTTTAATTAGAGTAATTGAAATATTTCTGCTTAGTATACTTATTAGTAAGGGACTTCAAAAAAAGCTGCTGCCTGATAATAGCTCTCAAACCAAACTTTGGAAGATAACTGAGTTCTTGCAATAAAAATGCAAGGTACAGAATTCTAAGTGTTCATAATTGAAAGTCAGTCTGCTTGTCTCATATCAATAAACTCTTTCTGAACACACAAATCTTTTTTATTTTCTAGGAATGTTACAGAATGTATGTTCTAAATAAGAACTGTAGTCATGAAAGTGATTCCATCTTCCATATGCACTACATACAGTGGACAAAAAAGGTAGCATATTATTGCAAGAATTAATTTCCTTTGCCAAACACAATATGGAAAGCTATGCAGCCATAACTCTCTATTTCATTTTAACCTTTAAATGGACCTCAAATTACAACTGTAAAATTCTCACCTAGACATTTTATCAATATACATCCATTATAATAATCCATGATAAACAAATTTAATTTTACTATATAGCTGAAATGGCTCTCTCCAGTTCTCAGGTTTAAGAGGAATCTTGAGAGTTCAACATGCTGTTGATGAATTTTTTATTTATTTTCTTTTTTTTTGAGACAGGGTATTGCTCGAGTGCCAAGGCGTCACTATGCCTGGATAATTTTTGTATTTTTTGTAGAGATGGCGTTCCACTATGTTGTCTAGGCGGCTCTTAAACTCCTGAACTCAAGTGATCCACCCCCTTCGGCCTCCCAAAGTGCTGGGATTAAAGGTATAAGCCACCACACTGGCATTTACCAAATATTGTTACAGTTTTGTTTGTTTGTTTGTTGTTTTGAGATGGAGTCTCGCTCTGTTGCCCAGGCTGGAGTGCAGTGGCGCAGTCGTGGCTCACTGCAACCTCCGCCTCCTGGGTTCAAGCGATTCTTCTGCCTCAGCCTCCCAAGTAGCTGGGACTACAGGCACGCACCACCATGCCCAGCTAATTTTTGTTTTTCGGTAGAGACGGGGTTTCATCATATTGGCCAGGATGGTCTCGAACTCCTGACCTCATGATCCGCCCGCCTCCGCCTCCCAAAGTGCTGGGATTACAGGCATAAGTCACCACGCCCAGCTAATATTGTTAACGTTTTAAACAAGGAAGACATTAAGCAGCCGGTAACATGGTATATTTATAAAACTGTAGAAAATAACTGAATAATTTTGTAGCTCTGGGTGATTTAAGTGGAAAACCTACTCTAGAAAAACATTAAAATTTTATAAATAGTAGTAAAATAACTTATTATATGCATGTTTCTAAATAGATATGAAGATATATTCTCCCAGTGCATTACAGATAAGTTGGGGGAGGGCCCATATTGATCTTAGCTGGCAAATTTGTGCAGAGATGCCTGGTGATTGCTTCTGAACCATTCAGGCACAGGGGCTGGAATAAAGATTTAAAAAGAAAAAAGAAAGGAAAGCATCATTCCAGTCAAGTAGTCTAGGACTGAGATATACTTGTTATCATTAGAGTTTGACTTTCCCCTCTTCTAGATGTTATCTGATATGGGACATTGTATGAAATAAGAATAATCACAAAACTCTGCTTTGAGATGAGCAAATTTATTTAAATTAACGACTAAAATTCACTGTTTGTGAAAAATATATAGAATCCTACTACTTAAAAGATACGAATGCTAATTTCTACTTTTCCCATATATTGTCTGTGAATGTTCATTGTAAACTGTAAAGTATCTCCCCATGTCTCGAGAATAGTTCTGTCATAATGCTATGCGCTCAGTGGCAAAATAATGAAGCCAAAAAAAAAAAAAAAGGTTAAATTAGACTTTGGTGATTTTTTTTTTTTTAACCTTTAAACAAATTTTTTTTGGAATAATTTACTTTTGCTGATCGACTACAAGTTTATGTGTTATATAAAAGTTCCATGATAGAGACAGTATTAATTAGCAGCTAAGAGAGTGCAGTGTCTGACATAAGACTGCTAGGGTTGGAATCGTAAATGATTCTCCCCTGACTAGAACTGTGACCTGAAGCAAATCATTCAGCTTCTCCTCAGCTGTAAAATAGGGACAATAATAATAGTATCTGCCTCAAAAAGTAGTTGGTTCTATTTGAGTTAATACATGTAAAGTGCTGAGAAGAACTCCAGGCACCTGGATTACTCAGTAAATATCAGCTATTATCTTTATCTGGTGTTTGACATCTACTTTCAAGGTGCTGCAAACTGAGTTTCTAGAAATCAAAAGATAATGGTACCAAGGTGAACGCTGTGATCTTCTCTTTACAAAGTCTCAAATATCCTCCACTTTTCCTGTGAAATGGTTAGCTATTTAGCTGAAATTAACTGTGGATTATTTTGGCCAGTTAGTTTTATATATGCTTAAAAGCATGTTCACATGTTTAATAATAAAGCTATGACAATTCAGGTCAATGCAATCAATAATTAGTTTCAATGCCAATAGCAAACCATTGAGATTAATGAATTGATTACATTTTATTATTAGCTTTTTCCCTATATAGGCTACTCTAATACTACAATGGTTATGTAACATTTTGTTCAAATTCCTAATGAATTTATTCTTTTTTGAGGCAAAATATTGGAAAGCACAGTCTATACCAGTTTATTAATCTACAAGCATCCAATTCCAAATCAGATTCCAGTGACACCATCTCTTTGTACTTTTACAATAGAGAACTGATTCGATTAATCAAATAGTTGTAATTCACACTGCATTGTCCCTGGAATGCTCACGCTGACAATGCTCTATGAACTCACAGAATTTTCTTTATTTGTCCATCTTCTAACCTTGCCAGATGCTGCTAAAATTTCATTAATCAATTAATGTCCTAAATAGATAATGTGTGTCTTATGCAAAAATCCTTGCATGTTCATTTGACACAAACCAATTTTTTGTTTTACTTTCATATTCCTTAAAATTTCCTGTCAGAGGCATTATCAACATTAAAAAATTGGTGGACTTTATTTTTAGTAGCCTCCAAATGACCATATATTTGTGGGATGAATACTTAGAAAGCATATCATGTTCAGAGAGCCATATGGTTATTCTCCGATGACATATTAATGTCATTTAGTATTAATAATATTAATGTCACTTTTTTCCTACATGTGCAAAATCTCCATAATAAACAATTTTGACCAAAAATTAGATACTCACAATTTTTGATTAGGAAACAATTAGGCTGACATAGGCAGTGAGTAAAACATTTGGCACTACAGATAAGTATTTCTCATATTTTCTCCGGGGCTATAAGTAAATTTACCACTGTCACCAGAAATAAGAAAGAATTGGCTGAAAAAAAAATGTAAGTACATTTGCTGTTGGTCATGTTTGAATATGACAGAAAAGCATACAGGAGCTGTCAATGCAGAAGGCTTTACCACAACATAGATCTTTGATATGAGTAGTTGGAGGAATATACATAGAAAAAAGCAAAGGGCTTGGAATACACAGTCTGTATTTAGAACAACACCATGTTTGCTGCTATTGTTTGTGAAGTTGACATTGCCACATCTCTGATTTTATGTTCAAGTTGGTCATTACAGACAACAGAACACTGATGATTACTAAACAAACTTTATTTAAACATTACTTTAAGTGAAACTTTAGATTGTGTAAGTATTATATATCTTTCCTACTTCTCAGTATTGGCCATAACATCTGCTCTCCTATTAGGGAAAAACTCCTATCTTTCCCCTGAAAAACACTAGAGTATTGTTCTGAAAGCCAACACAATGTATTACAAGAGCAGAATTGACTGAATTCCCAGTACTTGAGTCCTGCAACTAAGCCCTTACACAGAATGCCTCACCTTAGCATCACATATTTCAGATAAGTCATTGGCACACTTGGGGGACTATAACATAAGAAGAACAATTCCTTAAGAATGTATATTCTTTCTGTGATTTGTTTACCACATTTATATTTTAACCCCTCTTCAAATTGGAAGTGTTTAGAACATTTTAAGGAAGGCATTCAGGGTGTGAGCTTTAGAGAGACAGCTTAATATGATTAAAAAGTGTCTTGCATCCAAAATGTGGCATTTCTGGAACTATTTAATACATCTCCTCCATCGATGTCAACTTTCCAAACTTGCAAAGTGACTCCTGGACCGATCCACCTACAGTGTAAAATAATCTCTTTATCATATCTCTATCAAAAACACCAAAAGAATTTGGTCTTCCTAAACTTGTTAGAAGATGAAAGGGTGCAATGCAGTAAGTAGTAACAAATGCAAACAAATTGAGTTATTAGACAAGTAAGTATTCTTAAACTGCTGTTCAAGATTCAGAACCATCCTGTGGGTTCTTGTTTCTGCAGTGTTCTGAAGAAAATGTGTTAGACTCATTGATGGCGAAATCGTTTTATTTTATGTCCATGTAACCAAGTAACACTGTTTTTTTTTTTTTGTTGTTGTTGTTGTTTAACATTCATGTGATATATTTGGGTACTATTTCATCTAATATGCAGTTTGGTTTTTCTAATCCCAAAGTTGATTTTCCGTCAGCATGAGATTGGCAGTTCTGATTATTCAAATTATTTATTCAATTTAACATCACTTTTATTTTGAATGAAGAAACTGCCTATAAAATCAGTGGGCACCATTTGATTAAATTAGCTTTTCTAAGACTTGTCCTGATAATTAACATTATCAGTCAAAATTACCACTGTTTGATATTTTATTATATTTACACATTATTGAAAAACTATGTGTAATTCTCCAACATTAACAAAAGTTGAAATATGCTAAAGTCACCTTAATGTGTTACTATAGACAATAAAATCAAACATTGTAAGAGTAATATTACTGACAAAATATGGCAACTACATAATGATTTTAAGTTCATGGTTTTTTCAATCAAACAATAAATGCCCACAATCTTCTTGAGGTTTTGTAGTTCTGTTTTTTGATTTCTAATTCAAGAGAAAAAAGTTAATTTTCTAGTTCAGAAGGGGAAAATTAATCAGATAGCAACCTCAAAAAAGATAGAGGCAATACTGTGTTATCAACACTAATGCAAGAGAGTGATAACGTAGATCATACAAACAATGGGAATATTGCAAATCATTCATTGTCAGGAGAGACTGAACCATGTGGTTTATTTTGTAATTGTTTTTCTTGAGCCACTGTTAACACTGATATGTACTATATGAACATATATCAACTGATAATAGAAAGAAGTAGGCCAGATGGATGTTGGCTGGCAAGAGAAAACCTGCCAAGGAGTAATGTTTCCCTAAGTAATTAACAAAAGCTGTAGTTCAATTTTTTAATAATAGAAATGAAAAAAAATGGTTGAGTCCAATTATCTAATTTTCAGAGAAGAAAACTGAATTCTCAAGATGCTAAGTGTAATTCTATCAAAGTATAAATGGTTTTGAATAGACATTATTGTAACCCAAAAGAGAGAAAATAATGTATTCTACACTTTATAAAATGTGAAAATTTAAGTACTGATTTTAATAACCACTACTTGTTTATTTTATGTGGTAATGCACTGCATAGTCACTTATCAAAATCGGAATAAGCAAGGAATTGAAACTATGTAAAAACACCAAGTTAACTGTCACTGTGAAAAGTGATGAGAATGCCACGTTTTTGATTTTATGTAGAAATCGGTTACTACAGACAGAGCAACTATCATGTGACTTCTATACCAACCTTTATTTAAATGCCTGTACCTTCCTAAGCTTAATATATCCTGTTGCTTGGTTCTAAATTAGTTTACCAAACTGTCCATATTTTCATAGTATTAAAAAGTGATTTACGTATAGTTTTTTGGTTGGTCATATCAATCCAACAATAATTTCTAAAATAATTGTAATCAATAATATTTAATTAACAAGTGTTAATACACATTTTATTCCTGAGGTCTACCTATTTTAGCAGGTTTCAATTTTGCAGTTCATTTAAATTACAGTAATTACTTGGTGATAGTTACCTAAGCCTAAGCATCCACAGAACAGTTGGAAAGATCCTTTTAGAGTTAGGCCCCAGCTTGATGGTTATCACAGAAGTCTAATTGCAATTAAAATAGTACGTTTTCTGGCAATAAAGATTTATCTCTTAAAATCTGTTTGTACAGGAATGTGCAGGTGAGGCACATTATATGCATTATTTTTTAAAATACAAATTTTTGGCTTAAATATGATTTTGAAATTGGGGGATGACCTGCCTATATAAACATTTATCCATACGTAAGTTAGTGTTTTAGAAATAATTGAGTTAAAAAAACATAGTCTGTCTTGCCTGTAACCTAAAGCCCAATTACGACATTTTCCTCTATGATGAAAGACCAAATATTCAGGATATGTATGTTTCTCAATTTAGGAAAACGGAAAGCACATATATATATATAAGAGTAGATAATAATAGTATATAGTATATAGTAGGGGGTATATTATTAGAAGGTCTCTGTTTTCACATTTATGATCATTGCATTGGTTCTGAAGAGTATGTGTGATAAATATTCCATAAGAAAATGGACTTGCCAAAATCAGAACCATCTGGAGGCAAAAGGCAATGAAACTAAACATTTATTCCAGCCAGAGTTTAATATCTATGTTCTATATCTATGTTAAATATGTCCTTTCAATGGATGGCTAAAACATTTTTTCAAAATATCATGACTTGAAATACCCCTTTTCAAAATGGATGCCTCTACAGGAGAAATTCCACTTTTAGAGAACCACTGTCTACTTTAGCTTGGGTTATTATTCAACATTATCAATGTGTGCCATGTTTTTAAAGTAGTTTTTAATATAGCAAATATGCTAAACTCATGTAGTTAAAAAAATGAAGTTTTACTTGCTACTATATTTTATTAACACCTTCGCCTGTAGAAGGAGTGTGATTTTAAGAATGAAAAAGTACATTTCCCTCCAAATTAACCAAAGGATAAATTTAAACCTGGCATTCTTATAATTAGAGTAATAGATCTTACAATTTTACTACCCCAATGAAAGATCAAGTCTCCAGCAGTAGTTAAAAAAAATGTGAGAGAGACTTTAAAAAATATATTTCAGGGAAATGATGACATCTATTTAAAATTGAGAATGAACTCATATTTTTTTAACAAGGAAATTCCAAGGAAAAAAAGTATTGTGCTTAAAATTTAATGGAATATTTTAAAGCAAAGACAATTTTTTTTGATCTTAAAAAAAAATTTCCCATTGTCTAATGCTGTTCCTGGATCATAGCAGTTATTTATTAGATGTCTGCTGAGAAACAGAATTAATACAAAATTTAAAAAGCCTAGCTGTGTATCTATCCATGGATCGTATGACAAAGTTTTTGGCAGCAGAAAATTTCACAGCTAAATGTCAGATACTTTTGAAAGCATGCAAATTTAAAACTATAGAATATATTTCTGGAATAAGCATTGGTATCCATTAGGGAAAATAGAATATGGTTCAGTAGTCTAGTGATAAGTTTGGATATTATCTCGTTGTCAGACTTACCTCCAAATAAGTGTTCAGCAGGCAGAAAAATTTCTTAAGGGAACCCATTCACATAGGGAAAGATGTGAAAGGTACAGTCCGGGAAATATACATGTCTTCATAGAATAAGTTGTTGCTCATTATCTGAACTGGAATTTACATAGACTTTCTGAGACAGTTACCTGTATATTATAAAAGCCCATAGAAGGCCGAGCGCAGTGGCTCACGCCTGTAACCCCAGCACTTTGGGAGGCGAGGCGGGCAGATCACGAGGTCTCCTGGCCAACACGGTGAAAACCCGCCTCTACTAAAAATATAAAAAATTAGCCGGGCATGGTGGCGGGCTCCTGTAATCCCAGTTACTCGGGAGGCTGAGGCAGGAGAATGGCGTGAACCCGGAAGGCGGAGCTTGTAGTGAGCAGAGATGGCGCCAGCCTGGGTGACTGAGGGAGACGCCGTCTCAAACAAACAAACAAACAAACAAAAAAAATGCTAATAGAGAAACCACTGATATGAAAAACATAAAATGGTACCTTCATATAGTATACATGTATATATACTTGACACCATGAGAATGCTAAATATTTCAAATAAAACAATGAATCCAAATCCTTAAAGCCTGATTTTAACCATTTAAAATGTGTTTAACATTTTGCCTGATTAGGTCCATGTCTGTCTATGTGGTGGGATTAAATAGAATTTACCGAACATGTACTATACGACATGCTATAATCCTTGTAACAACCCTAAGAGGTTTGATATCCAAGATAATATGCACACTATGTCCCTCCCTGCCTTGTTCGGTATCCCAATGCTATAAAATGGATATTACATCTTAGCATAAAACAAGCAGAAGCCTAAAGAAAATCACACCAGTTTTCCAGGTTTTATGTGTTTGATTAAGCTTTCTAAGCACAAAGAATGGGTATTTTTATTTTAAGTTTGTTTTGTTTTAAATTATTTTCTTCTTATGAAACCGTCTTCTTATATAAAACTAGAACTAAACCAAAAGGCCAATCCAAAAACAATTGTATTGCACTGAGAGGGTGGTAAAGATCAATACGAAGTTATATATTTAATTTCTTCAATCAAAATCACAATAAAGTCAGTTGAAATTTGACTATATCTACTTCTTATTTAGTTGATAAAGTTAATTGAACTAATAACAAATCTCCACTACATTCTGCTCCAAATACAAATCAGCAACTTTATTGTGATGGTTTCAGCTGTTTCAACAAAAGGAAATGATTTTGGCCCCAGGATATTATCAAAAGGTATTTTTGGGGTACTATCATAGTGTGTAATATTTTTATTTGTTGTGTCTCATTTATGTTATTATGTCACTCACAAACTCAAACATTACAAACTTGTATATTCATACATGAAAAACTTACTTATAAAATGAATATAGGTTAAATTAAGAAAAATTGTAAAAGCTGTTGGTTATTATGCTTCTAGCATAAAATTGATGAATCTCAGAAATATGATCCATATATTTTGAGGCATTTTAGCTAGTTTGATTACACCATGGATGCCATTACTTCAAAAGGGATGCTTTCCAGTCTATGGAATAATTGGAAGCAAGAACCAGCAGGTTTCAAATGATTCCAGCTGTGTTAAGTACTGACTGTGAAACAGATTCACTCTCTTATATGTGGTTTTGTAATAGGAGTGATGTATACGTGAAAATTCCCAGACGGGTGGAGCTTCTGGGTAATCCATGGGAAAGTAAATTCATTACAAACACTAAAAGAAACAGAATAATTTCAAAACATGACATGCAAATGAAATAGGTAAAATACTCAAAATGAAAGACGAAGCAATTATTCAAATGTGAAACAACAGGGACTAAGATCAAAAACAACATCACACATGCTATATTGAGATACCGTTATAAAGATCAACTTTACAAAAGTCCTAAATAATCCGAAACCAGATAGTGTTCTAACACAAAAGCAGATTAACACAGGTGACTCACGAAAAAGATATGATAGAATGCAGATTCAAGAAAACAACCAAAACAAAATCAAGAAAGCATTCACTAAATGAAGGTGTAAACCTCTGTCAATGGCAAGCTGGTATTCTTGGACAGGAGGTAACATTTTTTGAGTGTCTGACTATTGTGGGCCAAATATATATATATATATATTAACTTAATCTCAGGACAACTTTCTATGGATTTGGCATGATTACACCCATGATTGCAGACAAGGAAAGCAAGGACTAGTGCATTTAAATGATGTGCCCAGTGTCACACAGTCTTTATGTAGTAGTTCACCAAGTCAGTTTTTCTTACTCCAAATATCAAATTAGTTCTCTAGCCTCCATTTCTTCAGTCAGAAAAAGTATTAAATAGGCCAAATAATCCCAAAGGTGCATTGGAGACTTGAGAATGTGTAACTATTCTGTGAGTTCTATTAGACGCTAAATTTATCTTTCTAAAATTAATATAGTAGCTAGACACTGCATTAATCACTATTCAGCTATTATTTTGCTTCTTTTTATAGAATTTATATTGATTCTGGCATACTGTCTGGATGTTTCAAAAGTCTATTAAGAAAACTTTAATGTGATACTTTATTTTCTTACCAACTTGTATCTCTATCAAGCACCTATCAAAGTACCTATATTGCTCATTACGTTTAGTAGTAATAAATCAATGATCTAAGTACCAAAAGGTTTAAATAAAAGGTTGGAGTGAAGAGGCTTGGAAGTGAAGGAATCTGATCCTGTTTATTTGGCTCACCTCTTGCCTTCTCATTATGTCCTAACATGAAAAACCATGAGATGATGGGCAGACATAATGATATGTCCAAAATCACGAAGAAAATAGGACCCACAGACATCTCGAAGTGATGGAAGAATATATTTTGAACATGAATGATGTCTTTCTTAAATGATTGTTGTAAAGATTAAATCAGTGGAAAATATTATATATATAAATTATAAATTCAAGATCACTGATTTTCAGGTTACATCAAAATTTACTGAATGCCTACTAAGTTCACTCTTTTCAGCACTGTTCTGAGTTCAGTGTTAGATATACAAAGGTAAGTAAGACACAGTCTCTTACTTTGAGGAACTTTCTTATATTCTCTAAGATGATTATGCTTTAAGTAAAGGCATACCAGTATTTGGTCTTACTGAGTTGCCATTTGAGACCAAAAGATCATCAAGAACCAGGGCCATGTTAGGAACAATCCTGAAATACGCCAGGGTTGACACAGTATCAGCCGGAGAGGATGCACAGTCCCTGCAAATAACAGATGGTCCTGCAGGAATAGTTTAAACCCTGAGGAGTGTTGCTCCCAGTATCATACAGAAGTCAACAACCCCTAGCTAAAGCAGAATTTAATTGTCTAAAACAGAGACTTTAGGTGTCAAGAAGCTTTTATTTATTATTATCATGCTTAAAAATCAATCAATGAAATCAACATATTTTGTTACCACTGCATGGCAGAAAATCTTACCATTTAAGACTAAGAATGAAAATGAATTTATGTCATACTAAAATATCCTAAAACTGTGTCCATTTTACTATAGTGTAATGCAATTTTGATACCTATTTAAATTTTGACGCAAAAAAATGATTATTTTTGTGTAAATTCTACCATCTCTTTTATGTTGGAAATTTGAATGGGTTGAGAATGCGTTGAAATATTATTAATCTATATAGCTAAATCTAACATTATTCCTTAACTTGGAAAAGGCATCAGTAAGAAAACTCAATTTAAAAAATAGCAAAGGAAAATACATTATCTGAGACCATAAGTCAGAATAAATATGAATTTACTATTTCTAGCAAGAAAGAACACGTCATAGATTTTATTTCACACTTTATGGTTGTCTTAAGCAAATATATATGGAGAAGATTATGCAGAAATAATTTTACATCACTTTAAAATCCATCAAGAAACTAAGAAGTCAGATGTATTAACAACATACATGAATACAGTCCACCTAGTGAATGACAAGAAATGGAGCAAAGAAAAGTAGCCAGTCCAGGTGTGTTCCCAGCTGACACACAGAAGGAAGGCTATTGTGATTCTAGACATCCAATGTGAAAACCGGTTCAATGACATGAATATATGACACAGGACGGCATCAACTCACAACTCAGAACTCACTCCATTTTTGTCTCCATTTGTCACTTGCACCTTCTACAAAAAGTTTCCTGCCGAATCCTATGTAGCTGTGTATTTGAAAGTCCTCAGCATGCAGCTGCTATCACACAGAGGCACAGATTGGTTGCATCCACCAAATCCAAAAAACCACCAGAATTTTTCTTTCCAGAAAATGTCTACTATAGAACTACTACTGTCAGTAGAAGACATTCTCCTTCTATAAAAGATACAGCTTCATTTCATAAGTACTTCTGTGTTTCCATTCTTTTCTTTATTGAGGTTTGTTTAATGAGGGGAAAAAAAAAACTAATTCATTGAATTGCAATTGCCATTGTCTTGCACAAAACTGTTTTCTTTTCTAAATCAATCATCTATTATGACTCTCACAGGCCCCTGTGACTACTGTGGGCTGCATATGGATTACACACTTTTTCTAAGAGGTGAAAATATAGGATTTATAAAATCATTTCAAAATATGCATGGCTCTTTGCTCTGATTTATATCTAACAGGGCTAGTCAAAGACATTAAGCATTAAAGAACTGCAAGGGATTTTACTGAACACTGTCATTAAGGTAAATATATTGAAATCCATGTATGTCTAGAACAAAATGCTGTGCTACAAATACACACCATATTTACAAACACAGCAAAGATGAATTCTAAAAGTACAGTTTGAGAAATGATTCAATAGCAATTCCTATGAAGATGGAAGTATTCACTTAGTACCCAGGCCTCTTCATTATGGTAATGCTATACAGTCTTATAGACACCTAGGGTGTTAATCTGATTTATGTTCAGAAGACAGTCTGGACACACAATTGAGAGTTTCTTCTTAGGAGAAATGAAGGCCAGATCATGGGCATCAGAGATACCACAAGGAAGTGCAAGCAAGCCTGCATCATCTATCTTGAATAATTAGAATCATCAAACAGCAAATCAGTCCAGTGTAAGGCATGTATTTGAGATTTTATTCTTTCAGTCACATCCAATGTTTCTGCATTTGGAAAAAATAGGCAAGACTAATTCCCTAGACTATAAATCACTCTAATGTGGAGGGAAATGTGTTAGCTAGTTGTATTACAAAGCCTTTACTTCATATTTAATAGGCACCTGCAATACCAGCATTATACAAAGCTCTCTACTTTGCAAATCTTTAAAACCCCACTTAATTTTCAGCACTGATTTCCTGCAATCTAAGAGCTTATGAAGGGTTCACTGTGTTCATACAGATCTATGCAAAATGTGCCAGAGCTTCCCGGTCTGTGATGGCATTCATTTGGAGGTGAATCCCAAATTTCTATCACTGGCATGCTTATTTCCGACTAAAATAAATATTCTCAGAATGAAAGCTGAAGATTAAGAGGACAAAAAAGGAGTCAAAGTAACGAGCACTGGGAGAGATATATGCAAATATCAGCTCAATGACAATTCTTCATACCATTTACAATAGAAGCTTAAAGACCCAAATACTCTGCAATCCATTAGCTCCTCAATATCCTGAAAGGGATTAGAGTGTTTCTTAATCAACTGCTAACAGGCTGAAAAGGCCCAGAGAGTGGATATTAACAAAGCAGTGTAATACTGAAATGCAGAGATGGTTGGACAGAGGGACAAACTATAGAAGAATGTTAAAATACAAGATATTACACAAACATGATAAAATTGACCACATTTCCATTCTTTCCTACAGCCCACACAATTAAAAATCTATATGAATTACTAAGTGGTGAAGCTGTATGTAGCAGAGTCCTTTCAAGAACAGATAAATTAATTTCATATATTTTCTCAAGGATCCGGAATAATTAGTATAAAATGAAGAAAGAATCAATCAAATATTCCTCAAAGACCTTGACTGTGCTTCTATATTTGCCATTATTAGCTGTACAGGTGGTCCCAAGCCCATCATTTTAAACGTGATATGTGCTTATGGCACTCTAATCAATCAAACTGTGAAAGATCAAGGGAAAATATTTTCATATGCCATTTAAATAATGAATAAATATGTGAAAACAGATCCCTAATGAATAACTTTGAGTTCTGCATTCCTTATATTTATATGCTATGCCTCAGAAAGTTCTACTGATTCTGCCACTATTCTTGTCTATCAGAGACAAACTGTCTATAGGACAAAAATATGAATGAGAAAGATTAAATATGGGTTGTTTTTCCAGTTTATTTCTGTATCACTCTTTACTATTAAAAGAAGGACACTTGTTTAACTTATTTAGGAATTTGAAAATTTAATGAGTCTTGACTTACAGAAAAAAAAAGAATATAAATCAAGAGCAAAATGTCAATCATGGTAATAGATCTTTTTTGTTCTATGTTTCTGATGACTGACAGCCCAATAGGTTTGTATCAAACAAAAGCAAAAAGCATGTATTCCTTTCTAAATGAAATGTTTGACAGATTTGACTGTTTTCTTAAATAACAACCAATGAAATCTTAAACAACAGAGTACATCTCCTATGTACATGAGAGATTCTATTTCTACATTTGTCTTTACTTCTGTAGTATAATGCAGATTTGGGGATTGCTGACTATGTCAAAGGCTATAAGACATTAGCATTATTACTTACGAAAGAGTCTGACTTCTGTGCCTCCAGGAAACTTTAGAATAAGCCTCTTCCTGACTTGCATTTCCAAATTTTCAATAATACCTGGCCTGTGATTAGAGTCATATTTTAACAAATCTGATATAAATTTTAGGGTCCTTATATGTAATAAATTGTGGAAAAAATATTAAATGCGAAGTTGGGTGTCAAGAAGGCCAAACTTTTAAAAATCTGCATTAACTAATTTGTATTTTCCAACTCAGTGAAATATATAAGATATTAAATGATGTACTAATATTAGTAAGAGAGTAATTTCTAGTTATAATAAAGAATCACTTTCAAGAAGACACCAAACTAAATTCAAAGAAAGCTTGCACCAAGGATTTTAAGTCAAAGTAGTAAACAATCCACTGGATTTTCAGTTTTGTTTTGTTTTTAACTATATACAAGCTAAGAGTTCACCTTTAACAAAATCAAACTGAGAAGTATTGTAAAAGAGCAATACAGACATCTGACTTGGCCCTGAAACCCTGTAAACACCCAGACTGGTATAGCGGGACCAAGGCTACAACTGTAACTTTCAGCATTTAGTGGATTTCTGAATTCTCCCAACCAAAAAAATAAAAAAAAATTAGATATAAAAACAATCGAAATAACACAAAATTGTTGTGGAAATAAGATTATAGAAAACAAAATGATTTAATGGTGTCACTTTCATAACTCAGCACTGTAGTATAAAATTACACAGTATGAAAAAGGATGCATTACAATGCCATATTTAATATTATAAGTATAACTTATAGATATTTTACATACATGAATATGAAAATGAAACCTCAAGGTTCAAAATAAATCATAGTTCATTATGAGAAAATTTGATTTTAGATTTGAGGCTTTTCCTTAAATCTGAATTCCCTCTGTTTTACAATTTCACATATTTTAAATTAATATATGAAATCATAAGAAAAAATGATAGTTTGCAATTATTTAAATAATAAGAATATGTTCACACCATAAGAATGTAGCACGTTATTACAAGTACAATATTTTCAAAGTAATTTTAATGATACCAAAGCCTGTCCTGTCTCACCACAAGGATGACTGACCTGAAACTAAGGAGAACATTAATGTTCCTTGTTTTGATATCTAGAATTAATGGCAACAAAAAATTAATAATTAGAGAATAGAATATTGTCACCACACATATTATTTTCTCTATGTTATCAAATATTCAGGAATCAGCAGACATGTCTGTGTTTAATACAATAGCAACTTTTCATTTTTATTCTCCTTAAGGTTATTAGCAATGGAACGCCAAAATGCATCTTGAATTTCATAGCTTAGGAATATCAAGATAGAAAGAAAAATAGTCAAATGTTCGTCTCACAAACCCAACTGGAAAGATAGTCAGTTTAAATGTATGGCCTATCCTTATTTCAAAACCCCGTGTCAATATCCAAGGGTTCTGGGTGTCTTCTACCTCATAAGTATGAAGACTGACTTCATGACCATAGGGCACTTAGCCAAAGAACCATAGCAATAAAAATCACAACTGATAACATTTTAAAAATGATTCACATTTGGGGGATCAATTGTCACCCGTGTTCAACTGTCACTATATATATCTATTCCAAAACTTAATAATTGAAAATATCTTAAAGTTTTTTGTTAGCCTCACATTAGTTAACATTTGCTCCCTTCACTTTCAATTGCATATTTTTCCTAGCTGTTCTAAATATCAATTCTATGACTGCCTTCTGCATTTTACATAACATAATAACATTTAAATAGTGGTTGTAATAGATTATTCAAAAATGAAAAGCAATCACAAATGTAATATAGTATCTCTAAATGGTTTGGAATAGAAGAAATTCCCTTTACACTGTAAAAAATACATGTATACACTTAAGTACAGCATGCCTACACATTTTCAGTGTACATATTCCTCAATATATAGACAAATATATATGAACAAATATTCTAGATTGTGAAAAGTCAGGATGTTTAAAGCTCTAAAATGAGTATTTCCTTTAGAAAATTAAATGACTGTTTACCCAGAACCACAGTCTAGTGCAACTCTTACAGACTGTTTTACTACTTGAAGAAGTTGTCAAATGTTAATGGGTAACTATTTCTTTTACTTTAACATTTTCATTTATCTTCCCTCTTCCCATCCCCAAAAAACCACACAGGGGCCAAGAAAATTAATTCCCCAAATGCTGTCAACTGGGTTGGGAAACAGTAATAAACAGCTTACTGTAAAGCCTCCAGCTACAATAAAACAGCTGTCAATAAGTGGGCTGAGAGTTGGGCTGTGCAAAAACAGGTTCTCTGGATATGATAATATGAGAGGGAAAGAAGCTGACACTTTCTGTTTCAATATGCTAAGGCAGTGGTTCTCAAAGTGTGGGCCCTGGACTAGCAGCATCAGTATCACCTAGGAACTTGTTAGCAATGTATATTTTCAGGCCTGACCTCAGTGGTACGAAATCAGAGCCTCTGGGGTAGAACCCAACAATACATGTTTTAAGTAGTGCTCAAGATGATTCCCAGGCATTCCACAGGGAGAATCAGTATCAAATTTTAGAACAATATCCGTAAACAATACCGTTTTTCTTTTAGGCAAATATACTAAGGAATTTTATCATTTAAAGCCTTATTGGAATTGATAATGTTGTCGTTTTCATCCTCTTAACCGTTTGGCTGTGAACTTTGTTGTTGTTTTTTACAAATAAATACTAAGACATGATCTTTTGCCAAAAAAAAAAAAAAAAAAAAAGCTAAATTCTTAACCTATAAAGGCTAACAGCACTTCCAAAAAATATGTAAGAAATAATCTGTGAAAAATTTAGTGACACATGAAAGCTTTATAAAATAGAGTGAATGAGGAATATGATTTACAGTGTTTCCTATGTTCTTTGCAGGTTAACACAAGGGAAAACAGCAAGGGGAAAAAGATCAGACAATATGGGAATTGATGTACCACAAAAACATTCATGATGAAAACATCAGACGCTATGTTTTCGTTATACACACAGTATAAATGAGTGAAATTTAAGTTTGGTAAACTTTGACCCAAGAATCTTGCATTTTACCCACATATCAATCAATAACATAAAATGAAAAGATGATGTGAGCAATAGTGCTCACACAACTAAAATCTTCACAGATTGTATTTTTTAAATAAATTTCTTAGAAAGTTTTTGTAGTAAGAAATGTTACTCTTTCAAAATGGTGTAGCTTCAGGAGCACATTTTATATAAAAGCCACTAGTTGAAAAGATTTTACTTTTTAGTTTAACCAGAACAGCTGCAGATAGCAATCATACAGTTCAGTGAAAACAAATTTGTAAAGGGTAGTATATATTTGATGTTGTTCATTCATAGGAAATATGCTTCTTTTATCCTAAAAATGTACATATTACTCTGTATATCACTACTACTTCTCCACTGGCTTCTCTTTTCTCCAACATCACATTATTTCTTTTTCAGCATGAAAACTTTTAAAAGGTGTAAGCAAAGTCATTTTAATAGCTCTTTATCATAATAGTGAATTACCTAGTTCCACACGAACATTGGAATACCTACAGGAGAACTGCAAAGTGACACATGGCCACAAGGAATTTCTAAAATGCACTTTAGTACCAGTCAGAGAATTACTCAGTATCCCATTTGAAAGATTACATCACACAAAGACTTTTATGACTGACTAAGCCTCAACAAAAGATCTTTTGCATACTTTGCTGAAATGCACTGAACATTTATGCCACTACACTATATATAGGTTCAACTTTGGGGAAGGTCAGAAAAAGTGGTTCTATACATCAATGCTACTATCACCACACATAGACAGAAAAATACTGGAAGTATATCAGTACATTTCTTTGGAAAATAAATGTCAGACTTTACATGAAAAATTTTAAGTCATCATATTAGTTTCTCAACATAATTATGCATATCATAAAATACCATAAGTGTATTGTGAGTGACCTTTACAATAGAAGTAAATAATTTGAAAATTTTCTTTCTGTTCATTAAAAGAGCAACTTTTAAACTCATTTAGTTTCATAAATTACTTTTCTTATCATAGTTAACTATTTAACTTTTAAAACCTTTACTAAGCCTGAACATTTTCTAAATTTTAAAACATCAACCTCTTTTCAAATGCTTACAAAGTTAACACAAAAATTAGTAGTTCCAACTTTGACTTATATGTAATCATCTCACAGTTTCCTTTAAAATTCTATACTGATTTAAGTCCTTTCTTCCTGTGTATTTAAGCTCTAAATATTTGTACTTGTAAAACGCTCTAATGTTTAATATATTACCTTAAGAATGGAAATTTTAGTTGTATGGTAATATGTATTATACTTGACGTTCTGGGAGTATCTGTGTGACTCATTGTCAAAATTACTCTTATAAATATTTTATTACCATGAAGCCTTAAGTCATTCCAGAGTAATAAATGATAGTTGGTAAGGGGGAAACTGTTTCAATAGAAGACCCTATTTCACCCCACCCTCAGAAAATGAAAACTCTTGATTCTCCAAAGACTAATCAATGATAACTGTCAATACTGTTCTGCAAATTAATTTTGCCTTACTTGATTTTCTAAAATCTATGTGTTCCTTATTTATAAACAAGTACAGATGGGCCATCACCATAGGTGAACTCCATACCGACAAAGACAAAACTAGCATTATGAAATCCTAGAAAGTTGGTGTGCTGAGAGCTAATCACAAAAGAGCAAGCAAATGAACTTAAATGCTGGTTGCTCCGGAGCAACTATCATTAAATAAAAGGTATCTTTGGCTGTACTACCAGCTTGATCCTTCCCTCCCCCTTCTCCTTGCTGCTGCTGGATTGGCACCTGGCCAGCATAAGCCACATGATACCCTAGTGCCATCTACAGGCTATTATCGATATTCAAATTTTGTGGCAACAGACAAGCCCCAGCGAAATAAATTAGACAGCGCTGCATTTAAATCTTTATTAACAAGGAATTATTAGACCTAAGAAAAACTAATTCTGGATTTGGTTGAAATATGAGTTTCTCAGCCTCTTAATCCCTCTTCATATGGCGTATTTCACAGTTTAAAATGAGTTATGACAGATAACTTATGCATTACTAAGATGAGAGAATATTTACAATGGATTCATTCTTTTCTTTTAAATCAGTTATATTGAGGTAGCAAGCAATGCAAGCATTTCTGTTTTTTTTTTTTTTTTTTTTTTTTGAAAGAGTATTGTGGCCACTGCGGACACTAAAAATCTTTCTATTAAGTACCAAATCTTATATATTCAATAAAATAATTTGAAATCGAAGAGAAGACTTTCTATATGGCTTAGTTGCAATCTATCAATGATCATGTGCTTCATGGCTGACGTACATTTAATATTCTACTATCCTGTTTAGAGACTAAAAAAAAATTAACCCCTTTAGCAACCACAGCTCCAACATAATTGCAGTCACACCTTCAAAAGCCATTTAAAACTTGAGATTTGAAGGTGACTTTTCAGATCAAAGGGTAAGGTGAAAATCTTGAAGCAGTCAATTTGGAAACCCAGGAGCAGAATGTGGCATATCAGGACAGGTTTTCTTCTTCAGCAAACATTATCTTGGGACATTTTGGAATAATTTTCTCTTTTCATCTTTTGCCATTTGAAGGAAACTGGGAGGTTAAAATATTCTCAGAACTCAGAAATCTCAAAGCTGTTCTAAAAATTCTCGACTGAGCCCCAGAGGAATAGAAAAGGGGTCAAGTTTTTTTTTACCTCTTTCTAACTAAGCTAAAGTTAGACCAAAACAACAGACACACTGGCACGTTAATACTGGTTGACTGGGCACTTGTATGCAGTACTTATAGACCAGTAAAAGTGCTCGTTTACCTGTCTCGTGTGTAAGGGGCCCTTTGTCTTGAAGCCTCCTTGGGAACTGCACTCTGAGGCACTGAAGTGATCTGAACTAGTGGAAGAGCGTTTAGAAAGGGTGTCACAACCCCCGACAAAGGTGTTGTCCAAAGGGAGTTCCTGAATCACATGATGCTTTTTCACGGAAACTGGAGTGTCTGGTTTGAGATGAAAAGCAGGCTGTGGAGAAGCAGATTTGTAGTGCTTGGCCAGGTCAGGACTGTTAGGCTTGAACGTTGTTGGAGGTGCTGGGCCCCAGTCAAATCTTCCTATACTTTGCTCCTCCAGTTCAGCCGGCAGGCTTATTGTCCCATTGATAGGTTCATGAACTGCATCATCGGGTTTAGACTCTTCGATAGTAACAAAGTTCAAAAGAGAGCTTTTGGGAGACTTCCTTTTCTTTCTTTTCTTTTTCTTGTTTTGTTTGTTCTCCTGGTTTGGGGACATCCATTCGGCACCTTGCTTGCTCCTCTGAGCTGCTTTGAACCTTGATGCATGGCGACAGCGCACCAGAACGGTGACGAAGATCACAACGATGACCACCATGGCACCGGCGATGATGGCAATCATGATGGTTAGATAGTCCTCATTTTGATAGGGTTGGCTACTATCCCCTATGTTCCTGTCCAACGGGGTCTCCATAGTCCTGCGGATCAAGTCATAGATATAGGAGGCATTTCCAGCAGTATCGTTAACATAAAGGAATACAAGCACAAGCGTATGCAAAGACTTAGGGTACCCCAGGTCACTTATGTTGACCACCAAACGATGCAATCCCACATCAGTAGGTGCTGGTTTTTCTTCCAGAGTAATGTTACCTGTTACTGGATCAATCCGAAATAAGCCTTTATTGTTTCCACTCACTATAGTATACTTTAGTTCGGCGTTCATTCCAGTGTCAACATCTACTGCAAAAACTTCTGCTACCACGGAGCCAGGAATGGCTGAGAGGGGCACCAACTTAAAGGAAGTATTAGATGGTGGAGAAATGACAACTGGGCTGTTGTCATTGACATCCATGACGTTGATAGTTACTTTTGCAGTAGAGGAACGAGGTGGCTGTCCTCCATCAGTAGCTTTGACATCAAAAGTGTAGGAACTCTGCTGTTCTCTATCAAATGAGACATTTGACTTTATGACTCCAGAATAGGGATCCAACACAAAATTATCGTTGTCATTTAGAATGGAAAGAGTCACAGCTTTATTCTCTCCAGCATCTGCATCTGTCACTGTGATTACCCCCACAGTACTATACTTTGGCAGATTCTCAGACACAAAAAATTGAAAATGATTATGAGTAAACTTGGGGCTATTGTCATTCTCATCCAGAACAGTAACTATTACAGCCGCTTGGCTTTGGAGGGGAGGGGTCCCATTGTCCCTGGCAGTTACTGTAAAAATGAATCGTTCTTGTTCTTCTCTGTCAAAGACTCTGGAGGCTGTCAAAACTCCTGTTTTTCGGTCCAAATCAAAGAAGGAGGCATTCGGTCCAAGCTGATAAACAATGTCTGCATTTTTCCCACTGTCTTCATCTGTGGCACTAATAGTTGTTAAGTATAACCCACGTCGGTTGTTTTCAGAAACTGACAGCTCAATTACAGGCTGGTTGAAAATTGGTGGGTTGTCATTTTCATCCTCAAGCTTAACCCTTACCAGGGCAGTCTGATTTAAACTGGGCTTCCCAGAATCAGAGGCAACAATTTTAAAGCTGAATTCTTTGGTGCCCTCATAGTCCAACAAAGAAGAGGTCTCTAACAAATATTGGTTGTCATATACTGCCTTCAAATGAAATGGGACCTCTCTTTCAATAAAACAGATCACTTTGCCATTCACATCTGTGTCCTTATCTGAAACTGTAATTAGGGCAATCTTTGTATTGACAGGATCTTTCTCAGATAAATACACGGTGCCATTGATGGGACTTATAATGTACCTGAGGTCTATATTAGGAGGGTTATCATTTACATCGGTGACATTGATGGTAACCGTTGCTCGAGCAGGAGTGGAGCTGCCGTCACTAGCCAGCACTGTCACTTTGTGAATGGCTGTCTCCTCTCTATCTAAGGACCTCTGAACTGTAATCAGCCCAGTAGTATTATTTAAAGCAAAGAGTCTTTTGGTTGCAGGGGCGACCTGGGCACCAAAAATGTACCGGATTTCAGCATTACTGCCTATATCTGCATCAGTGGCATGGAGCTGAATTACAGAGGTACCCACGGGAGCATTCTCTGGAATATGAACCTCCACTTGACCCTCTTTAAACACTGGCCTGTTGTCATTTACATCACTTACTGTGACCTGCAGTATGGCCGTACTGGATTTCTGTGGAGTGCCTCCATCCTCTACTTTGATTTTCATCACATAGGTATCTTTCTGTTCTCTATCCAAGTTTTGCTGAACAATCAATTGTGGCCACTTCTCTCCCTCCGGAGTTTCCACGATATCCAGTCCAAAAACACTCTGCCCATTTAACAATTCATAATGCTGTACACCATTGAAGCCTGTGTCAGGATCTGTTGCTGATGGAATTGGAAAGCGGCTGTTGATCAAAGTGTTTTCTGGAATGGAAATATTGATGACAGGAGATGGAAACATGGGGGCATTATCATTGGTATCCTTGACAATTATTTTTATTTTGATCAGCCTGAAGAAGTCATTGGGGAGGATCACCACCTCAAGTTCAAAGAAACACTCATTCTCCTCAGCATATGAGGCACCAGCACAGAGTTTTTCTCTGTCTATTCTGTTGGAGGTTGTGAAAATTTCCCCAGTGCTGCTGGATACTTTCACCAAAGGGGCATCCCCAGCTTTAGAAACCAGTCTGTAGACAAGGCTGGCACTGGTCCCTGTGGCAGCATTGATGTGAGAAATGTTCAGATCCTTTGGTATGTTTCCTATGGGCACATTTTCAGGCAATTCCTCTCTAATAGTGTAAATAAGTTCTTGAGCTATTGCGGAATCCAGCCTTAAACAGGCAATCAGAGCAGCCAACAGGTAAAAATCCCTCAGGTCCATGATAATGTATTTATTTTCTTTTCCTGGATTTTAGGGTTTAAAGGTTTCCACTGAGGAATGATGCACAAATTGCAAGAGGAAGCGTGCATGGACTGGAGGATGCATTATATCTCATCACTTATTTGGAGACAGCCACTGTCAACACAATCGTATAGACAATATTATTCTTCAGTAAATAAAAACATACTGTCACAAAATATCACCACACATTTTCCCCTGCACATTAGTAAACATGGCAGTTTGCTCTGCCACTGTTTGCAAGTTTACTCTGTGGAGAAAAAAAGCACTAAATATCTCCTGCTTGTTGCATTTGCCGGGAGGAAATAAAATTTTCTACTTTTGAATTAAGGACAGCTGCTATTTTACCTTTTTTTCAGGTAAAATAGCACGTTGTTTTCAGAATACTGTTTAATTCAAAACATGCATGCTTGTTCTCCTCTTCCCCTCACCCCGTCTCACCCTCCTCCTAGAGCCTCTAACCCACCTCCCTCAGTCTTTTTAGGTGTAAGTGAAAAACCCTAAGTATTTAGCTATGGTTTCTGCTAATTGCTTTGTCACATGTCAAATGTGTTTTCTTCTCTGCCACACTGAGTCACCTATTTTTTCTAAAAAGGCTATCTTTTTCTTTCCTCCCAGTTCTTCAACTGCCTTCTAATACAATCTTACTGGGAAACGAGCATCCGGACATGCTGCTGCAGCATCAGAAGCAGTAGTCACCGGCCACTACACATCCTCATTGCCTAAAAGCACAACACCAAGACTTCAGATTTCTTGCCCACAGCTTGCTCTCCTTTCTCCATATTGACAAATCATCCCCATTAGGATTCGTAAACACATTAAAACTTTTAAAAATGTATAATAATATAGGATTCCTTTTCCTAGAGGTGGAAGAGAGTGCCGAGACATAAGTGAAACGCAGCTAACATTCCCATGAAACATCACAATATTTTCTACTGAACATAAAAGAGAGAAAAAAAAAAAGCTATTTCTTAATCCTGATTTCTGGTTAGAATATTAGTAACATTTGCCACACATAAATACTGTAACCCAATCATGCAGGTAAAAAGGCTTCTGCTTAGATGCTCCCGTAACTGCAGTTTTAATGGGTGCAAGGCTCCAAGCAGCTACCTACTTGAGTAGGACTAGTCAGTTCTCAGGCTCTAATCTTATCTGCATTAGGCTGCACAGTAGCTGATGCCCGCGATTAGTTCCGGCAGAGTGATGCAGGTAAGGATGCAGATACAGCCGAGTAGGTGAGCTCTGCCCCAACCGTCTACCCAATTACAAACATCTTTCGTCTACACTGAGGACACATCTAAACACAGAATTTACAATTGTGCATGCGAAACTTTACACTTACGTTAGTTGCCTCAACCTTTCTCCTTTCCCAGTATGCTGCAGTTAGGAATGATTTGTTCCAACACATAGAAAGCCATGCATCTGGTAGCACCAGTTTGGGGAGAAATCAGAAGCAGCAAAACGTTTCCTCCCTGTAAAATGCGTTGCTTCGGACTGGCAAATTAGCAACTCCAGAGAACAAATTCACGGATTTGTCGTTAGTCATTCTCTCCACATTTCGTCTCTCTTACCCACTGGGTCTGGGTTCTTCTGGGTATTTAGCACACACACAACATTCAGTTGCACTTCTTCAGCTCAGGGATATTTTCCACAGCATCAAGCATACCATTTCCATCCGATGCCAGTACTGCTTAAGTCTCTAACTTCTTGTAGGAAACGTCAGAGTTGCGGTGATGGTGATTCTCTGACCGCTATCCGGGTGACAGTTGCCCGAAAAATTCCTGATCTGTTATCTCTTGCGTGCTTCAGAGACTCTAAGGCGCTCCTTTCCGTCTCGCATACTCTCCCTCCCTCCCTTCTCCTCTGCCCCTCTCTCCTTCTCCCTCTCCTCTCTCTCCTCTCTCTGAACTGAATTTCTTGATATAACTCTCAATAAGCCCAGAGGGAGGGCGTGATTGCCCAGGCCCCGCCCCCGAGCTCTGATTGGCCTGTATCTTGCGGTGCGGGCGGCCGCAGCCGGGCGCGAGGGAGGGGGCTCGGAACAAGGCGCTGACTGTCTCCCAGCCTCCCCTCCTCCTCGCCCCCTCGGCAGCCGCCAAAACCCGGAAATCTGATCCTGGCCCCAGGAGAGCCGGGTTCCAGGAGGTGCACTGAGCATGCTCAGCAGGGTCCGGCGTTGGGTGGGAGGCGCCGGCGCTCCCCAGGCCCGCGCCGAAGCGGCGCTCGCAGGCTCTGGCAGGGAGCGAACCTCCGAGCCCGGGCGGTCCGGCGGGCAAGGGCGGCGCGGGCGCGGATCCAGGGAACCGGGGCCACCGCTGCTGGCGGATCGGGGTCACCGAGGCGGCTTCGCACATCTCTTTGCTAAGTAGAGGGGCCAAAATGCACAGATGGGGGAGTCTACCCAGGATCCGAGGCGCGAGACGTATAGCCACCCCTGGGTAGGGAGCACGAGCCAACAGATCCCCGGAGCGCGTTAAATGAACAACACGCCCGGTGCTGCAAATAGACGCTTTTGCTGGCAGGGACATTGGAAAGAAGGGCAAAGAGGGAGTACAGCGAAAGGTGGGGACCGCAGAATTTGGAGTCTCTGCGGAGACCGGAAAGAAAATTAATCGGAGCACTTCCTACACGCAGAGCCACGGAAACTACCTTGGAAAGAGACAGTGGCAGCGTCTGGGGTCCCCTCGGTCAGCCCGGGCCAGTCGGCTGCGCGTGCCAAGTCTCCTCTAGCGGAGCGGGACCGGCCGCGGCGGTGTATCGTGGCGGTCCCTGTACTTCTGCTCCAGCCGCGCCTGGAAACCTGAGAACCTAAGCTCGCCGGGACTCGCGGCTGCTGCAAAACCCGTTTCCAGCCCACCTCACTGCAAACTTTGCTTCCAAGGTGCTGAAAGAAGTCCCAGACAGCTGTTTCCCAAGCTGTGGAACACATCCTTTCCCCTAGGCACTTTCTGCTGATTCCAACTTTCTTTCCTGTGATTCTTGTCTTTTCCCGTGCATTTCATTTCTCTGACTCCCGCTCTGTACTAAATCCTCACAAGTTTCTTATTTTCATACAGGAACTGGATGGAATGACTCCCCCAAAAATATAGCTTTATTTCTCAAATACTGACCCCCAAAGCACTATCTAGTAATATATTGGATTGATCTTTTTAAGTCAGTAAACCACAAAGGTTTGTGTAACGGCTTGTACTTAACAACGCCTGATACCTGAGTAAAGTTTGAAGCATTAACATAGAAACAGTTCACTTGGATCAAAAATTTATTTTTTGACTGACCTATAAAGGTTGTCTGAGAAGGTCTTAGTACATGATTGAATAACTTGGTCTAACTTACAGGAAGAATAAAGGGCATTTATTTTAAACCTGTGTGTTCCCCATTCTGTAATGGGCTGCCTAGGCATTAAAGGCTCTTGACATACTTAAGCACTATGAGGGCGTGTTGGAGATTACCTCTTGTTTTTGAGTACAGTAGATTTTTTTTTCTTTTTTAAATAACATTTGTTTTTAGATATTTAAATTAAAATTTTAAAAAATCACGAATCAAGCCTACTAATCCATATATTGAATAAATAATGGCATTATTTAACCAACTCATTTGACATCACAATTTTCCAACATGAAATTCTAAGCTCTTTTTAATTTAAAGTTTTATTTGAGTTAATAGTCACAGTTCAACTGCAGTGTCTAAAAGCCCACTGTAAAATCCATTAATCCCTTATATGTAAAATACGAAATACTTTCCTTGCAGATAGTACACTTTTTTTAAATAGCAAAGCAACTTTTATTATAGTAATGTTTTGTATGATTAGAATGTATATAATTTAAGAACAGAAAGGACTTCTAAGTATCCAAAAGTCGAAAGAAAAATATTGCCTCACAGAATAATGTCAGTGAATTAAAGGATGATTCTTTTATCTTACCACAGTAAACGATCATTTTGCCATTCACGAAATCTACAATTAAAGCTAGTACGTTGTTCCAATTGTCACCTATTTTATTCACTGCACTGTTTTTAAATAAATGAACCGTCATTCTGATACATTTACAATAAACATAGCAGCCCAGCCACTTTCCAGTTCATTTCATAAGCACCACAGTTATATCATATTCTTATTCTAATCATACCGTAGTCATTTCAAAGTCATGTTGTAGTCGCAACACATAGCTTAGCAATAATTATTTAACATCATTATTAAACGGAATTGTTTCTCTTTGCTAAGGGATAGCTTCACGTGCTGGCAGAACCCATTATTACCTCGTGCTCATAAATGAAATCAGTATGAACACAAGATGAAGGTTAGAGAAGAGAAAAAAAAAATCATCATATGATTCCATTTATGACTATGAGACTTCAATGAAAGAAAACCACAGGTCAAAGCCCCAGAATGAAATATGTCTAGATTCTTTTCAAAGGAGATGGAGTTTAAGAGACAAATAGAGCTATGGACTCAGGGCATTATATCCTTTAGGTGTTTATTTGGCATTATCTAAATGATTGAGATTCCTCAATGGTCTCAGTTTTACCTCTTAAGTCTAGAATAGTTGAGACTAGTTTGTCCTATAATAAATAATCTGACTTCTAAACTCTAAAATTAGAACTATTATTAGAGATCTTATTAATATTCCTAGAGGAAAAGTAAATATAAAGGGTCATATTCCTAACCCTGTGTTATCACAACTTAAGGTTTCTTCCCAAAACACTATATAAATCATTTTCATAATGACAGCTGTTCATAATCCACCTCTCCAATATTAATTTTTTAAGTTAGATCTGTGTAATTAAGAATAGGGAAATATTCTTAATTTCAGTTTTTGTAAGGGAACACCTATTTGTTTTTATGCTGTGTTTTATCATTGTTTTTCCTTAGCGAATTTAATAAAATGTTAGATTTCCAATATCGATCTTCCAGTATATATATTAGACTTCTAATTAGATCTCTTTAATTAACCCTTATTCATCTTTCTCAAAGCATATTTTCTACTGCAAGGAATAATGATGTTCTCACCTTTGTTGTACCTGATTGTAGCATCAGGATACTAATGGGAATTATGGCATTTGAGCTATAGTAAAATTGCTTTAGTGTTTTCTGCTTGTTATATAGGTCATGGGATACTTGTGAAGCTAAGTCACCTTCGGCCAGCTAACTGAAGACTAAAATGCTTTTGCAGATTTAAACACAAACAGATGTGGAATTAATAAAATTATTTTGTGTTCCACAAGTTTAATATTGTTCTATTTATATATTTAAACAATGATTTCCACGTAATGGCATTTAATAACCTAAATTATTAAGAAATTCAGTTTGTTAATTGGATTTTCATCTAGGATTTTCTAGTTACCACTCAGCATTTTAAAATTACATTTCACACAGAGATTGTAAAGGCTGTTTCTGTAAGTTACATTTAGAGAAAAGACCGACTGTAATATTCAGAATGATCAAATGACCTCCACAAGGACTTCAAGGCTAATATTTTTAACTCCAATATACTAGTTCTATATTCCAATCATAGTTAAAAATAATATAAAAAATACTTTTGTGGCCTGTACTTCTAAGACTCCTTTAATCCAGGTGTCTTATTGTGTCTAACAGACACTAATCAATCAATCACAGGGGCTCTTATGTCACAGCAGGCATTATTGTCCCCATTTCACAAAAAAGACTAGACTATTGTACTGTACTTCTGGGGAAAACTGTGCTAAAAATACTCAGGGTTATTTATATTATCACTGTTTAGAAAATGACAATGCAGAATTTTAACACCGCAAAAAGAAAATTAACACCTTTTAAGGCTATGCAAACTGGCAAAGTATAGTAAGCTCCTTGAATAATTCTGTTGCTTCACTATTTATTATTAGCTCTTTCATTTTGAATACCTTTTAAAATCTTTTACCTTTTCTTTTTTAGAAAACCTTGTCCAAGATAATCAAATCACAAAGGAAAGCAGGTGACAACCTTCATTCTTTTTGAATGACTGAACTAAATTTATCCCAATTTGCTATATTTTTATGACTGACAAGGACTATAAATGTCAGGCTTGTAGCTCTAACAGTTATCACAATGTAAACTGACATTTTCCAGTGCCACTATTTTATCATGATTACTATTTAATAAAGAAAATACTGAATCCTCAAGTTTTGTTATTACTTCTTTAAAATTTCCGATTATTTATAGGCATAGCTTTCAGAACAGAGCTTTTCCGCATCACATGTAGGGCTCAAGCAATCATGTAGAAAACATAAAAAAAGTTTTAAGATAGTAAACAGAATAAATGTACAATAATTTGATTACTTTAAAGTCTTGTAATTTCCCGTGAAATATAATGTGAAAATATTTTTATTTCTTGGGTCTTTATGACATTTATTTTCTAATCTGTAAGGTAAGAACTATTAGATTGAAATATCGACTATTAGCTATTCAAATTACATTTATAAAATGATAAATGTCTAAAGACGTAAGAAAAGCTTGACATATTTTGTGGAAGCATCTCTGCTTGAACTTAAAATAGAGAACAAAAAAGTGGTTGAGAACAAGAGCACAGTTCAAGGCACAATAGCATTTGCCCAAAATATATTCAGGAAAATAGTTTTTTAAAAAGGTATGAGAAATTTTAAGAATTAATAAACATATTACAATGTATCAAAAATTCTCTTTCATTACATTCTTATTCAAAGTAGTATGTTCCCTAAAACAGAATTTTGTGTTACCTGAAATAACATTCCTTTGGGAACCTTTCATTCCGTATTTCTTCAGTCCTCCCTTCTTCATTCTTACAATGTTTTTTGTCTTTTGTTTTTAAATAAACTCTCATGATATTCTTCTAGAAGCCCAATATGTTACATAATGTGCACATAAATAGACGTACTAATATAGGGGAGGATGGATAAGCCTTATTTTTCTCTTTTAGTCTCCTCTTAGGAACCAAATTCCCCCCACAGTCTCCCTCTAATTGAATTAGGATGAGTCAGGGAGACAATGTATATTGTTGACTTCTGCAGTCCTGGCTTAACTCCATATCACTGATAACACCAAAGTAATGGAAATGGGGATTGCTAAGCCTTTAAAAGATACTGTTCTGCTTTTTATAGGAATTAAGTTAATGTTACCCTGCTTACAAAAATTACATGCCTTTGTGTGTATGTATGTGTACACATATGTTCTTTAGAATAATTTTTGACTTGAATGAAAATCCTATTCTCTAGTGCCCTGTAATGCAAACCTTTAAATAGTCCTACAATGTACCATGTCTTTTCATTCCCATGCTTATGAATTTACTGTTCTGTAGCCACAGATTAGTAAAACATTCAGAAAGAATTAAGAGAACGTCAAAGAAACTTCTTGACTTCAGGGAATGGGGTTGGTAAGTAAGCCAGAATATATCATAAAAAAGATTAATTTTTTAAAATAGTATGTCATAAGAAACATTATATGTGGAGCTTATAAGAAACTCTAATTTAAAACGTTATCCTTGGGAAAATATCACTTGTAAAATACAAGACAAACAATAAGCACCTGTAATAATAACATTGAAAAGATTATGAATGTTTCCTGATGTCACAAAAATATTCACAGAATGTTTTGATTTTAAAGAACAAATGAGTACCGTGTTTTACATCTATGGGCTAGTTGCAAATTACTTATGTAATTTCTACACATTACAACTATACCAATGTAGGTGTCCTTAATGGCTATGCTAGAAGAGAGTAATTACATTATTTTTGAATAATATTTGTCCCTCACCAGGAGATGAGGCCAACTTTTCAGTATAATAGATAAGTGGATTCTAAAGACCAGGTGAAACTTCAGGTAAATGCCACAATTAATTGAAAAAGGTAGAAGTGAGAATTATATAAAATAATTGCAAAGTATGTAAGGGAGAAATCCATTGTTAAAAAATATATTAATCAGCTCATTCAAAAACCTATTTTCAAAGACATACTATATTTAAAAAATAAAGATTAAAGATATGTGCTATGTTGAAAAAAAATCATACTACCCTGAAAATATTTTCTACTTTGTGTATACCCACCACAATATCTCTTTTATGTTTTAGATTTTAAATATTTTGCTTGTTACATCAATCTTAATAGTTTGAATACTCACTAGCAAGTAAGTTCTTGATTACATAAATGTACTACCAAATTATTTTTAATCTTTATATTGGTTCAGATGGTTTATTGGGTTTATTATTATAAGAATAACATTGCGCTAAAGTTGACTTCTTCTTGATTTAAATAACATTCCAGGATATTAACTGAACCTGAGTCCATGTTTCTCAAACTTTAATGTGAGTAAAATAGCCCAGAGATCTTGTTAAATTAAAATGTAAATTCTGATATATTAGTTTTTCAATGGGAGCTAAGGTCCTATATTTCTAAAAAGTTCCCAGGGGATACTGATGCTATTGATCTCTGGAACACAGATAAGGTAGCAAGGACCTAAAAGGTGTGTTAAATACAAAGTATCATGGCCACAGGGTGAGAGTGGAAAGCAAAAGCAGAAGGTTACAGAAAGAATCACCCCTACCATTTTATCATACAAAGATTAGTTTTGTTACCAAGCATTCTTTTGATGCTAGTACTGCTCAGAGGGGCAAGAAATGTATATATCATTCACATATTAATTTAATTTAGATTGTCTCTTTCTCTAAGAGATTAGATATCTAGAGCTAAATTTTAGTTTTACTTTGAACTAGGAGTGAGGAAGAGGTCTGTTTGGACCTTGGTACTCTTCAGAGGAAGGCAAATTACATAGAACAGATCAATAGGCCTAGGGCACTTGCTGAGCAATGCGGGGTACCAGGTCAGATGGGGGTGGAAGGTGTCAACAGGAGGTAATAGAATACATGGTGGACACATTTGGGTCATCTCCAAAGCCCATTAGAGTTCTTCCTTCTTTGGAAATGTCTTCCCCTATATTCCATCCACATGGCTATAATCAAAGCATCTGTCTTCACATTATGTGGACTCATGCCACAATGCCTGGAATTGATGGATCCACCTTACTGTGACAACACTTGATTGAATTTGCAAAGACCCTCAATTCAACATGGACCAATGATTCCATTCTCCAAAGAATCCGGACCTGTAAGATGGATACTGTAAGATCAGTCTAATTATTCTGTGAACAGTAAGTGGTGCATACTCAGGAGTGATTAGAAGCAATAGTTTTTCTTGATAATAGGCCAGAATACCAAAGGAAGCTTGAGAGTGAAAGAATAAGAAAAACAAAGATGATGCACAGAAGGAATCAGAGAAAGGGACCTCCTAATGGTGGGTAAATACCTGGTTCAAGTTCATTATTTTTGTTCAGTCACATCCCTGCCACTAATTTTAAGAGCCTCTCGATTGGCATTTTATATTTATAAAGAATAAGAAAAGTTGATAAAATCAAAGGTTTACAATTTAGTGACTTATCACCTGGGGTGATTTGGCTCCTTCAGGGGCATTTGGCAATGTCTGGAGACATTCTGATTGCCCCACCTGCAACATGGAAGGGAATCTTCATGGGAGAAGGACAGATGGGTTGGTACTTGCATCTAGTGGCTGAAGACTAGAGATGATGCTAAACATCCTATAATGCACAGAACTTCAGCCTCCTGCAATACACAAATGTACATACACAACGAAGAATTATCTGACCCAAGCTGGCAGTAGTGCTGAAATTGAGGAACCCTGCTTAAGAGAATAGAATTTGTGTGTGTGTGTGTACATAGATAGATAGATAGATAGATAGATAGATAGATAGATAGATATTAGATATCTAGAGCTAAATTTTGGCTTTACTTTGAACGAGGAGTGAGGAAGAGGTCTGTTTAGAGCCTGGTACTCTTCCGAGGAAGGCAAATTACATAGAACAGACCAACAGGCCTTAAGACACTTGCTGAGCAATGTGGGGTACCAGGTCAGATGGGGGTGGAAGGTGTCAACAGGAGGTAATTGAACACGTGGTGGACACATTTGAGTCATCTCCAAAGCTCATGAAAGTTCTTCCTTCTTTAGAATATATACAGATAGATAGATAGATAGATAGACCATATATATATATATATATATATATATATATGTACACTATATATACAGATATACCATATACACACTATATAATAGATATACCATAAATATACCATATATATACAATATATACACAAATATATATATTACTCATTTAAGTAAATTTATATCGAAGTTCCCAAATTGCCAAATCAAAAAATAAAATATCCGTGGAGTTTATTTGTAAAGACCTAGAGGAATATGCCTGTACAAAATATGTTACAATTTATTTTCCAAAGTACAAGTTAAAAATTGGAGAAATAAATCTCTTTTTCAGCGCTTAGTGACAAATGTTCTATCTTTATGGAAGGCACAGGGAAACTGCAAATCAACAAGTGGTCCTGAACTTGACCATTTCTGTCCAGTCTTATTTTCAGAAAAGATAAGATTCCTTAATGTGTATATTAGCACTTTTATGTTTTATGGTAACATGCAATATATTCAGTATAAAACTCAAATGTATATTATACCTTTATCATTTCTACAATTTAGTAGTTAAAAATAACTTAACCCACCCACAAATTTTCTGACAAAATATGATTGTTCTAGATTCTGTTATACACCTGGGACTCAGTTGGAATATTCATCAGCTGAGACAATTAAAACTATGATTACTTCAAATACAAGGTGAAACTCTCCCTTGGTTCTAATAAAGCATCTATAATGTCCTTCAAATCTGTGGTTATAAACAAGCTTGAAAAAAAAAAAGTAATTTATGTAGTTAGTTGCTTAGATGTGTTTTATTCTGGTTACCACAGTCTCAGTAACTTACTTTAATTCCTCCAAAGAATACAGAGCACATGCATATTGTATTTTAAAGATTTTGGGTCAACTTAATTACTCCTGAAAACTAGCAAATTAAATTGCAATAATAACCTGAAAATGAGCAAAAACTTGTTGAATTAGGTTAAATATGCATTCAGAGCAAAACAAGAATCCTAAAGAAATATTGAATACAAGAAAAATTAGTTTATAACTATACAGTATTTTGCTCTATTGAGTGTCGTTGTAAGAGTTAAAAATAGTGCTAACGTAATTCTAACTATGGTAAACACTGCCATCTAGAGGACTTTTATTGTAATGCAGAGCCAAACAAAAATGCCTGAAAGTGGGAAATGTACAGGCCTGAACTGTATTTTTTTTTTTTTAATAGATTTCTCAAATCTGACAAAAATTATTTATTTCAAGAAATTAGCTTAACTGCAACAGTAATTCATTAAGAAATTATTTACTATGATTAAGAGTATCAATACTAATACATTGTCAAAAAATTTATTTGAAATATTTGTATTAATCATAAGTTGTTACACTTGTCGGTAATTTTGATATTATAAAAAAACTAATTATAAGATAAGATATATAGTCATATTCTTGTGAAAGATAAATAAGAGTCAATAGCTAGAAAAACTAGAAATACAATCATGTTAATATATATATAATGAATATTTCTTTCAGAAAAGCAACTAAATTACCTGTACTATTCTTATTATTTCTTCGTATCTTTCCTCTTTTGATGTGAATATTTTTCAGTCCTGTTACATTAACTTCCATAACGTGCTGATTTCCAAGGTGGTGACTGGGCCTCTGTGGGTTTACTCAGGGCCATGTTTGTTGCCTGTTTAAATAGAAATACTAGCACATATACAGTTTCCATTGTCAAAAATCACTGAATAGGAAAAAACATATTTTTTCTATGACAAATTTTCCAGGGACCAGTAATATCTATTTTTAAGTTAAGTGAATATTAGACACATTTATAGTAAAAAATTAAAGAAATGTTGCCTAATCAAATTTATTTTTACATGCTCCCTAGATTTCAGATAGTTAGTGAAATTTGTGAAACAGTCTACTTCTTATGAATTGTAACAAATGTTATGTGTATTTGCAGTTTTTTTAGATGACTAGGATTTTATTTTAGTTTTAGTATCTTTTTATGGTAACCCTGCATGCACTTAAAGAGCTGGAGATTACAAATTTAATTCTGTGCCTAGAAAGAAAAAGTAGTGTGTAAATTTCAAATCAATTCAGATAAGACAGATATGTAGCATTAAAATGTAATTCTGTCAATTTGCTATAAAGTTGTGGAGATGCCTATTTAAGGGTGAAATCTATGACAAGTTAAAGTAATTTTTGTTCTCATAATTTGATGTTTTAATTACAATGAATATCCATAAGAATCTGACACAATTTTATTTGATTATAATTTTACATTTATGTGAGTAAGAATTACAGAGTTGATGATAGTGATGGAATTTTGACTAGTATCATCATCATCGTATTGAATCTGGTGTTTCAATTGTAAATGATTACTGAGGAGAAAGGAATGAATTAAATCAATATCAATGAACATACCTATAATAACTTCTGTTTTATTAGAGACTTATAGTTTTGTATTTTTATCATACATACATAATATACATGTATAATCACTGTGGAAAATATATATGGAAGAAAATAGAATATAAGAAGAATAGAAAATGTAAAATGTTTAGACATCTCTGAAAACTTCTTAAATTTGATCCTGATTAGCTTTTTTACTAAGAAAACTTTCACGTGTAGAGAAATAGTAAAATCTCTCTAGATTCAACAATTTTAAATATTTTGTCCAATTTATTTGATTCCTCTTTCACACATTTGCTCCAACATTTGAAGGTAAAGTATAGATCACATTACCACAAAATCATTCAAAATACATCTCCGAAGAATAAGGATCATTGCCTACATACCATGCTATTATTCGCCCATTTAAGGAAGTAATAATAATTCCATAAACATCATCTTATATCTACAGTATTTTAAATTTTTAAAAATTTATTTCCAAGAAGTTGATAGACATTTGTGGGGTTTTTTTCTTCTAAATCCAATCTAGTCTGATCACATTGCCTTTGTTTTCTCCTTAGTTTCTTAGTTTAAAACAGTTCCCTCCATTTTCTTCCCCATGACTTTGAATTTCTGATAAGTTTAGAAAAGTTGTGGGGTAGACTCTTTCACAATCTGGATTTGCATAATTGCTTCTTCTTAGGATATTAACTTGATTCTCTGTGACCTATATCTTTGTCAACTGGAAATTAGATCTTAAGCAGCACTAGCCAATAAAAACACCATTTGCGGCTGGGTGCCGTAACTCACGCCTGTAATCTCAGCACTTTGGGAAGCTGAGGTAGGAGGATCACCTGAGGTCAGGAGTTTGAGACCAGCCTGGCCAACGTGGTATAACTTTGTCTCTACTAAAAATACAAAAAATTAGCCGGGCGTGGTGGCGGGCGCCTGTAATTCCCGCTACCCAGGAGGCTGAGGCAGGCGAATCGCTGGGAGGCAGGGGTCGCAGTGAGTTGAGATGGTCCCATTGCACTCCAGCCTGGGTGACAAGAGCAAAAATGCTCAAAGAAGAAAAAAAAATTATTTGCATCACTTACATAATTTTAAATATTTTAATAGCCACTTTCAAAAAATAAGGTGAAAAACTATTTTAATAATGTATTTAATCCAATATATGCAAAATACATCATTTAATATTATATAATATAAAATTTGATATGTTTAACCTTCTTTTTTAAAAGTACTATATTTGCAAAATGTGATATGTATTTTACCCTCATAGCACATTTTAATTTGGACTAGTCACAAATCATATGACTACCATGTTGCCTATCACAAGACTAGGTCTTAATTAGATTACAACGGAATATTCTGGGTGATGTTAGATCATAGGTGAGGTTGTATTCTTCATATTCAATTACACCAAGGGACTCATAATGCCAGATTGTTTCACTGTTCATGATATGATGTATGGTCATTTTATTAAGGAAGTAACTGCAATTCCTTGTATTGTGGAGGACCTTTCCACCTTTCAATGAATAAATGATTTGTGGGATGCTGCACTGATTGCAAATATTCTGTCACTGCACAAACGGGCACCAATTAATTCTGACATCCATTGATGACCTTCATATGAGCCCCAAATTAAATATGTGTATTAATATTAATATTATGTGTGCCAAAATAAAGATTTTCTAATCCTATTTTTCTTTCTTTAGTTTTATTTTTTGAGACAGGATCTTGCCGTGTCCCCAAGGCTGGCATGCAGTGGTGCGATCATAGCTCACTGAACTCCTAGGCTCAAGCGATTCTCCCACCTCAGCCTCCAGGGTATCTGGGACTACAGGCATGCACCACCATTCCTGGTTAAGGGTTTTTTTTAGCTATTTTTCTTTTTTTTTTTTTAGGGAAGGCAGCTCCCTATGTTGCCCAGGCTGGTGTTGAACTCCTGGCCTCAAGCAATCTTCCCATCTCGCCTCCCAAAGTGCTGGGATTACAGGTATGGGCCATAGCATTGGCTTCCTTATTTTACTAGATATCACTCTTTGGTAGAGAAAATCTTTCCTCTTTCTCTTTTTCTCTTACCCTTGCTTTTAGAAAATTCCCAAACAACCAGATTTTAAATTCCAGATACTCCTTTCTATTTTCTGATGGTTTCTTTTCCATATTATCCCTTTTCTTGAATGCAAATTTTTCTCAAATTATTCTGAGTGTACTAGATAGTTCTTGGTATGGTTTAATTTTGAACTCACTTTATGAACATGGTCCAGGCTCAGGATAGAGGGAGCCAGGATCCAGAACTCATGCCTAGGAGGAGAGCCAATCCCTGGTCAGGAATACCCATTAAGGAAGGGACTTCTGTATTGTCAGACTGAAATTTCAGGTTGCTCTCAGACACATCAGCTAGCATAACCTAAAGTCACATATAGTCTTTCTTACTCTCCAAGTTGTGAGTCTTGGATTATTCTAGGTTTACTCCCAAACTTCCTACACTCTGAGCTATAGTTTTCTTTGCTTTGTCTGAATATATGCTTCCTTTGTTTTTTGATCCTCTAAATTAATTGAAGCTTCAGATCTGCTTATTGACTTTTGCACTCTTAACTCTTGTGGCTTTTGCTTTACTGTCATTCCTTTACTGTCATTGTGAGAGGGTTTTTTTTTTTTTTTTTTTGAAAGAGTTAAAACAAACATGAAATAATTCTTCTACTTGAGAAAATAAGTTTTAGATGTGCACAGAGACATGCACAGCCACATATATAATCTGAATAAATATATCCCAGAAACGGACGGGTGTGGTGGCTCATGCATGTAATCTCAGCACTTTGGGGGGCCGAGGTGGGTGGATCACCTGAGCTCAGGAGTTTGAGACCAGCCTGGCCAACATGGTGAAACTCTGTCTCTATTAAAAATACAAAAAAAAAAAAAAAAAAAATAGCTGGTTGTGGTGCAGTGCACCTGTAATTCCAGCTACTTGGGAGGCTGAGGCATGAGAATCACTTGAACCCGGGAGGCGGAGGTTGCAGTGAGCCGAGACTACCCCATTACACTCCAGCCTGGGTAACAAGAATTAAATTCCATTTCAAAAAAAAAAAAAAAAAAAATCCAGAAATGAGTTGCTTCAATTACACTAAAATGAATACAGCATCACCTGTGCTGGTTGCCCGTGGAACAGCCTCCAGTCATCTGGTTATTTCTCCCTTAAGATGATAAATTCAACATACAATTTTCTTTGTTATTTTTTGCATGTAGAATACATGGACCAGAGAAAACACTTTAAAATCTCACCTCTCATTGCTCTGTCAGCTCCTTGCTCTCTCCTCCGAGCTATTGTGCATCCCAATTCCCTCAGATGAAAAGTAATATTCAGCTTGTTGTTAATGGCAGGAAAATATTCCGCAGTCATAGTGTAGGAGATTAGAGACAGTTTTCTTTGCTTTGCTGTCCAGCAGGAATTAATTCTTAAAAGAAAGACCACCACCTTGTAATTGAGCTCGTGAGTTCACTTCAAGGTAAGTTTCTATGTTTGCAAAGCCATTTAAGGAAGAACCTCAAGAAAAGGAATCTCTGTGGCTCCATTTCAGTTGCTAGGGCTTTTACTCTGTGCTGAAAAGTCTGTGATCATTGCTCTATATGCAAAGACAAACTTGAAGAAAAGAGAGCAACAGAAACAAATTAAACAAACAGATGCTCCCCACCCCGGGGTCAAAAGTGTCAGGGAGGGTGTTAGGTTTCTGCTGAAGGGGTGATGTTCCTTCTAAGTTCAGCCCTGCCATGTTAGAGGCAGCTCACTCAGTCCTAAGTCAATATTTCCTGTCCCGACCTGCAGGACAGTGGAACCGGCCCTGGAAGGGGGATTGGGAATGGAGGAGACAAGAAAACACAAGAAATGGAGACAAGACAAATAGCCTGATCAAGTCTCGTTTATTGAGTGTAGGGTCATGCCTTATGTAGGCTGGCAGGGGAAGAGGTTGGGCCAAGGCGGTGACGGGGGGGGGGGGGGGGGGG
>NW_016813388.1:1133815-1135962 GCF_001698545.2 Rhinopithecus bieti
GCGCATGCGCCGTGGGTTTGTACTTTTCCCGGGCGCGGGATCGCGCCTGCGCCCTGGGCTGCATATCCTCCTGGGCGGGAAAATGTTTGCGCGCGCGCGGGAAAGGTTGGCGCGCGCGGGAAAGGTTGGCGCGCGCGGGAACAGTTTTGGCGCGCGCGGGAGAAACTTAGGCGCGCGCGGGAAAGGCTTTGGGCGCGCGTGGGAAGGGTTTGTAAATAAAGAACCTGGGAATGTGCCCTCTTGTCTCCGCTTTGCGGAGATCAAGCAACAGAGGTCGGCTAATTCCGGGCCTCATGGCTCCGGACAATTTCCTTTAGTAAATTGGGAGTACAGCTTAGTGGGAGGTGAGTCTGCAACCAATCTGAGTCATCTTCAATGACAGGGTGAGGTCTCAGCGTGACCTCCTATGGAGTCCCAGCCTCCTCTGATGTTTCTGCCTCTACCTACCCAATCCTATGTGTGTGCTGGTTTTTCTTTCAGTTCCCCACATGTTCTGAAACCTGTGAGGAATTCCAGCCAGCTTGGCAGACACCCTGAACCACCCTCGCCTGATGCTGGGGTCTGTTCTCGTTCTTACTCCACCTTTTTGGAGTCAATCTTATTACGTACAGAAACAGAGGAGTCAAATACTGTCTCTGGCCTGATTTTGAGAAACAATGCCATCCAAGAAATAAACAAATAATTATTTTGCTTGACTGATAATGTCTCCTGCATGTTTTGATTTTGACTTGAATTCAACAGTTTGCCTTGGATATTAACATGTGTACTGCTTTTACCCTCCTCATACCTATTTATACTTCTGTACTTCCTGGAGAATGATTTCTTTTCTTTCTTTTTTTTTTGGGGGGGGGGGATAGTGTCTCACTCTGTGTCCCAGGCTGGAGTGTGGTGGCGCTATCTTGGCTCACCGCAACTTCCTTCTCTGGGTTCAAGCCATTCTCCTACCTCAACTTCCTCAGTAGCTGGGACTACAGGCACACGCATACCACCACACTTGGCTAATATTTGTAGTTTTAGTAGAGACAGAGTTTTGCCATTTTGGCCAGGCTGGTCTCGAACTCCTGACCTCAGGTGATCCACCTGCCTTGGCCTCTGAAGGTGCTGGGATTACAGGGGTGAGTCACCACGCCCGGCCAGAATCATTACTACAATCAGACTGAACTTCAGATACGTGTGCTGTCTGCTGTCCGAGATGCCTGCCAGACATACCTTCAATTTCCTTCCATCTTTTTCCTTCTTTTCTCTTTCCTCTCTTCTTCATGAATATTAAAACAACAACAACAACAACAACAACAAATTGATTGGGATTTCCAATGCACTGTATGTCTATGCACCCCACTGCTCCAGATTCATATAATGAAATCCTAACCCCAAGATGGTGGTGTTAGGAGGTAGGGCTTTGGAGAGGTGATTGGATCATGAAGGCAGAGCCTTCGTGAATGGAATTACTTATTATAAAAGAGACATCAGAGAGCTCCCTTGTCTTTTATGCCATGTGATGTTACAGCAAAAAGACTGCCATCCTTGGGGAAACAGGCCCCCCCATCCATTAAATCTGCCAGTGCCTTGATTTTGAACTTCCCAGCCCTCAAAACTGTGAGAAATAAATGGCTGTTGTTGATTAGCCACTCAATCTGTGGGAGTTTGTTATAGCAGCCCAAACGAACTAAGAGTTGTCGTGGTTTTCCAGTTCATTTTAGGGCATTATCATTTGGTATTTAAATTTACTGCACAGATATTTCTCAGATTCCTTGCCTTTTAATTCAAGGGGTTCTTTCCCTTTAATTTTATCACTTAAGAAAGATAAATTTTTATACTTTAGACAAACAAGAAAAGCTGAAAGTCCATAGTACATTGTAGACAAGCTCACTCGCAATTTGAAGAGTTGTCACCAGCCTGCTCTGATGCCTAGTGCTGATGTTTTTCTTAGGTTTCAGGATTGGGTCCCAATTCAAGACACATGTGACATTGCCATACAGTAGCCAGTAGCTGTATAAGCCACACTCTTGCAACACAAAATTAGAAACTTAATACAACTCTGTTGAGTATAGCAAAATAAATGCATACATTGATCAGGTTTCCAGGATTCTATTAACCTTTTATGAGGTAAAATCACCCATGGTTTTCTCTAAAAGTGTCCGGAGCCA
>NW_016813388.1:1136364-1160574 GCF_001698545.2 Rhinopithecus bieti
CCAGGGCCCGTTCGACTGTCCTGCAGGTCGGGACATAAAAGTCCTTTTAAAGTTATGGAAAAAGAACCCAGGAAATTATGTATACTTGAAAAAAATGTAATTTAAAAATATGCTTATTACTAAGACTTTGTAGTTTAAGACATGTACAGAGGAATGGCCGAGTAGCATTTCATTCTTAAAAATATTCGCATTGGATAATTACATTGATTCTGCTGTTTTCCAATTTTCACCATTTTCACTAATTTTGTTTTTAAGGTATTTTTATTTTTTATATTGTAAAATGTTGTCAGTGTGAGTTATATTTGCTGTTTGCAACTCTAATAATTTGTATGATTCAAACAAATTCATTTGCCACTTTGTTTTTAATTTATATTATATGCCTATTTAAATTCAAACCCCTAATAACTTGCTTTCAATGGCTGAAAATTAGTGAATATTTTCTCCACATAACTCAAGCAAGTGTGTTGTGAACATTTTAACAAATCCAGGTTACTAACATGATTACTTAATTTAGTACGATATGAAAAGAATTGTTGCCTTTTCACGTTAGTGATTAAATCTCACTTTTAATTTAATCTTTTAATATTCTTTTCTCCTCCAAAATGAGGTATTCATATATGAAAATGTTTTTCACACTTGCTATATCTTCTTAAATTATAAAATCTATATGAACTCCTTAGGGAAAAAGAAAAAATGTAGAGAGTGGAATGTCTCCTCTCACTCTCTTTCCATATAATCCACTTCACCTGCCAACAGATTGGTGTATAACAACTCTGGATTTTCCCATGCTCTCCTCTTCTCCACCTCACACTTGAAAACACATAAATGTGCATATAGATATTCATAGGTATTTTAAATGGACAACTTTGTATGGAAATGCTTAGAATCCAACTTTACCAATATTGGTGGGGACATTGTGCAAAACTTTATTTGTAAATTGTATCTCAGTAATGTCGGAAAAATTTTTAGAAGAAATTCATTCTCATGTACTTTAATTTTTTCTAAAAATCCGTGTTGTGTTGACCATCGCAATACATACATCTTTGTTCCCTTTGTCTCTTAGGGGATAAACATCTAGCACAGTGATTGCTAGGCCGAAGGGAAGGCATATGATATATTTATAAACACTTCCAAATTGCCTTCCAGATAGATACCAATTTAGAGATGTACTAATAGTGTACACTCAAATCTTTGCTAACATTGAGTATGATCAACCTTTCTCAATTTTTATGTCTCATGGGCAAAATTTTTTTAACTTTTTATTTATTTGATCATTAGAGATTTATAAATGATGCATATTATTATTTATATTTCTTTTGGTAGTTGCCATTTTTTCTATATGTTTATATATGTTTAACTGAAATATAGAAAATAATTTATTTTAAATAGTATTATTGTCTGATAATGCAACTATTTTGTCTCTTATTTCCTTTTCATCTTTGATATATCTTTGTAATAGCTTAAATTTATATACAACCAAATCAAAATAGTGTTTCCTTCTAATCCTGAGTTTCAACTCATAGCTACAGGAGCCTTATGCATCTCAAGATCATTTTTTTAAAAAATCTACTAGTTAAGCAGGTTACAGGCTTTTAAACATATTTGTATTCATTTTCTTTGATCTTTATTGAACACGGCAATAATGAAATCCAAATTTGAAACTTGTATGTCTTAGCAAGGAATGTTCTTCATACATTTTTCCAGAAATAAACTTTCCAAATTATTAGACATTTTCAAAAAAACTGATATTGCATCCAAGTCAAATTTATATAACATGCCACATATTGAGAATCCAGAACAAATAACGTAATATTTCCATCCTCTGAAGGATAAAGTAGGTAATGAGAGAGAGAAGAAAAGCCTTCTTTAAAATGGTAATTTCTATGTCTTCTAGTCATATTTTCCATAAAGTATTCTTCAGCACTCATCAGAGGATAAACATCTAGAGAAATGGGTTCTATTGTCAAATACATTTGGAATTTTATATATATATATATATATGAGTTTTATAATTGAGTTTTATATAATATAAAATATGAGCTTTATATACTATTTCATATGGTAATATGTTTTATTAAGTACCAAAACCACAAAAAACAAAGTATGTTTCCCAAATTTATTTATTGACGGAGCATTTTTACAAAGAGGCGGCAACTAAAAATAGTGTTTCAAAAAATAATACCTATACTATATTTATAATATATAATTAACATGTTTCATGTATGTGTATATATGCATGCATATGTGTACATTATGTATGTGTGTGTTTGTATGTTCATGTATGTCTTTATATTAAACTGATTATCCTCTAATCTGGGAAATCAGTACGTTCTACACTACTAGGCTCCAGCAATGGAAAAGTTCAACACATGCTTTAATATTCATCTCAAAGGCATTAATTTGAGAGAAACAAAAATTGAGTTCCAAAAGCTTGGATTTCAGAGCTAAGCTGTAGAAGTCCGCAGGGTCTTCCATGTGAGAACAAGTTTAATCATCACTCAAAAGTCTACACCAAGCCAGGCGCAGTGACTCACACCTCTAATCTCAGCACTTTGGAGGCTGAGTGGGGTGGATCACTTGAGTCCAGGAGTTTGAGGCCAGCCTGAAGAACATAGTGAGACCTCATCCCTACAAAAAATGAAAAATTAATTAGCTGAGTGTGATGGTGTGGACCTGTAGTTCCAGCTACTCAGGAGGCTGAGGCAGGAAGATCACTTGAACCAAGGAGGTTGAGGTTGCTGTAAGCTATGATTGCATCAAATCCTGTCTTAAAAAAAAAAAAAAAAAATTTGACACCAGCTTCAAGTGATTAATCACCCCTTCTCCCCAGCACCAGGCAGGTAATCAGTCTTTCACTATTTGAGTGAATACCATACATAACCCCACAGCCAAGGAACTACTTTATCTGCTGCTTTGTCTAGAAATATAACTTGTTTTTTATAGTAGCTTGTCTTCCCCTAAAAGTTCGGTAGGTTTGATGACCTTTGAGTCTGAATCTTTGCTCAGCCTATCTGAACTACCTCACCTGACCAGCCTTCCCTTTTCAATGATGCAGAGCACTCATAAACAGCTCGGGGGACCTAGAGGGACAGAAGGGCTGGGAAATGCACAGGAGTCCAGCACTTGCACTGTGTATATGCATTTCTGTGCCCATGAAATGACGGTCCAGATTAACTCAGTACTTTCAGTTGAGCAAGAATTATGGATTCTTCCTTTCAATGTTTGATCCAAAGGTAGTCTTCTAATCCCCACTGTATTGAGTCAAATTGTGATATATAGTGATAAGATTAGAAAGCAGATAGGGATAAAATTTGTCAATTAAAAGTACCTCAGTTTTCTTATTTAAGAATGGAAGTTTTACTTAATCACTTCAAATTTCAACTCTATAGCAGCTGTTTCTCTCCCACTCTTAGCTTGCATTTTTTTCCTGCAATCCTATTTTCCCTTTCCTCATTTCTTTAACTTTTCCATGGCAAGGAACTCTCAACTAAGGCATCCCTTCATCCAGAAAGCCTTCAGTCTACTCCAAGAATCATTCTCTTTTTCCCTACTAGTTTCTTTGGTCACACATATCCTATCATCATTCTGTCTTCTTCTATCTCACTGAATGGCCTCTATACATATTTATCAATATATAATATTCATTGTCTTTGACGCAATAAATGAAGTTCTCAAGGATATGGAGAAGGTCATGCATTTTCTTCTTTTCTTTTTGGATTCTCTGTGGTTCCCATCATAGTCCTGGTTACCTAACAGGCACTAAGTAATTACGTGGTTGACAAATGATTTTGTGAATAATATAAACACTCCGAAATACTCTCACAGCAAACTTGAAGACTTAATAGAAAATGGAACCAATGATTAGGACCTGTTCAGTCATTCATATTACTTTTCTGATTTCAGCCTTTCTTAACAGTTTCACCTACTTCTAACCTCAACTCAGAATCACAATGATAACCACTGTCCTTATTCCAATTGTTTCTTCCCATGCCTGTGAAGAAAATGGTAAAGTAACAAGGTCTCAGAATGACATGAGAGCTCGGTCTGTAATCCTTCAAAGTGGCAGGGCCACCATCACTTAGTTTCCCTATTTTTAACCTTTATTTTCCTGTTTTCACCCTGAGTAGTTTCCCTATTTTTAACCTTTATTTTCCTATTTTCACCCTGAGTAATCTCCTTCTCACTGGAAATATTAAGGGACACTTTTCAGAAAGTTATTAAGCCATAGGTGAAATTGTCCTGATTCCTAGCAAAATTTATCAAGTCAATAATTGTTAATTTAATGTAATGTGTGATGCAAAGGTGCTAGGACTTAGATATGTTGAATGTAGTTAATTCAATGTCATGCTTTGTATTTTGAAGAAGCTGCTCTTGGTCATCATATTTCATTCTCCATGAAGCAAATCAACTTTTAAAACAAACCTAATTGTAGGTTTTTATTTTCTTTTGCTGTACCCTTTCTAAAAATATAAGGGTTCATAAGGTCAGGGACAAACACAAATTTAGAACAAATTGTTGGGCACATATAAAAGCACCTGCTATTTGGGAGACTGGTACAGGACGATAACTTGAGGCCAGGTGTTCAGGTTCAGCCTGGGAATCATTACAAGATCCTGTCTCTAAAACAAAAACAGAACCCTACACATATACAAAAAAAAAAAGAAAATAATAATAAGGCAAACCTGTGGTCAAGTTCCAACAGCATCTTCTCAAAGAGACCTTTCTTTACAAGGCTTCTCACTCTCTCCATCCTTGGGAAAAACAATTCACCATTGAACACAATAGCGACCACTTACTGAATGCCTGGTACATGCGAGGCACTCTACTAAGCACTTTACAAATGTCATCTCTCAGGTAATCCTCTTCCCAGTTCTAGGAACTTATATCTTCATTTTACATATGAGCAATCATATTTAGAAAGGTTAAATGATATGACAGATTCATGCAGTTTGTTTGTGACACAGCAGGAATTTAATGTTCTCTTCAAAGCTTAGTCTATTTCTCTAAAACAGACTGCCTTGCCAATCTGTAGATATCAACTCAATATATTGTACTTAGTTTACTTGTTAAATTAGCTCTAAGTTTTTAGTTTTAATTTTTTTAGTGTAGTTATTCCATTTAGAAAATGTGTAAAATTGTGTAGACTATGCTTAAGATATATATATTTACTACTTTATAAGGCTTTTCAACAGCTGTACAAACCAAAATACTACATAAAAAAAACTTCACAGTTCTGAATACTGATAGTTAAATAGTTTTTTGTTTACTGGTTTTAATTTTTACATGTACTTTAATGACTTCTTTGTTCTTTCTCTCTATATATTCATTGTCTCTTATTCAAACATAGTATCCTGTGATGATATAGCATAAATAGATTAAAAGTATGTTGAAGTGTTTACTATAGTTTGTTTAATGAAATAATTCAGCAAATATTTAATCTTTGGATAGTGATATTCTTGCCTCAGTTCTGTGACTCTCATTCCAACAAATTATTTTAATTTCACCAGTATTATCTTTTATGCTGGTCAACTTAATTTTATGGGACCTTTCTTTAACTTTAAATGTAAATGTAGGGAGGGGGGAGGGATTGCATTGGGAGTTTTACCTGATGTAAATGACGAGTTGATGGGTGCTGATGAGTTGATGGTGCAGCACACCAACATGGCACAAGTATACATATGTAACAAACCTGCACGTTATGCACATGTACCCTAGAACTTAAAGTATAATAATAATAAAATAAAATTTAAAAAATAAATGTAAATGTAATATTCCTAGAAATTGAGAGAAAACCTTGGTGTAAGAATCCTTTACAAGCATTTACATTCTTAACTAAACATATATATCAGTTGATAATATAAGTTAGCATATTTAACTTGGAAATTTCAAATATTTAAGTTTTCTTGCCTTTAGGCTTTCTTCAAGCGTAAGACATTGCAACTCAAATGTATATATTTTTGGAAGCGATTCATCATCATCCCAGAAAAAACTGCGGAGACTTTGTATATTTAAAGGAGAAAATTCCAAACTATTTTGCCTTGAATAATCTTTGTAGAAAATGATTTTAGTGCCTTTGGCAAATTGTCACAGGCAAACAACCCTACTTCTCAACTTCAAAAAAATGTGAAATTTACCAACCTTAAAAGTCTTTTTCTAGGACTGTGTCCATCACTGTTATGGGGCAACACAGGTACTTGTACAAAAGCACAAATCACATCCACTTTCAATTATAGAGACTTATCTCTAATTTCTAGAAAGGATGGTGAATTTCAGAATCATTATGAAACAACAATACTAGAAGAAGGCAGAGAACCACTACAAATTACATTTGCAATAGTTATTAACTGCTCCTGGACACTACTTCCTTTTTATAAAGCAAATCAAATCCAGTTCTGGAACCTCAAGTTCTCACTCAGTGAGAACCTCAAAGACACACATGCATGGGTTAACCCCAACTGGGACTACTGTGTTCTATGAAAAGTGGAGAAAATGTGCAAGTTGGAAAAATGCCTCTGGGTCATCATCCATTGTGGTGGATATTTTTTCAGTCACCATGTAAAATGTGTATCTATTTGATAACTATGATTTAAAAAGCTCTGAAAAGCCAGTATTTTAAGGTATCACTAGAGATTACTAAATAGGCAATCACCAAGAATTTGGAGAAAAATATGCAAGGGTAAAATTATGAAAATCTAATACCGTACAATTAACAAATAATTCCTTTAAGAATACTAATTATACTTATTCTGAGAGGAGCAAATGAGTTAAGTCTCATTAGCATAAAGATTTATTTTTGTTAGGATGCAATAAAAGGTAGGACTAGGAGACATTTATAGAACTGTATATATTATGGAAAAGAAAGCAAAACTTTTGTATGTAGAAATCACTTTGGTTAATTATTAGAATTTTGGTTTGGTTGTTGCTCATTTACTTGTTTTTAGGAACAGGGAGACAATTAGACCTACAGCACTGCAGTATATTTGAAAAAAGCAGTGTTGAAAAACCAAAGGATTAGGGGAAATAAGGAAACAATTGGTTATGAATACAAAATTAAACTAAAGTCAATGAACATAGATGAGAATTAAATAGATAGCTTGAAAGCTGTGAACAAAAGAGTTTCTAAAAATTGCTTATGAGACCATTATCATTTACTTATCTTAATAATAACATTATTATTTATTATCTTATTATTAGAAATAATAACATTTCTAAAGTGATTAGTAAGCCTGCTTGATTTTTAGGTGTCATTAAATCTTCAGAAGAAGGAAATGACAGAATGAGAAGCAAAATCTAAAGATTATCATAGGAGATTATATGGAGGGAAGAGAAGTATATGAACTTCACAGTAGATAAAATAAATACCTGTACTAGATATAAGAAAATGACTTCAGTTTTAATTTGATTCTTTATAAGTCATTCTTATTCCAGGATAAAAGTGTCATTATGTGCTTTGCTTTAAATATATCAACACAATATGCTTGGATATTTGAAAATCCAAGATGGAGAGTAGTGAACACAAAACTACAATATTATTCTACACCTGTATAGAATAATGATACCCTCAGACTTGAGATATGCATTTCTGGAAACTGCACTTCAGGCAAGAAATTACCACATTGAGAAAATCCATAACAATGCAATACAATTATTAAAGCAGCAGCCCCCAACTGGTCAATAGATAATGCTCTAAGCATCCCTGAATCACTGCACACAAGGCCATAACTTCAGGACTTTGATTATGGAGCAAACTTCCCTGTGGCCCTTTTTTGAAAATTCACAGTATTCACCACTAGAAACCTAATGTATTAGAGTATCCTGCGGTGTAGACTTAGCTTAGATGTCTGTATTTTATAAAGTCCCCCACAGAAGATAATCACAGGATATAAATGACTAATCTATTGCTTACTAGTAGTTCTTGTTACAGTTTGAATAAGTGGAGTGAGAACATCATAATCAGCACCTTAGTCCTGCTCTCCCTTCTCTTCGTAGGCATACAAAAATTATTAGACCAGTGAGGACCAGGGCCCTGACTAGTGTAGTGTGTGTGTGTGTGTATGTGTGCATGCACGTTTGTGCATGTGTTTTCAACTCCTAAATAGTTAGCATTACCACAAACTAGTTTTCAAAATGTATTTCTTAAATGAATAAATAAATTACTAAAGACTTCTTTGAGCTAAACAATATATTAGGTCCTTGTGCATTATACCTTGCACTTTTTAAAGCAATTCCAAAAGGCATGTGATATAATTCCTAGGTTAGGGTAAAGACGATCAGAATCTACCTTTCAGTTGTGTGAAGTCACACAGCTCGTGAGTGTGTGCCCCGCCAACATCAGATCACTGATCTTCCCTCTACACAAGGGATCCCAAGGCTTCAAAAAAGCAGAGTCCTCTCATCGCGAAAGCTTGAAGTCTCATGATTTATGGAGGTGAAAGCATTTCTATGTAAGTAATTATTTTAAAAAATAAATTAGGATTCTTCAACCTGGAGAAATAAAAATGAAGAAAAAATGTTATAAACTCCATAAATTCAAAAATATTATGAGAGGCCAGACATGAAAATTTTCAGTAATCCGAGAATGTTTGAAGAGGCTGTCCCCAGAAACTCACAAAAGATACTTTTTAGAACTAATAAAAGATACTTCTACTTTACAGAGTTACTTGTAAAACTTTGAGACTTAAAACCCTGAAAATGCTTCGTTTTGTAGATCTACATGAATCTGAAGAGGATAGTGAAAACTCCATACGTGGAAAATCCATAATAAATTGAAGGGAAACCAGGACTCGAAGGCAGATGTGGGTCTAAAATATGATTTGTATTAATGAAGTATCTCAATATCTCAATATTTTAAGTAGAATCCAATTTCTTTGAAGTTCCAGAACTCCCAATTCTCTGCCTCCTATCTACCTAAAAAAAAACAAAAAAAAACTGAAGTTTATCACAGTTGCTGTTCAAGTAGAAAAGCTAAACCAATGCTGTAGTTCCATGTGAGTAAAAATGTATATTATACTAATGTTGGAATGAATGCTTAATGATAAGCTGAAGTTATTAATAAAATTATATTAATAAATTAATGCAATCTACATCTTACTGAACTTTTTAAAAGACAAGGCTATGAATATATATATATATTTTGCAATGAGTTTTATGATAACAGGATAGGATTTTAACCAAATAATTACCCTTAACCTGGAGAAATTTTGCACCCCAAGGGACATTTGACGAGTTCCAAAGACATTTTTGATTGTGACAACTGGGGTGTAAGGTATAACTTATCTGGTGGGTAGAGGCCAAGAGACACTGCTTAATATCCTACAATGCATGAAATGGCACCTACAGCAACGAATTATCTGGTCCTGTGGTAGGTAGGATTCTAAGGTGTCTCTGAACATTTACAACTCCTTCCCAGTGTTTACACCATGCATAATCCCTGAATTGTGAATATAATGAGATTTCATGCCTATGATTGTTGTGGCACAGCTGAGTTTTAGGTAGGGAGATAAACAGGTATGAGCCCTTTAAAAGAGGATGGTTTTCTCCTGATTGTCACCAAACAGGAAATGAGAGAGAATCAGAGCATGGGAGGGATTCAACACAAGGGAGGTCGTTGTGGGGATTTAAGGAGCCATTGATCAGGGATCTGAGAGGAGCCTCTAGGAGCCAAGAGCAGTCATTGGCTGACATCCAGCAAGGAAACAGAGACTTCAATTTTGCAACCACAAGAAACAGAATTCTGCCCATAACAGGAATAGGCTCAGATAGGACCTTGAGCCACTAGATAAGAATGCAGTCCAAGCCAGTGCAAAGATCTTGGCCACACCACCTTGAGCTATGAGCTAAGAAACAGGTGTCTAAAGTCATAAAATTTGATTTGTTATGCTGCAGTGTAAAACACATACAGGCCCAACGTGTTCATAGTGCCAAGTCTGAGAAATCCTGGCTAAAGCATTCTGGTCTAGCACTTCTCAAATTGCTATTAAAGGGGTGTTACTAGGTAGTTTTCAAAGAAACAATGAACAAAAACCTTCCCCTGAGGATAAACATTTGTTTAACTCAGGTCAAGTTAAAGATGTCTTGTTACTGTGGGACATTTCAGAAACTTTAATATCCTGGTTATGTTATGAAGTTACATGAGAGGAGTTGGTTATAAACCAATTCCAAAGCTCATTTGAATAAAGATCTGCTGTTACGGGAAAATGGATTAATGTCTTTTGATTCCAAAATCAATTAATATCTTTTGATTTGATTAGGATTAAATTTAGTCAAATGTACAAACAGAACCAACAAAAAAAAGAAATTGATTTCATGGCTCATCTTCCTAATTTCAAACTAAATCAACTATACCAAAAAAAATGTATACCCTTTAAAATTTAGACTATTACCACAATGATGGCAATGTTTTTTTTTTTTTGTTTGTTTGCTTGTTTTGAGACAGAGTCTCTCTCTGTCACCCAGTCTGGGGTATAGTGGTGCAGTCATAACTTACTGTGACCTTGAACTCCTGAGCTCAAGTGATCCTCCTGCCTTAGCTTCCCGCGTAGCTGAGATGACAAGTGTGTGCCACAAAGCCCATCTAATATGTTACACATATTTTGTAGAGATGAGGTCTTGCTGTGTTGCCCAGGCTGGTCTTGAACTTCTGGACTCAAGTGATCCTCCCACCTCAGCCTCCCAAAGTGTCAGGATTATAGTTGTGAATCACCATGCCTGGCAACAATGATACTTCTTGATCATTTATTATTACAGAGGTCTTCAAATAGTGTACAGCATATCTGGAAGTTCAAATCTGCAAAGATACTGTATGTATATTTCAATTATTTGTGCAGGAGAGACGCAAAGACTGAGGGAAATGCATGTTAGACATTACATCACATTCTACTTTTACTAGCTCTGCTATTGTCTTCCTTCCACGGTTGTCTTCTGGTCACTTTTAAAGCATCTCCATAAACCTGGAAGAAACTTTATTTTCTCTTTTTCTTGCAACACCCACAGATTATCATTCTGTTAATAATATAGCACATGGAGATGGGGATGGGGGTGTGGTAAAGGGATCTTCTACCTTTCTTCAGACTTCCCGAGTGTGCACTATCTTTCTGTGAGTTTCAAAATGCCCTCATCCATGTTTTCTACTGTAGTTTAGACACTCGCGTTGTCTGCACTGATATCTGTGATTGCTACAAACTACTGGACACCATTTCTGTCTGTTTTTACTTCTAGGTTCCACATTGCTTTCAGTAGTATCAGTTTCTCCCAGTACAGTATCCACTCCAATATGTGGCTCTACTTTGAATGATAGCCAACCTTTAATATATATTACACTACGGATAGTAACCAGTCACTGCTGATGAGATTCAAACTATGAGAAGGCCTTTTTTGAAGAATGACAATAACCCTAGCAATACTTTAAGGGATAACAATTAAATCTCCACCAAAAAAAGGTTTCAACTATCTGTTAATTAAATAGCTACTATGTCTGACTTAGTATATAATATTTATGTTAACAATATCAATGCCCTATATTGGTTTTCCACTAAATACAGCTAACATATTTAACTATTATTATTCCAAAATGATTATTTTTAGCTTAACTCAAAACCATTTTAGAGAAGGATTGTTTATATCTGTTTTATACAGAGAACAACTTTAACATGTAGTATAATCGATTCTCTAGATTAGAAATCATTTTTATTCTATGCATTACTTGCTGGTGATTAATCTTCATGTGATCAGAATGAGCCTGCTATTTAAATACTGAATTACACCTACTAAATTGAGAATAATTGCTTTCTACCTGGCATTAAAGGACTTCCATAACAGTCCCAATCGGCCTTTACAATCTAATCCCCCATTACCACCCTACACAGGTGGCATACTCTAGCCAAAATAAATTTGTCACCATTTTATACTCTTGTTATACTCACTAAAACATTTACGTTTACTGCTCTTTTACTCACAAAGACTTTGATTGAGGATATCCTAAGTTGTGTTACAGCAACAGATAGTTCCAAAATTGAAGTGACATAACCCACCAAGTGTCTATTTCTTGCAAATACTTTATGATTAATGCAGGTCATGGAGGGGTAGAGGGGTCGTGGGATTACTGTGATTCACAAGATCTCTGAGACATAGGCTGACAGAGACTGCAAATTTAATTTCTTCACATTTATTTAGAAGTAAAATGGAAAAAATAATGTCTACTTTTGCAATTCTGTCATGAAGATTAAATATGGAAAACACTGTTCGGATACACCAAAGTTAACATTCCTTCTCTCTTTCTCCATTGACTACCTGTAAGAAACAAATTTCACCTCCCATTTGGACTATAGTTATGTTTTTGCCTGCTAAATGTTAAGTGCTTGAGGACAATGCATATGTCTTCTTTATTCTTGTATCTGCTTAATCATCCAGATGTTTCCAGTAGACTTTTAGTAATACTTGTTGAATATAGAGAACTCATAATTCTCCAATACTGAAATGACTCTCTAAGTGTTCTCTGCAATCCTTGCTCTGTATTTAATCTGAAATAGAAATAGAAATAAAATACTGAATGTTTTATTTTAAAGAGTCATATAAGATAAATGCATGACTAATTTTAGCTTTAATTTTTTCCTCCTACAAACCTTTATGAAAGTTTATAAACTGAGAAACTTTTTTCCAAGAAGTATGGATCCCAGCATATAGTAATCACTTAATGCATATTTATGAAGTCGGATCCACTTGCAGAGAAACTATACACATCCAGAGATATTAATTATACATCTGTAAAATATAAATTAATATAGGCTTTTGTCAAGAGATTTTTCTCTGAGTATCCTATAAGAAATATTTCAGGATCTTGAAGTAAACAATCTTAAGCCACATATGTTTTGAAGTAATTTAGTAATGTTAGGGTTTTATACTTTTATTGATATTTCATAGGCACTTTTATAAGCCAGAAAAGAAATATTAGAAAGTCATACTTCTACAAATGCTATTTCCAGTCTTTGCATGGCTTATTGAAGTGTCTGGCTTATGGAATGCATTTGGGTTCCATTCCTTACTCTATCAATGACTACATAATTCAAACATAAAAATATGAAAATGCTTACTTGTTCAGATACAGGTGTCTCATAACATGTAAGAAAAAATTTGTATAAAATATGTAAGTTCTTTGAAATGCAAAGTATAAGCTATTATTGCTCTACTATTGTTTTAACAAATTAGTTTCCTTCATCAATAGTCATGTATAGAACTGGATTAATACTAGTAGACACACACATAAATAGAAGGAATATATTATCAATAAGGTTGTTTTGTCTAGAAACGCAATGAAAGATTCTCAACTACACACATGAATTTTACACACATACTATTATTCATATCTGAAATATGCATTTTTCTTATAAATCCCTTGCTTCTTGATATTCTAGGTGTCAACCAATTTTTCACTGGATTTTCAACCCATAAAAGAAGCTGTAAATTTCAGAAATACGAGAGTGTGATTTCAAGACAAATACATCACAAAAGTATGAATAAGAAAGAAATGTGTTGTTTCAGCATAGGCAGGTATTCCTCTTAATTTATGGAGCCGTTTGTCCTGCTTGTAAAACTCCATTTTTTATGGAATAGAGAATTATTGCTGCTGTAAGATGTAACAAAATGGCTAAACGCCTGAGGGAAACATAATAAGGACATTTGGGTTACGAATATAATAATATTCAAAAGATTTCAGTGGGAAGTTAGAAAAAGTTATCCCAGTTTTCGTTTAATAAATTGAAGCAGAATGCTAATTTAAAGCTAAATGAATATAACAATCTGAATGCTGCCATACACACTAATATAATTTCTTTAAAAGATTTGCCAAATGGTCTGTATGTAACAATAATTAAAACCATTAATGAAATTCCATGACTTTTTTTTTTGCCTTGATTATTATATCCATTTGTCTAATTTAGACTAAATATTAAATATTCCAGTTACTTTAGTGTGCTACATAAAATTAAACAAATAGAGATGGGAATGTTAAGGAAAGAAGATACATACTGTACAGTACTGGGTGTCCCTAAATATTCATTCTGCCTTTCATTTTTACTAACTGAAACCCAGTTCTGTGTGGTTTAGTGTTGTTCCCAGCTAAACACTTGATTTCCCCAGGTGCTGCCCATCTAGGTGTGGCCTAATGACACATTTCTGGCCAATAAGATGTAAGTAGAACAATGTTGGGCAAGGCACCCAGGAGAGCTGTGTATTCCTGGATTAAAAGAGACAGATTTAGCTGCCATTCCCTTTTCTTCCCGTTTCCACTTTTATCTTGTGGAATGTCTTTGTGATGCATAGGAGTGCAGATGCCATGTTGCAATTGAGGATAAAAGTCACATTTCAAAGTTTGCAGGCCCCATAGGTAGATGGTGCCTGAAGCATCAAAGACATCTTAAGGCCACTGCCATAGTACTGGGTTTCTTATTATATGGAGAAAATAAATCACTTCTGCAATCTTGTTGTATTTTTTTTCCCCTTATACAAGTGTTGAACACAAGAAAAAGGAAAGGGAAGAGGAAGAGGAGAGATGACAGTAAATCTATGCGATTAAAAAGACAAAATGAGAGATTTTAAAGTAGGCAAATAAATAGAAATCCTATCTTCAGTCTTCAAAAATGACTTCAAGAGTTCTAGTTATAACATAATCACTTTCTGCAGTCTAGGTGTTACCAGAAAGGGGGTCTCGATCCAGGCCATAAGAGAGCATTCCTGGATATTGTGCAAGAAAGAATTCAGGGTTAGTCCACAGAGTAAAGTGAAAGCAAGTTTTTTAGGAAAGTAAAGGAATAGAAGAATGGCTACTCCATAGACAGAGCAGCCCCAAGGGCCACTGGTTGCCCATTATTATGTTATTGTTGTTGTTTTCTTAATATGCTAAACAAGGGGTGGATTATTCATGCCCTCCCCACCCAACCTTTTTAGGGCATATAGCATAACTTCCTAACATTGCCACGGCATTTGTAACCTGTCATGATGCTGGTGGGAGTGTAGCAGTGAGGACGACCAGAGGTCACTTTCATTGCCATCTTGGTTTCGGTGGGATTTGGCTGGCTTCTTTACTGCAAATTATTTTATCAGCAAGCTCTTTATGAACTGTATTTTGTGCTGACCTCTTATCTCATCCTACGACTTAGAATACTGTAACCATCTGGGAATGCAACCCAGTAGGTTTCAGACTCATTTCACCCAGTCCCTATTCGAGATGAAGTTGCTCTGGCGTAACTGCCTCTGACATAGGCAGGAAGTAAAACAAGAGAAAAGGGGAAAAGAGCATGTGAAATTAAGTAAGCCCTCTGTTAAGAAGTGCTCTTAGAATCCTAAACCACCAATGTGGATTTGAACACAAGAGTCCCATGTCTACCACTGTCTGTAGGGAGATTGAAGAATATGTTTCCTTACCTGGGTACATTGATGTTACTCTATCATTGTAATATTACTCTTATAAAATGAGATGAGTATCTTTTTTTTTTCTTACTAGTATTCTCTGGAAAATTTGGGGCAATTTCTTACTTTCATCGATGTAGCTGTTTTTCAATATGTATTTCACACTTTCAGACTATGATGTAAGGTTTATTAGCATCAAACTGCAAACTCAATTTAGGGCTGGATCAGCGATCCTGAATTCTTGAAGGGAAAGTTGGCCTGTTTTTGTCTCAAGAATCCTGGCCAAGACAGATTCATGTATGTTCTCTCCCTCTCTCAACTGAGCTTTCTTAGTTTACACTTTTACTGAGGGTGAAACTCTTTCAGTTTCTCAGTCATTTTAGGTAATTCTTTTTGGGGTAGTCTTAATTGTAAGTCTCCATCTTACTTCTCTCCATTCATGTCTTTTAAACCAGACTTTGGTTACTTTGATGTCTTTAAAACATGTATATAAATTATCTGATGTTCCTCCTCGGTAGCAGATTCATGCGCAAAACAAATGTTGTGTTAAGTCCCTGAGTTCTAATATAGTTTGTTTTGCAGCTATGGTAACAGGAAAACAGGGAGATTACCACTACCTTGTCTGTATGGCTCCTCATCCTAATTTTCTGTTTCTTCATTTGTGAAGAAGGAAGACTTTTGTTTTCACAAGAGCTTTTTTTTTTTTTTTTTTTTTTGAGACGGAGTCTCGCTCTGTCACCCAGACTGGAGTGCTGTGGCCGGATCTCAGCTCACTGCAAGCTCCGCCTCCCCGGTTCACGCCATTCTCCTGCCTCAGCCTCCCGAGTAGCTGGGACTACAGGCGCCGCCACCTCGCCCGGCTAGTTTTTTGTAGTTTTTTTTAGTAGAGACGGGGTTTCACCGTGTTAGCCAGGATGGTCTCGATCTCCTGACCTCGTGATCCGCCCATCTCGGCCTCCCAAAGTGCTGGGATTACAGGCTTGAGCCACCGCGCCCGGCAAGAGCGTTTTTTTTTTTTCTTGAGACAGAGTCTCGCTCTGTCCACCAGACTGGAGTGCAGTGGTACGATATCGGCTCACTGCAACTTCCGCCTCTCTGGTTCAAGCAATTCTCCTACCTCAGCTTCCTGAGTACCTGGGATTACAGGCGCCCACCACCATGCCCGGGTAATTTTCGTATTTTTAGTAGAGACAGGGTTTTGCCATATTGGCCAGGCTGGACTCGAACTCCTGACCTCAGGTGATCTGCCCACCTTGGCCTCCCAAAATGCTGGGATTACAGCAGTGAGCCATCACACCCAGCCCACAGGAGCATTTTGTTGAAAATAAAACAATTTAGGGAGTAATATGTAACCTTATAATTTTATTTCAAAACTATCTTATTTAAAAGCTTGAAAATCAACAGCATGATAAGGAGCAATACAAGCTATTGGGGGTCTAGTGTGTGTGTTTTGTGTTCAGGATATACATTTTCAGCTACTGATACTATTTCAATAATGATTATAATCATTTCAGTTTCTCTTAACTTTCTCAGTTTTGTTAAGCAGGATTCAAGAAATTGCTCACTTGTCAAAGATTTTGATTTTATGACCTTCATACATTTAATTTTTATGTACAGTCACATCTCCCTTTAATTATGTCTTTTGTGTTTTTCTTGATTAATACTCAGTGATATTTGTTTTATTCAACTTTATAAATAGACTTGGCATTTTGTTTTTCTCTATTAAAACTTTCAAAAAATTATCTTTCTTGTATCTTCTCTCTACAACTTCAAAAAACTTACTCTGACATTTATATTCCTTTCAAAGTTCCAGAAGATTTTCAGCTTTTATCCCCATTGAAAAAAAATCAAATATTTTAAACCATTTAAACTGTTATAGAATAGACAGTTGTGAGAAATTAGGAAAATGAATTCTTTTTTTTTTTTTTTAAGAAGCTTAAGACGTACTCTTAGGAGTGAGATGCTGAAATAGAGTGGCAGTAGAGGTCACTCAATGGAGAAAAATTTTTTAAATGATAGATTGATAGTTATCTAAATAGAAATACATATTTTCAGTCTAATGGCAGGAGTTGGGATAACAATGGAGACTTTAGTTCAATTGAACTCCTGAATGAATAGGAACAAATGACCCATCAAGATATATTAATGATAAACAAGGGGGAGAGAGTATACATTTGAGGAAAGGAGAGTGCTTTATATGAGGGAGAAAAAAAAAGATCAAGCTTTGAAAAACATGCCTAGAAGAATGGGTCATGGCTCTGCCTCCAGACTTCATGGACAATAATGTGAGGTGAGAGAAGGACCAGTGTCCAATCATGGAGAGAAATACAAGTTTCAGTGTGGAAACAAATAAAAGTTTCTACAAATAGACTACAAATACAGTGAACTTTTTTGGAAATGCAGCGAAGTTGGATTGTACAATATGGTAGAAGGAATAGAAAGCTGTATATTAATAAAATCATGAAAGCAATGGGTAAGTAGAATATACTATCTTCAGGAACTGTGGCTATGAAAGATATAGATGGAATCAGTCTATGGATATTAAATGCCACACCAGATGGCTGAATTAAATCAGTGGAATGTCTGTGGCTATGACTGAGGGGGTAGCTTGAATTGGCATGTGGCATTGCCTCAGTAGGAGCTGTATAGTCTAAGTGAAAGAGTGGCGAGTGGCTTATTCTTCTTCCTGTATTCAGGGCTCACCAGGGTGTTGTTGCTTCTACTGCTGCTTAAGCCTGGCCTTGCTGAGTCCTATCTAATATTGAGACAAAGTCTCAGTGGTGCTACAAAGGTACAGTGCACTTGAGTGTGCTGTTTCCACTGAAGAGTATAAAGGTTGTATCTGCCAAGTGGGACTTCACGTTCATGAGTATTTCCTCAAGACAGAGTAAAAGTTATATTAAATTGTCAGATTAAAATAGAGAGGTCCAGAATGAATTGGTAGTAAGTAATTTAATTTGGTAATCACAGAATGCAAGTATTTTAAGTCACCAGGAAGTGATATCGCCGCATTAGTCTTGGGTTGGGTTGGTTGACATTCTTTCTCTTTGCTTTGAAAGGCAGGGATGAGGTCTTTTTAACCTCCTTCTTTTTCTCTCCCCATTTCTTTGCTCTCTCCCCTCTGGCAAGGACAGTGGAATAGTAGCAGTCTTATGTGATGTATCAGACAAGAACACCTTCTTCCCTGGTAATCCTTATAGCTTGGTATTCTCTTCAGCCGGCTTCGTGGCTATTCCACTGTACTTTTTCAACATTAATATTCCCATTCTATCCCTTAAATTACCCACTAAGAATGATATCAAAGTTATTTCCAGTACATTTTAATTTAAGGATAATGATCATTAATGACTACAAAGCTGAGATTTCCTCAGCTCAGAAAGCCTGAATATAGCTAAAGAAGATGAGCAGGGATGGATATTAATGATAAATATAGAAGATTAACTTCTTTATTGGGGTAGAAAAAGATATTTAGATTGCTAAGTTGTAATGAAAATTAAAACCTATAGTTCCTAAATAGTTCTAGGCCAACCATTACTTATAAACAGGCTATTCCTATATCACTTATACAAAATCTTTATCAGTCTTGCCTCTAATTGCAACTTACATGTTGGAAACAGCCCTAAATCTCCTGACATTTTCATGTCAGTGTCTTCTTTTGCATATCACACACCCTGGCCCCTACATAATGATTAGCATATCCTCTCTAATTCTGTAAGAACTGCAAAGTATATCATCATTTAATTTTGGTCACTCCACTTCAAATTCTTTATTCTTGGTCTACAAAAATCCTATGTTTAGTATAATTGTTCTGCTTATTTCCCTATACCATTTCTGTTAAATTAGAAAACTTCCTCCATTTCTCATTTCAACTTTTATTATGTTGGCCATCCTTAGTTTATGCAAAAGAAAATGATGGGAATTGATCATCTTCTCCCACTTTTTAGCTTTCCAACTTATTTTCTCCGGACATGCTTCCCTCAACCTCCCCCATGTAGAACTATTGAAGCTCTAGTACTGCATTCTTGACTGACAATGTTACTGATGAACCCTTTAGCCTTCTTGGCTCACACCTACTCCTACATTAGAACCTCATGAATGAACATGTGGGAGTCCATTTGCTCCCAAGTCAGTTTTCTACTTCTCTCACAGTGGTACCTTTGTAAGCAGAACTGGTGGCATCTTAGAATTCTAGTTTCACTCCAAGATCAGTCTTGAGTCTGTTGTCTGATTGAAGCTTTGTTCTACCCCACAATGCTATAGTGTTGAGATCTGCCTTCCACGGCTATGTGAACTCTGGATATTGAGCTTGCTCATAGAAAACATGTTGTTACCATTGTCTAATATTAGATGAACTCTAAAGTATGTGGCCTCCATTTCTACTCTACCTTAATATACTTCTTAATATACTTAATATACTTAATATACTTCTTAATATACTTCTTAATATGTTCTCTCATGTTTTCCATGATCTAGATAACAAGTTTTATACAGCTTTTAGTCCAAGTGAACAATTATGCCACCAATATGAACTTCCAGTAAGATACTGATGGCCGTACCATGTATCTTCCATCAGCCTCGCACTCACTCTGCTTGCCTCCTACCTAGCACTCCATAATTCTCAAAAAGCTAACCTAATTCTAGGTACAAGCAATTCTATCGCGTCTAAATAGAATTAAAAGTGTGTCCAGATACTCTATTTTATTTCATTGACTCTGAAAACTATTGTAGGTATGGTACTGGGTATAGAAAAACAAAATGCATGTATAACACTATGTAGTATGTATATATGTGTGTGTGTGCATGTATATATGATAAATATATAATCTATATATAGATATATATAGATGAAATATATATATAAATGGTATATAATATATATTTATCATATATTATATGTCATATTATCATATAATATGATATATATCATATATGATATATAACATATACTTATATATTATATGATATCATATATGTCATATTATATATGATATATAATATATATACACACATATGTATATATAGCTTTTAAATACACAAACACACAAACTTGGTATAGTTTAATTAACAGTGCTAGTCTTATCTATTATGCCTTCATGGACTATGTTATTTCTATTTAGTAGCAAAGACCCAAGACACTAAGGATGGCATCTAGGCTACCCTGTGTCAAGTAGCACTCAAATATGACATGATGGTAATAATTGATAACATAGGTATCCAACACATACAATGGGCAATTACATTTACGTGAAGAAAAACTGATAATTTATTAGTTTAGAATAAAAAGGTGAAGGTGTTGGTTTGAGCAAAACTCATTTGCCTGATACCACTTCCCAATGATTAACTTTCTCTATGCTATTTCTCAGAGTTACCCTTAACTATGTTGAAAAATTCAGCATGAGCCATTGTGCCTGGTCAAAAAGACACTTACATTTTAAAGTTCAAGTACAAATCAATTGACAAGTATAAAAATATTATGTTCTTTCTCTATAACTGACAACACAGCTGAAATGATAATCTAAGAGAGTAGGTATGAGTCTATTTATTATATGTGTACATCTCTTCTTAAAAGTATAGGCTGACAGAAGATTTCACATGGCGGAAAGTCTAGAAAGTACCCTGAGGGAACAGAATAATCTAAATCAAAGAAAGCTGACAAAGACAAGATAAACAAGGTAATAACAGGGTCAAAACATTCCTGTTGCCACATCTAATGAAACAAACAGGCAAAGAAATAAAAAGAAAAGCAGCAGAAACAAACAAGCAAACGAAAAATGTTAACATTAATCAGACTAGGAAAGGGTAAAAACTTATGTCAGATAGTTGGAAAATCATTGACTACAGCAAGAAAACCAATGATTGAATATGTGAATGTTACTCTACTCCTCCAAAAGCACAATGGTGTGTAAGGAATTGGTGAGTGGAGTAGAAATTACTGGCTGTATGACTGGGCATGGTGGCTCACGCCTGTAATCCCAGCACTTTGGGAGGCCCAGGCGGGCGGATCACCTGAGGTCAGGAGTTCAAGACCAGCCTGGCCAACATGGTGAAACCCTGTCTCTACTAAAATACAAAATTAGCTGGGTGTGGTGGCAGGTGCCTGTAATCCCAGCTACTCAGTTGGCTGAGACAGGAGAATCGCTTGAACCCGGGAGGTGGAGGTTGCAGTGAGCCGAGACTGTGTCACTGCACTCCAGCCTGGACAACAAAGAGTGAAACTCCGTCTCAAAAAAATAAATAAAATAAATAAAAAATGCTGGCTGTCTCCATTATACATTCTTTCTTTCTTTTTGTTAGTACTAGAGACCCCAGTTTTGGCTTGGAGCACAAACACATAGGATAAAAGATTGTATTTTCAAGTCTTCTTGCAAGTAAGTATTGGAAGTGATTTAGTTTTGACCAATGTGCTATAGAATGAATTGTGTGTGATTGTAGGTAGGAGTCCTGAAGGAAGGGTGCATACTCTTTTCCTCCTCTGTTCTCATGTCTGCTGGCTGGTGGATGCAGTGGCTGAAGCTGGAGTGCTCTTGAGTCACAGCATGGAATGTGGGTACCAAAAGCAGGATTCAAGTTAAAAAAGATGGGATCCCTCGTGATCCTTGAGCTGCCATATAACCCCATACTCCACACACGATGTAGCAAAAATTTAAGCTTCTATTGTGTTTAAGCTTCCATTATTTGGATTCTTTCACAGCTGAAAATAATCCCATTCTTGATGTAAAAGGATATCAATTACTGAACATTCCTATCTTTCTGTTTTAATCCTTTCACTCAATTGGGTGTACCAGTTTAGCAAAGTTCCTAAGTGGAAGGTTGTACTTTCCTTTCCTCCCTATCCAGGGCCAGAGAGAGACAATGGGTTATGTAAATGCTTCAGCTCTACAGACACACATTTATCCTCTAGTGGGTTTTGCCAAAACTGTGGACTAGGTGGATTCAGGGTCACCTTGAACTGCTTTCTCCACCATGTCTGCTGGTGACAACATATTCATCTTGAATACCACAATTTCACATCTCTTAGTTAGCTTAGAAACAAGCAGGAGAGAATAATTTATCAGTGGTCTCAATCTCCCAATAAAAGTTAAGTGAAAACAACAACCACCACCACAACAAAACTCATCCAGCTCAAAATTTAGAGGGAAGGGAGTGTGATGTGCAGACAGAAAGCAGCTCAGAGACAACAAGTCATGTAACTGTTGTCTAAGAGCCTTCTGCACTCCTGTGAATCAGTAGAAAACTTAGGACCTGCTACTGGAAGGAAAGCATAGGAGATCTCAGAAAATATATCATCATCATATCATTATCTTCTGGTTCAAAAAGAAAAAAAAGGCATAGGAGAAGGAGTCAGAGGAAAGTAATAAAACAAGAGATGCTGGCAGTTATGAGTGTAGCAGAGAAAAACATAGACAGTCAGAAAAATGTAGCCTCTTTGAGCCTAAGCCTTCTCCTGGATAATGAAGATTATATTATCCTCACTTCTCTTATTTGGTGGATGTCGGGTCAGATGAAAAGGCTGAAAATGTACAACTCTCTAAAGCGTTAAACCTATTACAGTATATTCATTTTGCGCTTTCATCCTCTGTTCTCTTGGTTTGGGATATTTTTATTTTTGGAAAAGTTCTCACTGATTTGGGTATCCAAATTTTTTACATTCTTTACATTAACTCTTTCCATAATTCCTTTCTCATTTTAATCCTAGGTTCTGGGAAATAGGGTGGTTACTTAGAATATTGTATAATCAAGAAAGTGACATTTTAGGGTCCACATAGCCCTCAAGCTGCCATCATTTCCTTGTTTATATCTGATGGCTTTTTTTCAGTATCAGAATTTCTAATTATCAGAATCAACTTGTCACTAAAATAGCTTTCTCTCTGGATGGTCTATTTCCCATTGTCTCTCCTAAATCTTCCTTGAACTTATTTATTTTCCCATTAACAGATTACTATTGATATATATCAATTTTATTTTCTTTTATCAGCTTGATTTCTTGCACCTCACTGTTTTCAGATAGTCATTGTCATCTTTTCAGGTCATTTCAACATTTCCTTTCTGTTTTTTTGTTTTTGTTTTTGTTTTTTTGTTTTTTTCTTGGATGATATAGTTCTTGTAACATTGATATCCTTGGGAAAAAAATGTCAAGTTGGATTTATACAAAAAAGTGGGGGGAGAGGCAAGAAGTAGTCTTGACACATAAGGTGGGTTACAGACCCATAAATGGTATCTTAATTCAAAATGATATAAATCAAATCTGATTTTCCTACAGAAATAATGGTAAAATATTTCTGACAGAGAGGCACAGCACTGAATTTTTAAAATAAGTGCCTATAGAGCAGCGAGCAAGATGGCCGAATAGGAACAGCTCCAGTCTCCAACTCCCAGCGCGAGCGACACAGAAGACCGGTGATTTCTGCATTTTCAACTGAGGTACTGGGGTCATCTCACTAGGGAGTGCCGGACAATCGGTGCTGGTCAGCTCCTGCAGCCTGACCAGCCAGAGCTGAAGCAGGGCGAGGCATCACCTCACCTAGAAGCGCAAGGGGGAAGGGAATCTGTTTTCCTAGCCAGGGGAACTGAGACACACAACACCTGGAAAATTCGGGTAACTCCCACACCAATACTGCGCTTTAAGCAAACAGGCACACCAGGAGAGTGTATCCCACACCTGGCCGGGAGGGTCCCACACCCACGGAGCCTCCCTCACTGCTAACACAGCAGTCTGCCGCGATCTATCCGCAGGGCAGCGGCGAGGCTGGGGGAGGGGCACCGCCATTGCTGAGGCTTAAGTAGGGAAACAAAGCCACTGGGAAGCTC
>NW_016813388.1:1161374-1172688 GCF_001698545.2 Rhinopithecus bieti
GGGAGGGATTGCATTGGGGAGTTATACATGATATAAATGATGAATTGATGGGTGCTGACGAGTTGATGGATGCAGCACACCAACATGGCATAAGTATACATATGTAACAAACCTGCACGTTATGCACATGTACCCTAGAACTTAAAGTATAATGATAATAAAAAAAAGAAAACTTTCATGAACAAGAAATAAATACATGCTATTGTAAGCAAAAAAAAAAAGTGCCTATATATTTTAAATTTAAACTAGTATGAATAATTTTTTGAAATCTGAATGCTAAATCCTTTCAAATGTATTAGCAGAACACGCTTTCCAATCATATAATTTTACTAAACATATTACGTGGCATTGACTTAGTAGGTATCACATTCTGCCATAGTTAAATCTTAATTCCAGACATTGTTTGAAAAAAATAAAGAGGAAAGACATACTTTTACTAGGTGAGAGCCTTCCATAATATTATTTTTCTTTTCGTAAGTAATTATAATGGACATGTTTGAAGGGACTTTATTTTTCCTGGAGCCCGCTATCAGATACCTGTGAAGAACTAAAGGAACACTGAGGCTTTAAAGCAGAGTGAATCTTTTGATAAGCAAATCTAAATATAGATTTGTATGAGATCATTTATGTGGCTCTATGTGCTGATGAACTGATAATCTGCGTGTAATTGACTGAGGTTCATCAATGAAAAACCCAAGAACCAGCCTACTCACCTTTCCCTGGGGACAAATGTGCCGAGAAAATTTGAAACAGGTTTCAAATGAAAATAGTTCTACTGAGTTTACCTTCAAAAAACAATGTTATTCTCTTAGATTATGAAAAAAATGAACTTCAAGTTTTCAATAAATGACTTTTGTGAAAGAAATAATAAAATAGACCATCCTCTTACACATGCATGTTCCTTGACACATGGTAGGTGCTTAGTAGTTATTTATTGAATAAGCAAAAATTAACTAATGACATTTGGATAGCAAAACAACCAATTGGAAGTTAAAATAAATGATTGCTTTTATAGATCCCTAAACAAGAATGTGAAATGACAGCTGGACTACATTCAACCTTTTTTCCCATCTCAATTTATTCGAGCCCATCTTTGTGTATTGAGCCATCACTCCACAGCACTAGCACTAATCAAATACCCCCACTGCAGATTTACTCACAGTTTACACCTGTGAGGTTGGATGCAACATAAATATTCTGCTAAGCTTTCTCTTAAATCTGCCGGCAAGTACCTTACAGGAGTTATGGTAATATAACATTTTCTACCTTCATCATATTTATAGTAATGAGTGGTTTAATTGACTTCCCTACAGCAGAACTCTCTTCCTTCTGAATTAAAGTAAGAGTAAAGATGGGGATATTAAACTCTATTAATAGTTTAAGATGTAATAAATGGCTCAACCCGAAATAGCTGAATCAGAGACAGACAAAGGTATTTTAATTTCTCAACAATTCGTATGCAAGGAATGATTGCTGAAGTACAGAATCAGGGAACTGTGGGTTCTGCATGAATCACTTGAAGGCCCAATTCAGAAACTCTGAGACGAATCTGCATTCTTTAACAAAATTTTCTGGTGCTTTTTATACAATCCAAATGTTGTCAACCATTGTCTTACAATTTATCTTACTGATTTAAAAAAATATTTCTTAATTAGGATGGTGTGTTAAGTGTTTTGTCCTAGAAATTGTTTCCACATCAATAACTGACTAGAGTCCTACATGTAATATTAATAATAAAAACAGTAGCTATAGCGTTTGTACTGATAACAGCATTTTAAAGTATTTTTAGGAAAGAGGCAATGTGATTAATATTTGTAGAGGAAAATACAAATGGCTATGTGTCAGTAGGAGCTAAAAATTCACCAGCATTAATAACTCCTCTAGTGAGCTCTCAGTATGCACTAAAGCACTATGCACGGTATTCTTCCTGTTGCCATGTTAGTAAATATTTACAATAGCACCACATGATAGCTATTAGTGTCTCCATGTTAACAAAGAGACTGAGGGTCAGAGAAGCAAGATGAGTGATCTGAAATTACATCAATCAGGTCCTTCTTTTGTAGAGTTTGCATTTCAAATTTTGAGAAGCTAATACTCTAAGAACAGAAGAGGCAGAGGAGAGACAGAAGAGCCTACCCACAACACTGAGAGAGTGTCCAAGCCTGAGGCTCCTGGGAGGTCCAAAAATCTCACTTTCCGGGAGCTGAATTTTCTTTTATTCCTCCAGGTGTGCATGTTGAGTGCTTGTGCTTCTGCTCACCCACCCACTATCTTTTCCTTTCCTCAGTTCCTGATTGGAGCTGAGTTTTTGCTAGGGCCTTATCCCTAAAGGGAAGGTTCTGATTCATCACACCCGGGACAGAGGCTGGGGTGAGGTATTTAGAAGACCCTCCCCAGGTGTGGTGGTGAAACAGGCTTGCTGATGCCCCAAATTAACCACTCACCGCCAGCTCACAAGCTACTTTGCCTACTTAAATTTCTTTAGTATCCAGTATGCTTCTTTATTTTACTTCTACCATTTTGCCTCAAGATTGTGCCCTGTCTACAACCTCTAATGCTCAGCTTCTGTCAGGTAAAATTTTGATTTTTATCATTTGTACATCACTGAGTATTTTAGATTTTTTTTTTTTCCATCTCTGTGATAATAGCATTTCAAGCCTTACATTTTGGAATGGTCTTTAGCTAATAACTTTCAAAATGTAGGACAGCATGAGGAGGAAGTGCCTGACTCACTGGCCCATAGCAGACATTTCATAAGTCATTGTTGAATGAACGAAATAACAAATATATAATGCTTTACATACAAAGCCCATATTTTCATATGGTTGGTTGGTTTGTTCTCTGATCTTTCCCCTTTCTCCCTCTTGGTGTCTTATTTTTGTGTTAAAGATGCAGCCTTCTGTCCATCAACAGATGAATGTACAAAGAAAATCTAGTATTATGTATACAATGGAATACTATTCAGCCACAAAAAAGAATGAAATCCTTTCATTCATGGCCACCTGGATGATCCCAGAGGACATTATGATAAGTGAAATAAGTAAGTCACAGAAAGATAAAAGCTACATATTTTCACTCATATGTGTGAGCTAAAAAGTTGAGCTCATAGAAGTAGAGATTAGAATAGTGATTTCCAGAGGCTGGGAAGGGTAGGGGAGAGGAGGAATAGGAAGAGGTTAGTTACACAACACAAAATCACAGCTTAATAGGAGAAATAAGTTCTAGAGTTCTATAGCACTATAGTGTGACTATAGTCCACAGTAATTTATTGTATATTTTCAAATAGCTAGAAGAGAAAATTTTGAATGTTCCTAACAGAAATGATAAATGCTTGAAGTGATGGATGTCCCAATTACCTTGATTTGATAATTATACATTGTATACATGTATTGAAACATCACACTATACCCCATAAATTTGTACAAGTATTACATGTCACTTAAAAACAAAATTTTAAAGAAAGATGTAACTTTTTCTTAATCTCTTTAGATATACCAATTATATATTTTAATACCCTCTTTTAAATTACATATTTCTCTCGAAATCAGCTTTTGTTTTGTTGATCTTGGTTGTTACCTTTTGCCACCACTAGTTTTCTAAAAATATCTATCTGGTAATCTTTGATTGTCTGTGTGTTTTAATAATTAAGCACTGACAAGGTAGTTTGGGCGGCTTCTTCTTCTGATGTATATATGAATGATTTCTCACTTTCCCTGATTGGGAAGTTTCCAGAGACCTCAGTGTGGGGGGAGAATGTTAGAGTTCACTGGAATTCTTCACTTTAGGGTGAACAGATGGGCTATCAGATAAGGACTCTCAAATCCCGAGAACAGAGGGGGTTTTACTCTGAGGCTGCAACACTCTATTAAAAATCTTTGCTTTCATTTTATTACTATTTCAATTTATTTAGAGAAGAACTCCTTATCTTTCTGACAGAAATTGAGCTCTGTGTGCAGGTGCATGTGTGTGTGTGTGTGTAGAGTGGTGGGATAGTGGCATACATTGTGCGCAGTTGCTTCTTTTGGAGACCTTCAATTAATCCTCTGGTTTTCAGGTCTGCTTCTTACTTGGGCCCTCCATACTAGGTGCTGACTTACAGCTCAGTGCCTCCCTGAAGATTTGAAGATAGATTAGCTCCCATTGCTGCTATAGATCCCTCATAGAGTACTTCTGCAGTTCAATTTTTGAATTAGTTTTTATTTCCAGATTTATTAAGCAGTGCTGTTAACTTTTTAAGTGGTTAGTTGTTTTATTTTGTTTGTTTGTTGTTAATTTCTAGTTTTATTGCAATGGGTTCAGAGAATGTGACATTTATAACTTTGAACTATGGCATTATATTACATTTTGAGGTTTATTTTGTTTTGATTTGATTTTTGGTACCAAGGATGCTAGTAACATAGTGAATTTTTTGGCTACTCATCACCAAACTCCTCTATGCTTGAAGAATTCTCCCAGTGATTCCTAGGGTGGGGCAGAAACCTCTGATAAAAGAAGCTGGTGGGTAAAGCTCATTCCAGCACATTCCCTGCAGAAGAATGTAGTATCCGACTGGGCTCAGTGAAGGTTACTAATAGGTTCCTCAAGGCTTTGATCTAATTTCTGTGCCTCACTCAACAATCTCTACATTCTTTCATCTTCTGCCTGTGGAGTAGTGAGAATGTCTTTCACTCTAAATACAGTTATTAATGAGCAAGACATAGGAAAGGAGTTAACGTAGAGACTATTCTGATCTGGAGATTTCACTGCTTACCAAAGGTTTTTCTTCTTCTGTAATTAGTGGGGTAGCCACACTCCAACATTTAATTGGGGAACTGCTTCCTTGCCATTTTGTAGTATAGTCTCCATCTTGGACTGTCCATTGGAGTCACCAAGTGTAATAATGTAAGCTACAACAAATTTTGGTCCTGGTGAAGTTTCCAGACTGCTTTAATACCTACTACCTACAAAATTCACAAAGAGGTATGCATGCACACACACATAGACACACACACACACACACACACACACACACACACACAAAGATACACGCACAGGTATGTCCTTACATGTTATACTGACTCCTCTCAAGTTCGAACTAGTGATGTTTTTGGAAAAGAGGAAAAGTCTACTTGTTCTGTTTGTCTTCTTTTGATATGTGCAGTCAAGTGATGTGTAAATCTGATTGGCTTTTTCCTTAATCCAATTACATTTGGTTCCTCTATTAGAAAAATAAATTCAAGTTTTGTTCTATTGATGGCACTTACTCTTTTTTTTTTCTAACTCTGCTGTAAAACTTGTCACATTTACTTGATACTCCTATTATACCTAAAAGGAGCAAACGTAAATACTTGGGGTTAATTCGATATCTTGAAACCAATAGTTTATTGCCTTTGTTTCCTTTTCAAAAAGTAAAGCATCCATAATGCTTCCACTAACATGAAGCTTTTTGACTTAGTATCTGTATTAGTTCGTTCTCACACTGCTATGAAGATACCCAAGATGATAATTTAAAAGTAAAGAGATTTAATTGACTCACAGTTCAGCATGGTTAGGGAGGCCTCAGGAAACTTACAATCATAGCAGAAGGCAAAGGGGAAGCAAGTAACTTCTTCACAAGGCAGGAAGAAAGACAGGTGTGAGCAAAGGGTGAAGAGCCCTTATGAAACCATCAGATCTTGTGAGAACTCACTCACTATCACTAGAACAGCATGGGGGAAATGGCCCCCATGATTCAGTACCTCCATCTGGTCTCCCCCTTGACATGTAGGGATTATGGGGATAATGGGGATTAGGATTCAAGATGAGATTTGGTTGGGGACACAAAGTCTAGTCATATCAGGCTTTGGTCTTATGGTCTCCTTTACAATGTGGTGCACTTACAGTAACTCACCTCATTGGATTAGGCAGTGCATGCAATTTCTTATGAGCACTCTAACACAAAGTCATAATAGGGAAGTCAATTAAGCAAAACTACAATAAATATAAAAAACATCTGGCATTGAGGGATAAGTTTCCTGAGCACACTTAGAATCCCTTAGTAAATACACCTATTGAATAGCCATTTGCCTAATGCCTAACCACTGACATGTGTGTTTCTCCATTAGCCTCACAAGGAAAACTTTTGGTGATGTGCTGTGTTTCCATTCTTACCTCTTAGCTTTCTAGCTTTTACTGAGCTGAGTTTGGCCCCCAACATAACTTTCTGTGTAAATATTTTTACTTCCACATGATCAGACATTATATACAAATTTTCTTCTGCCTATTTGATCATGAAATCAAATAAGAAGACATTTAAACTCCAAGTCAATCAAGCTATTATTCTCCATTTCTAGAGATATGAATCTTATTCCTTCGCTTGTTGTTCAGGAGACATGCATTAAACAACAGAAATCTTCCAAGATCCTGGAATATTAATGAAAAGTTCAAACTCATGAACCTAAATATCTAACTAGCATTTATAGCAAAACTTTTTGTCTATCTACGTTTTCCTTCTTTATAATGTGTTAAAAAAGGTAAGATGTGGGTCTCATTTTTTATACGGCCAAAAAAAGCAGAAAAACTGAGCACCTAACAGGCCTTAAGGCAGGGAGCAGGACTTATATCCCTGCTGAATAGAATAGTTAGCCAAGAGACAGAAGCCTTCTCAAGTTACATTATGGATATCAGCCAAGTTTGCAAGGAGGTAGACAGTGTGTCAGCATAATTTTGACCAGAAGCCAAAGGGATGAACTTGGGGCCAAACAGGAAAGAATTCTTCACTACCCTAGAGGCTGAAAGAAAGACCCAAGACAATACCTTCAGCCAGACGTTAGACAATGAATAACTAGACCAGCTACAGCCTTCAAGGTTGAGAGGTCTACAGACTAAAGGAGAGTAATGATGAGTGTGCTGTGAAGTCTGCATTTTTAAAATTCCACTGCTTATTATTTTGAGGAGAAATGCACCTAACATAAAACTGCTTGTAGTAAAGAAAGGGTTAGATAACGATGCTTTTTAATTTCATTGAGAAATTTAAAGCAATTAGGCATGAGAGTTCTGCTTTCTCATATATTTCTTATACAAATATAAGGCAGGGAAATTCTGGGCCAAAGGCAGCAGGTTCCACTGAGGCCCTCACCCTCAAGCCAAAAAGCCTGGAACCATGGCCCAAAGTGAGAACTTACATTCCTATTTTCCCACTCAAATGTTGCCTTTTCCGAAACCACCCATTCCCACCTGCTCCCCATCCTGTGCCTATAAAAACCCCAGAATGCAGCTGGCAGAGAGGAGAAGTGGGTGGATGTTGGAGACTGTGGCTGGATATCAAAGAGAAGTGGCTTGACTTCAGAGGGACATCTTGACAGTGTAGTTTCAGAGAAGAGACCGTCCCTGCCTGGACCCCAGGGGAAGATTACCTTCCTGCTTTGACCCCTTTTCAGCTCCTCTTCCTGCTGAGAGCCACTTTCAAGGGCAATAAAATCCCCCACATTTACCATCTTCAATTCATTAGTGCAATCTCATTCCTCCTGGATGCCAGACTCAGGGGCCAAGAGTGCGGGTGAAAAAAGACTATCACACCGACCCTTCACTGAGCTGCTAACACTTAAGCCATCCATGATGGCAGAGCTAAAAGAACACTCTAACACTCCTTCTGGGGCTTCAGGGATTGCATGCACCCCTGTAGACACTGCCATGGCACCCACATGGAATTTTGCTCCAGCCCAAAAGCACTTGCCACAGTTCTTGCACCTGCTCACCTGTGCTCCCCCTCCAATCAGGGGTAGAACGCAGGGGGAACAAGTGAGTGGAGTCTGCCCCCCTGCTGGCACAGAAGTGCCCAGTTGGTTCTAGTGCCCGTGCACTCCAGTTCCTGCCCATGAAGGGGTCAGGGAAATGTCCTGCTTCACAACCACCTCACCTGCTTTCTTTCAGTTTCAGAGACAAGTTCTCTTATAGGGTTGAAGGCCAGTATCTCCATTTGTGATGAGTCTCTTCTCCTACTCCAGGGGTCTTATTTCCTATGAATCTTAAATTGCTCTCTTTTATCTATTCCTTTAACATCTAATCATATTAAGTAAACATACTCTGTCTTTAAAATAGTGTTTAATTCTATATTCTCTCTCTAGCTAGTACCCCCATCTCTCCCTTCCTTTATAGCCAAGCCTCATGAAAATTAATCATTTTTGTTTTAATTTCTTTGTGATTTAGCCTATTGCAATATGATATAGCTCCTAATACTCTGAGAATATTGCCCTTTTTGAGGTCATTATAAATTTTTTTTTGTGATTAAATCCAAAAAGACTTCTAGTCCTTGTTTTAATTGAATCCACTAAGCATTTGACTGCTTTATGTCTGTATACATTCACTCATGTCACTCTCTGAAGAGAACTTCCCTAGGCATTTTGTCTTCTTCAAAAGACTCTACTTAGTTTGTACAAATGGGCAACAGAACAGTGATAGGGGAAGAAGTTGAAGAGAGTGGTAAAAAACTGGAATTTCAGAAATACGGCTTTCACTGGGATAATTTCCTCTTCTTGGTAGGTTCAGATTATTGCAGAGAGCAAAAAAATCACTTAATGAATAAGATACTGCTGTATCTCATTTCAACCTAGGAAGTAGTTTAAACACTTCCAAAGGGGAGCAACATATCAACACAGAAATGACTTATTCATTAAATTGATAGAAGTATAACCTCTCACTTTCAGAGCAAACCTTCCATTATCTGTTTTGTGAGAACACTGACAGTTTCTATTTGTTCTCCCAGCATTTAACTTTGACTAGAACTCTATTAAATTAAGAATGCATAGTGACATGTCAAATGTACAATCAATAAAATGTAAAATGATGAAGGATTAAGAATATATGATTTAAAATTTACTTGTAAATTTTAAAAGATAAAAAACTTAGATAATATTGGTACAATTGGAAGTATCTATTATTTATGGAATAGCTTATGAGAGGGTGAAAGATTTGAGGCTGGAGAATGAGGACTCACAGAAAGTGTTAAACTTTTGAATATTACATTCTGGATGTTTTATTTTCTCACATTAGACATTTTTTTGAAAATCAGATTATGTATATTTTCAAAATAGTAGCTTTAAAAGATCTTCCAAAAAGTTATTCATCTTCACCTCTACCTTTTATTACTTCTCTTTCCTTATGAATATATATATAAATGCCCACAAGCAAAAATACTCTTTGAAATGGGCATAGATGATTATACTGGTTTGGCGTATTTGGTGGAAAAGAGAGAACAGGAAACTTCTCTCACATGAGATGCAAATTGGAAAATATCTGTGATTTAATGGCAGATTAGCATCATTTATTTTTATATTTGTTGCATTTTGTTATTTTTAATAGAATTCCATTTGCCTGGATTTGACTCCAAAATGTAAGTTATTTAACAGATATCATTAGGTTGCTAAGCATTAACACTTAATTATCATATTAATAAACAGTTATTACTCTCTTCTACACTGTGCCTTGCCTCTGCCACATTAGTATGCATGCACTGCTCTTAGGCAACTTAATTGTCCTTAAAGGAAATCATTACAATTTAAATGAAATTGGGAGCTACTGGTTAGGGAAGGCTGTAGGGCATGCACAATACATACTAAACAAGGAACTGTAATTTCCCCAAATCACATTTTTTTTTTTTTCGGTAATTTTACATCACAGCACTATATCTATTTGGTTAAGGGGAAAACAGTTTACTTTTTGCCTTGCAATTTTATAAGGGCACCATTTAACCAAGGACATGCAAGACTTTGAAATGGTAGCAAAGGAACTTGAGTAAATCAAATAATTTCTTTGCGGCTGGTAAACTGTTGTCAGCATTTGCAGCAGTCAATGAAGCAATAAAGTATAGCATGGTGGGCAGCCATCAAGCACCACGTCTGCCTCTAGGACTGAGGGCAGCAGGAGGCCAGAGACTTTATGGAGACAGCTGTTGCCTCTCCCCATATGTGATTTTGTTCATTCACTTCACAGCAACACACTTCACACGCTGGTGCAAAAATGCGGACTGGGGCCATTCTCTTGTGTCCTGTTACCCCTTTCTCACAGTCAAGAACTCAACTTTTTTTCATCCTCAATCATAAAATGACTTAGTTTAGTGATTTGAGTTAAATACTCTGCTATTGAGATACAAAGAGTTTAAATATCCCTGGACTCTTATTTGTGATAGATAATTAATCAATGTTTTACACAACCTTAAACAGCTCTTCATTTTTCGTGAGTGACTTAAGAAAAAAACAAGGATTTAATTCACGTGGGTATTTAGCATTTTCAGATTAATCAGTTAACCTTATTAATGCCCAGCTTTGTGGAAATATATGAGGAATGACAGTAAAATAAAGGAAAATTCTGCTTTTAAAAATATATAAGAATAAAATAGGAATTCAAAATATTGAAACTAAACCACAGGGCTGACAGGTATTGAGAAGCTTACAGTAGGCACCTACCAAACCCATGGCAAAGGTTACTTCTCATTGATAGAAGTTGAATATTTCTATTTTACATGCAAGTTAAATGTCTCTATTTTACACATTAGAAAACCGAGAGCAGAAAGTCTCATTAACTTCCCTCTTTGTCTTGTAGTTATTAAATGGCTGTATAAGGTCTGTCTGCCTCTGGTGTACATATTCATACTTGAATGCTTCACTGCAAACCCCAAAAATGTAGTGGGAGTTGTAGTAGCTCCAAAGTCCAAGCCTAGATATGATACTGAGTAAAGTTGAGCCTTTTTAGTAACAAGTCTTATATTGGCTTTCTCTTTATCCTTGCAGCACATTCATTTTTCCCTCCCTCTTATTACCTGGAATTTCATTATTCACCTTTATTCACCTTTATTATTACTATGGACCACCCTGTTACATCTAGAACTTCCTACTAATATAGGAAGAGAAAACTGATTTATTAATCATTGCAAAAGAATTTACAGAGATTCCCTTCTCTTTGATATTATGAGTTACTGTATTTTTCTGTTTTTTCATCAGTAAGAATGCTTTCTGAATAAAGTCTATATTATAACAACCCTTCACAGAGTTTTGTCTTCCTTTTTAATATGAAAAAATAACCAAATTAGTAGGCAGAAGTGAGGAATGATTACTGGTGAAATATGATGCGTGATATAAAGTCCTGGAGTCCTTACTGTGGCCTACTGAATTTCCAGATTGGTGATAGAGATATTTCCTTAATTTTCTACTTCCCAGGAATGTGAACTTGGGTATGATGTTCAGAATCTCAGAGCTTCAGGTTTCTTACTTGTCAAGTAAGAGGAATAACTTATGCCATGTCATTCTACAAATATTAAAGGAACAAAATATACATTCTTTTTTTTTTTTTTTTTTTTTTT
>NW_016813388.1:1176644-1181662 GCF_001698545.2 Rhinopithecus bieti
TTTTTTTTTTTTTTTTTTTTTTTTTTTTTTTTTTTTTTGGTAGAGATGAGGTCTTGCTATTTGCCCAGGCTGGTCTTAAACTCCTGAGCTCAAGTGATCCTCCCACCTCAGCTTCCCAAAGTGCTGGTATTATAGGTGTGAGCCACTGTGCCCAGCAGCAATTTCTTTTTATATTAATGGATTTGTCATTCTGTAGTAGGAAAAGAAGGGGCTTTAGACTCAGACAGACCTAATTTGGGCTAAAAAGACTAATTGCCTCATAATGAATGTTATTCTTCTTAGTTTCAGTTACTGTCTCTCTAAACTGGAGAAAATGTGTATTATAGCTATAGTAAAAAAAGAAATAAAATGTATGTTAACTGCTAGTTTGCAAATTATCTAAAGAAAGTGATATGAATTGCTACTGTTAATCCAGGTATGATTAGAGTAATCTAAGAATAAAACCCAAAATATACTATGAAAATAAAATTTGTCCACTGTTCAAAATTTATATTTACATTGTGTAATTTACGTTATCAGACCCAATTTAAGTACCCACCTGATTCACTTATTCTCATTTTCCTTCTCTGTTGTCTGATCAATGAAGACTATGACCATAGAAACTTCTTCTGCCTCATCACTAAACACCTAAACATTGCCAGCTGTTTCATCTCTCCTGGGCTAAAGACTAGGCAGTTTCCATCATTTCCAATGTAGTGGGAGTTGTAGTAGCTCCAAAGTCCAAGCCTAGATATGATACTGAGTAAAGTTGAGCCTTTTTAGTAACAAGTCTTATATTGGCTTTCTCTTCATCCTTGCAGCACGTTCATTTTTCCCTCCCTCTTATTACCTGGAATTTCATTCACCAACTAAGCATTGGCATGCAAGCCTTATCTAAAGCCACACTTTCAAGGCAACTTGAGTTGAAACAACTGATGAGGACAGACCTTGGAAAGTCAACCTGAAGGATGGGATTTTACAGGAGGGTTCATGCTGAATGAAATAGGGCCATGTTTCTTATGCTAAGTGGGGTGCTGATAGTTCCTGTATTCAATGACATCATAATCCTTGTTTTCATATTAAATGTAATTCTAAGGCAAGTATAGTTGATCAGTAAAAGGCCAATTAGAGTTAAACACTTAATAATGTGATATAACTTTTCTGTGACTTTGAAGACTTTCTATAAAACTAATTACCAATTTAAGATAGGCTGTGAAAGCCAAGGAGTCTCTATTGTAGAATTTAAGGAGACTTTTATCTTCTGCAGTTACAAGATAGATTCTGATGGAAATCAGACCAAAGATCTGATTATATAATTGAATCACAAAATAGGCTAATCTGTTGCCTTAACAGGTGTCTTATATCCAAGTGAGGGTTAGGACAGGGAAATATTGACAGAAGATGGTAAAAAAATCCAGATACATGACAGATTAGTGATGGTTTGGGGGGTTCAGAGATTTGAGGAATTCCAGAATATCCTGCATTAAATTTAAGTTGTTGCTCATAGCATTGTGTACCACAAGGAGCCATTGTGCTTGATATGGCTCTTTGCATTATGGATGCACCATGCATGTCACTTGAAAGTATAGCCCCAAACCACTGGTCAGGAGATTCTGAATGCTATCTGTTTTGAATGAGGTTCAAAGATCCAGTATTCAGTGTAGGCTGCCCTGCTTTTATAACCATTTCATTCATAGACCCATTTATTCTAGAGGAATCTGTAGCAGATAACGATGCTGAGTTCACTCTCTGGTTATGAGACAGTCATATGAGGTCCTATGGCCACACCCACCAAGGCAGATAATTACCCTACATTTGTAAAATATAGTTTGTTTATGCATGTCAGTAAGTGCTTTTATCTGAGCATCTAAAGAGCACCAAGAGCTTGTATAACCAAAACTTTCCACCATAAACTAAATTATTTTGAATTCAGCTACTCATAAGGTTAGGCAGGTGGTAGGTATAGCAATTGAATATTCGATAGAAGTGACACATTTAGAAGTAGGCTGAAGCAGATCCAGAAAGCACAAGTAAATTAAATGAACAGATGGCCCAGACTCCCTTATCACTTACTTCTGTTTATTCGATGCTTATCCTTAAACTCACAACTATGTCCTTACAGAGGGTAACTTTTGACCAATCAACAAAGGGAGAAAAGACAGAGACCTGGCTCACAGATAAAACACCACAATATGTTGGCATTATCAGCAAAAGAACTACTGCCACATTACATCCCCATTCATAGGTTGCTCTGAAAGACAATAATGAATAAACATGAAATTCTGTGTACTGGATAATGGCTGAGAAGAAATAAGAAGGGAGGACTGGGGATAAGGAGGTCTAAAGAACAGTTATATGGATAAACTTATGGGAGAGGGTATCAAGTATGCAGATTTTTTCTCATATCAGTGCCAACCAGTGACCTTCTATCACATAGCAGGATCTCATAAACAAGGTGGACAAGGTGACCTATACAGTGCATATCAGCAAGCCTCTTTCCTTAGCCATCCCATTACCTATCAAATGGGCCTATGAACAGAATCACTATGGTTTCATAGCTGGAAGCTCCGTACTTGTCAAAAATTATGGGTTGCCTATTGTGAAGGCTGAAATAGCTACTGCAGAAAGTCCAAGGACTGAAGTAAAGATGAGTGCTGACTCTTGAACATGGCACTGTTTCCCAGCAGAAACATACAGTGGCAAGTACATTATATTACGCACCTTCAGCTTTGGAAGGAACAAAGCTGCCTTTCACTGAGATTGATACACACTCTGCATATGGGTTTGCCTTCCATACTTCTGCCAGTCTCACCATTTGATGACTGTTAGAATGCCTGATCCAATAGCATATCCCACACAGCACTACCTCTAATTAAAGGAGCCACATAATGGGAATAATTTTTGATAATGGGCATATGACCATGAGATTTTCTGATCTTACCATGCTTTCCATTTATCCAAAATGATTGCTTCCACAGAATTATGCAATGCCTGTTGAAGTCTGCTAAGGTATCAACTTGGAATCAACATCTTGAGGTGTTTGGAATACTCCTTTGGTCATCTATTGCTACACAATGAATCATCCTTAAACTAAGTGGCTTAAATGAATTACTATTATCTCTCACCCTTCTGTCGATTGACTAGTTTCAGCTGGAATTACCTTGTTGGTAGTTTTTAGTTGACTGTGGCCAGATGATTGGGGCTGAGACTGAGGCTGAATAGGGAGGACAACTCACCCACATGACTGAGAGTTAATGCTAGGAATTCAGCTGGGGCTAATTGAGGTGTCCAAACATGACCTCTCCATGTAGCTTGGCCTTGACGGCCAGATTCTCAACATGAACATTCTAAAAACAGGGATTCTAAGAGACAAGTTGGAGCTGCAAAACTTCTTATGACCTGATCCGTAATATCATTATTGATATTATTTTTGGTCAATCTGAGGTCAGCTCAGATTAAGGAGGTAGAGTCTAATGACATATAAGACTGACAAAGTTACATTGCACAAGAGCACATGTGATGAAAGATACTGTGACCATTTTGGAAAATACAATGAATTCAAATGCATCATCCTCCTGGAGGTGGTATATGAGCTGATCCAATGGCTGATATATGGGTTCAAGAAACAAATGGGAGAAGTAGGACAGATTCTCTCATCATCATCAATTATTTCCTTTTTAATGGAGATCACTTCCAGCAGAGGAAACTGTAAGATTAACGGAAATGGAAGTTGTTAATATCACTACGCCATATTGGGATCCTCATTCTGGAGGGTTAGCAGGCAAGAAAGAATTTCTGGACTGCCTGGGATTGATAACTTTGATAACCAGGAGAAACTGGGAGTGCTTCTGCACAATGGCTGCAGGAAGGAATACGTATTAAATGAATGAATTTTAATGTGACATTTCTTGTTGTTTCTATGCAACAAATTGAGCCTGACATGAGAAGGGAAACTATACTCAGAACCTTTACATATATAGATCTTGGTCACTTCCTTACTCCATCAAGCAAGGTGAATATTAGTAAAAGAGGGTAGGGGTGGTGAATCTAAATTGGTTGGCAGAGGAATATCAATCATATTTATCTCAGTAGCAGCTGCGGTAACAGGAACTATAATATGGTTTGCTAACCCTCAGTAATACTTTTTTAGAAGTCTTCAACTGGCTTAGGCTTTAAATGGTTGAATTTGTGCCTCCGTTCTTGATAAATAAGTAGTGCAATCTTATTTTCTAATTAGAGTACATTAGATATTATTGGAGAATGTGAGCAGATCTGACTGACATGTGGAATGGACTATATGAAATACAATTTTTGTGTTCCTCTAACAGATTTGCTCAGTCCTACCTGTCTCCTGAGGTGGGATGCTTCCTAAATGGAGATCCATGACTGCCACAATTGTCTAACCCCTAGTACCGCTAGCTATATCAGACTTCCTTTAAGTGATAACCTGGCCCCTACTGCATCTCCTATGGAGAGAGCAGAGCGTCTACCCTAGCCAAGTCCCATGTTAGTGAAACCATAGACATTCTCAGTTCTCAGCACTTTCAGGCTCATATAATGCACCTCTTTGCTGGATGATGGTCGCGGGGCATTTGACTTTCCTAACTAACTGTCCATCTGAATTAATACAACTTAGCACTGTAGGATAGTTAATACTTCATGCGATGAATTTCAAGCACTGAAAGATAGAAGATAGAGAGGAGTTAGCAGATAAATAATTGCTCTTCCTTCACTCAGTATTCCGTACCAGAGTTTGGAGTGTGGTCATTTCATATGCCTCTTCAAAGTGTCATGTATAAATAAGCAAATGAGTATTACTTTTTGCAAGTCTTGCAAGCTTGGAAATGAACCTTTGGCTGCCCAAATTCTATTGATCAAAGTAAGTCCCAGAGCCAGGTCAGATTCAAAATGAGTAGAAATAGACTTCATCATGTGATAGAATAAGTTACATGTGTATGCAACAGTATAGGAAGGAAAGAAATTCTTGGCATCCAACTCTCTAGATAATTTATCACAATATTCTTTTTTTTTTTTTTTTT
>NW_016813388.1:1182087-1200021 GCF_001698545.2 Rhinopithecus bieti
ACATTTTAATTTCTGGGGTTTATTTTTTAAATTTTACTGAATTTTAATACTTGATATGAAATTTAAATGTTCAATAATGGGTTTTATTTTAGAAAGTTCCTGTTTTGGAATAGGGCACTATTGTTTCTCCAACTTAATATTTGCTTTTTTGTTTTACAGATGATACAGTGGACATTCTTCAAAGTGAACCTTGATGGTCCTCATCTCCTGGTAGCCTCACCCTTGTGGCCCCTCCCACAAGTAATAAAGTTTGGCCATGGTGGCCAATAGTGACAGTAAGACTTCTGAGGCTAGATCATAAAAGACATTGTCGTTTCTTTGTTGGGTTTTCTTGAATCATTTGCTCTGGGGACACCAGCTATTGATGAATTGAGGTCACTCAAGTAGCCCTGGAAAAGGGCCTACATAGGGAAGAACTGAGGCATCTGGTTAAAAATCAGTACCAGCCCATCAAATATGTAGAAGAGTTGCCTTGGAAGCTGGTCCTCCACCCCAGTCAAGCTTTCAGATGGCTGAAGTTTCAGACATCTTGACTGTTACACCATGAGAAATCCTAAGCCTGAACCACATTACTAAATTGCTCCCAAATTCCTGACCCATAAAAAACCATGGGAGTAATAGAGTTTCATTGTTGTTATTATTATTATTATTATTATTACTATTATTATTTTGAGACAGTGTCTTCCCCTGACACCCAGGTTGGAGTGCAATAGTGCAATCTCAGCTCACTGCAACCTCCACCTCCCAAGTTCAAATGATTCTCCTGCCTCAGCCTCCCAAGTAGCTGGGATTACAGGCTCCTGCCACCATGCCTGGCTAATTTTTGTATCTTTAGTAGAGATGGGGTTTCATCATGTTTGCCAGGCTGGTCTCGAACTCCTGACCTCGTGATCCACCTGCCTCAGCCTCCAAAAGTACTAGGATTACAGGCATGAGCCACCGTGCCTGGCCAGTTCATTGTTATTTTAAACCACTAAGTTTGGGATAGTCTGTTAATCAGTGCTAGATAACTAATATAGATACAATTAATTTCAGATTAGGAATAATAGTTTTCTTTCTGAATGTTTTTCTGATATTTTATGAGTTCCTTTTCGTGTTTTGCTTGTTTTATTATCCCGTTTATGGTATTCTTTTCCTTGATGGCCAGTTTATATTTAGGATTGAGACACCAAAAAGTTAACTAAAAGCTTAGTACTGTTCCTACGTTTTTCTACATTGTTTTAAACTTTTCCCTTTTCTGAGAGAAACTTACCTATCAATATTTATAGATTTACTCTTTGATTTACTATTTCCTCAGAGAGGAGTCAAATCTTCAAATTTTCTGTATGGGAAGACTGCTGTAGAGCTGGGGAAAGAGGCTTGGGTTCTACAGTTTTAAGTTGGAAAATGTTAGTTAATATGTGTTGTTTAAGTGGTACTTCACAATCTTGCCTTCAGTTAAGCCAAGGTTTCTCTTATGCAAAGTATCTCTGATGCAGTCTCCTAAGAGAATAAACCTCCCCGTCTTCTGCTGGCATGGAGAAAGTGATCTAGAGATCCTATTAACTTCAGTCTTATCCCTCACCGGCCTTTCATAGATGGCTAGTAACAAGAAAACTCTAAAACGAGAGGCAACTCTTCCTGGGGATTTCCCAGAGACCCAGGTTCCTTGCATTTTATTGTTGTCTCTTCATCTATAGTATTGCATTCATCTACCTGTGAAAGTTGGAATGCCAGCACTGGTTCAAGCTGTAGCCAGAAGAATGGACAAAAAACATGAATGGAGGGCAAATAGCTTTGTTCTTAAAGGACACGTTTGTTTGTTTGTCTGTTTGAGACAGAGTCTCGCTCTGTCACCCAGGCTTGCTCTGTCACCAAGGCTGGAGTGCAATGGCATGATCTCAGTTCACTGCAACCCCCACCTCCTGGGTTCAAGTGATTCTCCTTCCTCAGCCTCCTAAATAACTGGGATTACAGGCACTCACCACCACACCCAGCTAATTTGTGTATTTTTTTAGTAGAGACAGGGTTTCACCTGTCTCGAACTCCTGACCTCAGGTGATCTACCCATCTTGACATCCAAAAGTGCTGGGATTACAGGCGTGAGCCACCATGCCCGGCCAAAGGACACGTTCTGAGAGTCACACAAACTACTTTCATTCACATTCCATTCCTTGTATCTTAGTAAACATATAATATAGCTGCAAGAGATGCTTAGAAATAGAGTCAGATCTGAGCAGTCATGTGTCCAGTTAAAAAAGAGAGGGAATGTATTATTGAAAGGAGGAAGGTGGATACAGTTTGTGTTTACTACTTCTGATAATTGTGGCTTTCTCTTCTTTAAAACTTTACCATTCATCATATACATTCAATCTCCCAATATTTTGTTCATAAATCTTGTCTTTTATTATCTTTCTCTTTCAGTGTATCTTTCTTAACTATTATTTTAGTGGGTTTGAGGAGCAAGTAAAAACTCATGTACTTAACCTTCCATATTAAATTGGAAGATACTTTTGCAAAATAACCACATCTGTACAGCTAAAATATCTGCTAAAATATCTGCTATCATATATATTTCAATTGATAAAGGAATTTTGCTAAGACCCTATTTTGTGTTCTCTCCAATATAATACTTATACTTAATTATCTGAAATAATATGTCTTAAATTTTATTATACATGATTTCCGCTAGGAATAAATCTTTGATATTTTCATAGTTTTGGTACTTTGTTTAGTAACAAAATGTGTAACATATATTGAAATTAATACTGATATCTTGTTCTAGAGAAATGTGATTGGTTTGGAAATAGAACATTGGTTTGGAAATAATACATTTTTATAAATAGTAACATACTGAATACTTGAGGTAATAAATTTCTAGTTCAATACAACCCATTTTCCAATCCTATGATTTTAAGTCATTTTTATCTATTTATATAAAATCATCACACTTGCAGTTTTATTTGCTCTATCTCATACTGATTCATAATCTATATCAGTACTGGTATGCACCTCACTATACTTATTTATCACAAGTAGAGATTGTAATATTTGTATGACTCTTTTCATCATAACTTTTATCCTTTCAATAATTGATTTTGAGCTCTCACTCTCTATATATGCTTTTTTATGGTTCAATAAAAATGTGAATTTAAAAAATATAATTTCAACATGTACAATGACTTAACCCCCTCTGTCTCAGAAGAAACTATTTAGTAACTGATAATGAATGTTCAGTAAGACAAAGGAAAGTTAAAGCCCAGGAAGCACAGTAAAAGCCATTAAGAATATAAGACCATTATGATAGTAACAATAATTTTGAGAAAACATTAATAAAGTTTAAAATTCAAATTTGTGAAATGTATGTGACCAAAATTATTTTATAGCTTTTTGAAACAATTAAACTAATTGTGGATCTTTTGACAGACTGTCAGATACTTTGATTTTATTTATATATATACACACACACACACACACACACAAAGCACACACACATATATATGCACACATTTATGTATTTTATTTGAATATGCAAACTTTATAATTTTGTTAAAATTCTAACTTACAAAATATGTATACAAACTACTTTCCAGAGGGGAAGATAGCTTTTCTTCTTAAAGGATGACAAAGATCTTTACCAGTTATACTCTCAGGAGTGCTTCAAATTTGAAAGCAATAATTTCATTTTACAGATGTAAAATTTTTATTAGATCAACAATGAAACTGTTGTCACTTAAATAAGTAGCTCTTTCTATTAGTTTGTTCTCACATTGCTATAAGGAACACCCTGAGACTGGGTAATTTATGAAGAACAGAGGTTTAATTGACTCACAGTTCTACAGACTGTACAAGAAGCACGACTGAGGAGGCCACAGAAAACTTACGATCATGGCAGAAGGGAAAGGGTAAGTAGGCATGTCTTACCATGGCAGAGCAAAAGAGAGAGAAGTAATGGGGATGTGCTACACACTTTTAAACAACTAGATCTCGTGGTAACTCAGTATCATGAGAAAAGCAAGAGGTAAGTCCGCCCCATGATCCAATCACCTCTCATGAGGCCCTTCCTCCAACATTGGGGACTACAATTCAACATGAGATTTGGATGGGCACACAAATGAAAGCCATACAACTCTCCAAAATAGATCTATATAAGATGATAGTTGGCTGTCAGTATAAAATGATCACCTGAAGAAACAACTTAAAATATAGATGCATAGAAACCACTCCTACAAATTCTAGCTCATAAAGTTGGGTGCAACTAAAGAATCTACATTTCATAAAACTTCCCTTACAGTTCAAATTTGGGCACCAGTGATATACATGATAAGGCATACAACTATTGAATGCCTAACATGGTGAGAGAATGTGTGAGTCATTTTTCTATGTGCTCTTATTTTACTTACAGAATAAACCTCTAAGGCAGACTTCATTTCCCAAAATTTACATCACAGGAAACTAAAGCTCATACAGGTTAAGTACTGTAGTTCTACAAAATAGAAATTCTGGAGCTTGTATAAAATTTTTATCCTATATGTATTAGTTTCCTAGAGATCTCGTAACAAAGTAACATAAACAAGGTAGCTTAAAAGAAGAGAAATTTCTTTTATCACAGTTCTGGAGACTACAATTCCCAAATCAATGTATCTGTAGGGCCATGATCCTTCTGACATCTGTAGTGGAATCCTTTCTTGACTTTTGCTAGCTTTTTGTTGCATACTACTGTCTTCTCATTAAGACACAAGTCATATTGAATTAGGGGCTCACCCTATTCCAGTATTACCTCATCTTTATTACTGGTGGTTAAGTACTGGTGGTTAGGACTTCATCATATCTTCTATGGAGGAAAGAGTTCAAATCACATACCTTTCACTAAAACATATGTTTCCAGTATGCCACACCACCTCTATGGATCAAATGTGTATGTAATTTCCCTGGACTTCTAAATGGCGAGAACCACTTTTTGAGCTGTGAAATTTTTGAGTAATCTTTGAAAATGGAATACCTTTAGAAATGAGAAGGACTTGGGTGTTATTTGCCTTATCCTTTTATTTCAAAGATGAAGAAAACTGAAGTTAAGAGACAAGAGACCTTATATAACTTGCTCAAGGTCATGTAGCTAGTGAAACAGCATAGGCCAGAACATTGATCTTCTGACCATTAAATAGGCCAGTTCCTTATTATAATGTAATTTTGGCTGCTGCTATAAATTTTATGAATTTAATGTTTTCCAAAAGCAACATTCTCCTGGAAATGTTTGTCCTGAACTATTCAATAGCATTATTTGTAATAAAGTAGGTTTTTTTCTGAATTTGTTCATACTAATACATCATCATGTAGTAGGATAATCCTTTAAAAATATTTATACAGCAAATTCTTAACTCAATAACTATTATATATTTTGTTTTTAAATAGTTTTGTTCTTGAGTTGATACTGCTATTGTTTTGATGATTGACTAAGGTACAATAGCATGATAAATCTTAAAATATTTAGAAAATAATTTAACAAGAAATGTGCCAGATTTCTAACTTTGACCAAATCAACCAAACAAATCATGGTGAGACAAATTAAGGAAATCTAAGTAAGTGAAAAAATATACAATATTAATTGCTTGGAAGATTCACTATTGTTAAAATGTGGATTCAATGCAAAATAATTCTGAAATGAATACGGTCTCAATCAAAATCTCAACACCTGTTTGGAGACATTGACAAGTGGGTTTTAACATTTATATGAAATTCAAAGTTTCTAGAAAGCAAAGAATGTTCACTAAAACAACAAAGCTGAAAGACTCACACTACCTTATTTCAACTTTTACTGTAAAAGTTCAGTATTCCAAACAATTTGGTATTGTTTTAGGATTGAAAAATAGTTAGAACAGAATGGAAAGTTGATTAGATTAAATTCATTTTCAACAACAGTGCCAAAGCAATTTCATGTAGAAAAGGCTATATTTTAAACAAATGTTTCTGGAACAATTTGATGAATGTAGTAAAATGAATCTTGATCTCCACATATCATACATAATAGTTAAGTCAGATTTGAATTAATTGGCATACACATAAAAGCTAAAAACTACAAAGCTTGTAGAAGAAAACACAGGAGACTATCTTTGTAAGCTTAGAGTAGGCAGTGATTTCTTAAATAAGACCCCAAAACCAAAAAAGAATAAAAAGTTAAAACAATAAACTGGAATAAAACTATCCCTGCTCATGAAAACATGCAATAAAGAAAATAAAAAGGCAAGACATAGACTTATGTAATTAGTTATTAGGCAATTAAAACTAAAACCACAATGAGAACAATTTCACACCCACTACAGTGGTTAAAATTAAAGGACAACACATACTAGTAGATGACGAATATGGAGCAATTACAACTCTCATATATTGGTGATAGATTGTTTTGTGTTTTGTGTATACTCTTTGGTATTGCATGAAATATACACAATATTGTAATTGTTTTGCCCTTATACATAAACAGAGGTATTGTTTCACTCTCTGTTTTCAAGATCTTTTTCTTTACCTTTAGTTTTCAAAGTTTTCTCATGCCGTGTCTTGGTGTGGATTTCTTTAGGTTTACTTATTTATTTCTGTGTGGTTCACTCAGCTTCTTGTGTCAGTAAGGTTATGTTTTTTGTCAAATTTGAGTTTTGAGCCATTATTTCTTCAAGTTCTTTTTTAGTCTTACCTTCTTTCTCCTTGCCTTCTGGGAGGTGATGACATTAATATTAGATTATAAGATAAAAATATATTGTCTGTTATAGTAGCACAGGTCTATGAGGGCTTTTTCATTTTCCTTCCAGTTTCTGTTTTGTTTTGTAGATTGGATAATTTTCATTGTTCTATTTTCAAATTCACTGATTTTCTTTATGTTCACTGATTTTTCTCTATGTTCTATTTTCAAATTCACTGATTTTTCTCTATGTTTTCGCTATTGAGTCTATCCATTCAGGTTTTGGCTCCCATATTGTGTTTCAGTTCTGAAATTCCCATTTAATTTTTCCCAGCAGGGAGAAGGAGTGGGACCTTGATAATGACAGCAAAGGGTGGATGTTAGGCACTGGAAGGAAGAATAGTTCTGGCTCCCTAGTTGTCTTTATCTGACATCACCCTAGCAAAGAGGGTAAGGTGCTTTGTTAATCCTGCCAAGGGTGAAAGTCTCGATTGTCTAATAAACCTTGTTCTTAGGGGTGGGGGCAACAGGATTTGTGTGTGTGTCTGGTGTTAGGGTGAAATAAAGCAGTTAATGTCTGAAAGTGTATGTCTTGCTATGCTGTACTGTTCTTGCTCTCCTAACTAGAGACAATAGACTTCTTTTTATTATTCTTATTTTTGTTGTTGTTGTTTGTTTGTTTGTTTTCTGCTCCCATTAGATTCAGAGTTGCTGGCTACTTCATCTCCAAGTCTTGGATATCTGAAGCAAAACAAAACAAAACAAAACAAAACCTAGGGAACTCATCAACTTGTTTCTTAGGTCTCCAGGTTCCTGGATGTTCTGCCATTTTCTCTCTGCTTTTTTCGAGTCTCCTGATGTTTGTTTTACTACAATGACCAGGGTTTTTCACTGTACTTAGGAAGGAAAAATTGGTAAAGGTATGTCTACCCATCTTCCTAGAAGTGAAGTCTCAATTCCCCATTTTTGAAGTAAGGATTCATAGAGATTTCTCACACTTCTTGAGAGCCTACAAGCACATTAAAATTTAAATTTTTATCAGATGTTTTTTGTTTGTTTGTTTGTTTTTTAAAGTCCTTTCAGAGTACACTTACTACCATCATGATAAAATGCCAAAATATATTTTGGCATATTTTCAGAGGTGCAGAAAATTGAACTTTTCCAGCAGTTAAATCTAGAGAGTGACTTATCTTCATGTCTTATTTTGATATTTGTTTTTTTAAAAAACATGTGCCTGTATTACCTTTTGAGAATTATAAATCAGTGATCCCGAAATATCATCAGCCAAGGAAATTCAAAACCATTCAACCATTACCACTGTGAAACTAGACTCAAGGCTACTTTAAAAAGTAATACTAAATGAAATGTATGGACACTGGTACATGGTTGGTAATTAGTTTCATAATTATGTCTATACTATTAGGATTATCATGTCACAACGGTAAGGATTACACATCCAATGGACCATAACAAATTCAAAATATGTTTTATCTAATTAGTTAATAAAATGTGACTAAGACTTTTGGATAGATTAAAGGTGGTTTTTCAAAATTAGTTTGTGTTTTAAATTATTCTTCAAAAATTGAGATTCACATACAGTAATTGAGATTTGGCTTTATGAGGTTTCAGTTATCTGAGGTTAATTGTGGTTCAGTAATATTAAATAAAAATTTTCAGAAATAAACAATTCATAAGTTTTTCATTGTATACTCTTCTGAGTAGTGTGACAAAATCTCATGCCCTCTCACTTTATCCCACTTGGGATGTGAATCACCCCATGGTCCAGTGTATTTACACTGTGTATGCCACGTGCATCCCACCACACACACACCCAATTAGTCACTTAGTAGTCTTCTTGGTTGTCAGATTGACTGTTGTGGTATTGCAGGGCTTGTGTTCAAGCTAATCCTTATTTCAGTTAATAATGGTCCCAAAGCCCAAAAGTAGTGATGCTGGTCTTTCAGATATGCCAAAGAGAAGCCATAAATTGTTTATTTTAAATGAAAAGGTAAAATGTATTGTCTTAATAAAGAAGAAATCATGTGCTGAGGTTGGTTTCTGTAATAAGAATGAATATTCTTTCCATGAAAGTGTAAGACAAACATATTCATGCATAGTACATTTAGGGTTTGATGGTATCTGCAGTTTCAGACATCCACTGGGGATCTTGGAATGTATCCCCAGTGAATAAAGGGGGACTACTGTACTCTGTTGTATTTATCCTTTTCATATGTCTCTTTCTTTTACTAACAAAGCTAAAATCAGCTAATTATATCGTGCCTCAAGTCCATGCCTTTCTTGTTCAATGCCAGAAATGGAGGTGCTAGTTTCATGTCATTTTTATTACACTCATTCCTAATTTGTTTCATCCTTTCCAAAGCTGTACATTCACTTTACTATTCACTGTGTCCCTCCCCTTCATCACATAGTCTATTTCATTCATCATGCTCTTAGAACTCACTAAGAACACAATCTTACAAACAACCACAACTTCATTGTCCCTTAATCTTTCTGCTACATGATCTGGCAAAGTTCAACCCTCAATCAATCAACTGTCCATTGCCTCTACTTCTTCATTCAGGTTGCTGAATGCTCTTGGGAAAAATCCCTCAGTGATATGGATTTGTGTCAGTACACATTCATTGTCTGGATCCTCAGCTGGAGATTGTAAGCTGTCTGAAACATGTATTATATTTATTTGTACTCAGTTTCTAACCCAATAAGTTGTAAATTCTAGGCACTCAAGAAATGCCACCTGATGGATTTGTTTTGCCAAATCCTATTTATCCAAGCAATACTACTATTGTACATTTGATATGTTTCGCATTTCTTGATTGTGAATTTATTTTGAAAACATTTTCATTATTTCATCTAATACACTAGAGGAAATGTTCATGTAAATGACCTTTACATACTACCAAAAATTGGTTTTAATTGTCCTCAATTTACTTATCATTTTAACTTCTCTTGCTGCTTCTGTCACTCAAGGAATTCACAAAGCGGTTCCAGACTTACTGGCATTTTGGTCCCCTGACTTGCAGCACATTATACCTCTAATTAAGTCTCTGTGTTATTTTAGTATTTTGCTTGTTTGGCTCAGTATCTCTTTTCCTTTCAGGTTAAATGTTGTAAACAGAAAGTGAGTATAATGGCTGCCCAATCAAATCATAGAAGGAATGCTGAAAAGGTCAAAACAGCAAAACACACTATGGTAATTTATGTAATGTAGACTGTATTAAAATTTTGGCCTTCATTTGACTCAAGAAACAAAAGCATAATGGCACAATAGAAATGGCACAGTCTATTCAGAGTGAAATCTTATCTTCTAACTGGCAGAAAATTTTCACCTTTGTTTGTTTCTCTACTTGGGGAACATCTCTACCCTGGTTCAAAGGAAAAGTCATTCCTGTGCCCACTGGCAACCTCCTTTTTGTCCTCCCTTTTTCATTTGTCATTAATGTGGGGAAGAAGCACATTAAATCTTTCTGCCTTTGTGAAACCCTCATAGACTTCATGTTCCTTCTTTTATATGCACTTCTCCCTTTTACAAGCATTGATTATTAGGCTGACCAATGACTCCCTTGTTTAGTTTCTGGGGGTGTAAGATGTGCTGGCTTTGGCATGAGCCATGTAAACAAAAGCTAGTTGTTATAAATAAAAGCAGAGAGGGAAGGAGTATTACCATTGCCTGCTAAATTAACATGAATTTGGAATGAAGTGAGGAGGAACATCTTGGTTATTTCTATCAGGTAGTAATTGTAGGTGTATTGTTAAGGAGGTATGGGAACACACACTGAAATTATTAAAGCAACAAATTTTTTTCATTCTCATTATGCATTTGATACTGTGGTCACACAGATGAGAGTAGAGGATGGCTTCCTTACTTAGAAATATTGTTTATACTGATGTGTGTTTAAATCGTGTGAAAAGTATCCATAGGGACATAGGTTATCTTAATATTTGTCTTACTGTGGTTAGCTAAATTATAAAAAGATACATTTATATATGTGTTAACTAAACAAAATACCTTATCATTGATTGGGTTCCTTAAGAAGCTGACTCAGATAAAGTTTGGTGTGCAAGATGTTTTAAGGAGAACCCTTGGGATCAATAACTGTGGAAGCAAGGAAGGAAACATTGGGCAGAGAGAGACGTCACACTCCAACCCAGCCATGGATGAACCAATTAATGACAAATGACAAGGGGATGACAAAAAGGAGGTTGCCAGTGGACACAGGAATGACTTTTCCTTTGAACCAGGGAGACATGTTCCCAAAGCAGGGTGGCTCTAGAAGTTGAATGGGATTTCAGAGTTGTCCTTGATCGTGGTGAGCAAGCCAAACCTCTGTATCTCCACTTGGATTTGTCATTGTGATTAGGCTGCTCTGGGATGTGACTTGTCCTTAGGCCAGGAGACTCTATGAAATTGAAGCCATACTTAAAAGGACTGACAGCTGAAATATGTCTACTCACAATGCTCCAAGAAGCTGACTCAATGAGTTATTCATTAAAGAGGAGTCTGTCTGGAATGTTCTCCAGCTAAGTGTGCCCAAGTGACTAAATTCTCTGTAATAGAATATGGGCAGTTGAAGTAATCTGTGCAACACTTGAGCCTCTTGCTCAAAAGGAAGTAGCCTGACCTCACTGTGATTGTTTCTGTTTCCACAGGCTGAACAATGCATTGAAAATGACCCATTTAGGGACATATAGATGAAATCAATACCTAGGGAAGGAAAGAGCAACAAAATAGAAGGAACTTGAGTTCCTTCATAGACAGGACTTCACAGAGGCATGATATCTTCAAGTCTGGACCACACCCAAACTGCATATGTGAGAGAAATAACTCATATTTAAACTACTATATTTTGTGGTCTATTTGTAACCAACTGAGTCTTTAATTAATACAGAAAAGAATACCTGGATGTGAGCTGCTAAAAACAAAAACCCAATTTAAGTGGCACTGGTATTGCTATAAGATGAAAAAAGATGGTATGAGAGTTCTAACTGGAAAGATGATGACTCATGTTGGACCTGGCAAAACAGTTGTAAAGCTATCACCCGTGAAAACTTCAATGGCAGACCATATGCTTACCAAGTCTGTAGTTTTACTAGAATGTTAGAGAAATTCAGACTAACGATGTGTTTTGGCGGCTCTTTGCTGTTTTAGCAAAATTACTAGAAAAGAGAGCTGAGATTAGGCAAGAACTGATAATTTTTGCAGCCCTATATGGAAGAAAATATAGCATTGCTAAGAAAGGCACTCTCTGTCTCCAATATGCAATTACATTGATGGAGCAAGCAATAATCTAGGCTCAAAAGCATTAAAATACCAACGACTTTTTTATCCTAAATAGCAGAAGATGAGATTGTCACTTGCAGCCTATCTTTAGGGCCTCCAAATTAAACTTTTTAGACAGAACAGGGAGCCAGTCTCTGGAAAAATTGTGATGGAGGATGTTACTTTCCAACCTAACTGTGTTGTTTCAGGGTATTTTCAATTTAGCTGCCTATCATTGGAGAATGGATGTGTCTGCCCAGAATAAGTAAATAAAAGAGAAGAACTGGTAGGCTTGAGGTGTACATCTAGAAGAAATCTTTGAGTATTGTTATTTTAACAGAGGATTGACTAGAAGAAAATAAGGTGAAAACCTCTTGTTTTGTTGAGATAATTTTATTTCCAAGGAAACCAAACCAAATGTCTAGCCCACCAATGCCAGTTATTTGCCTAGATAGAATGATATAGTTTTCAATGACATATTGAGTGAGAAGTGGTAATATAAAATGTGTTTTAGTTTATAGGTTACCAAATTTCAAAGATTATATTTAGGCTTGGATGGAGAGGATTCCAAACTTTGAGTAAGGCATGATAACTGGTGGAAAGAGTCTACATGTGAGAATAAGGAAAGACACATGTGTTTGGTTTCATTTCTTCCCAGTTGCTCCAAACCCATTCTTTTATTACAGTAGATTTTTGCTGGGCATATGACTGCTGAGACATCTTCCAACCTTCCTTGCAGTAAGTTATGACTGATTTTTTTTCAATGGAATGTTAAAATGAACAACCATCCAACTCATTCGTTAAATGAATTTTTTTAAATTGCCTTTTCTCTCCTCACAGGATACAATGTGGAAAAGTGTTGACTTATTTTCAGCAATGCAGATGAGAATGATGTTTTGGTAATGGCAAAGTAAAAACTATAAAATGAACTTGGAAAACCCTACTTATTTCCTGGAGTAGGGTCGTCTGACCTGCCACTCATTTCTAGACTGTCATGAGAAAGAAAAAATATATTCAGTTTATTTAAACCACTATATTTTGGATTTTACAATTTATTTAAATTTTTGAATTTTTGAATTGTGGCATCGTTTGGCACATCAAAGTAATAAGCCTGGGTTTCTAATAGCATACATCCTGTGATGTGCTTCTGCTATGTAAGTCCCTCTACGCAGAGTTACCTTAAAGTGGCTCATTATTTAGAGTCTGTGTAAGAAAAGTATTTCCAGTGGACAAGGAAAAAAGTCCCCTTTAGAGCAAAAATTGTCTAATGCCTCCCAGGTGTGTAAGAAAGGTGAAAAACTACAGCTCATCTGATGTGCTGTTCATGACTTAGTGGGCTTATTAGTTCCCTGAACGAAGACTCATCTGCCCTGTATTTCCGTGGTTTAATTTAATGGACAGATTCTCCAATAAAGGCAGATGGAAATAAATGCATTAGACAGCTCAGGCAAGGAGCAACAGGAAAAGGATTTAACCATCAGGGTTTTTATACTTTGAAATGATATGTTGTTTCAAACAATCTCAATTTCTGTAGCTTAAGTTTATTATTCTTTTATCTGATTCTTACTGCCATCTGGCTCCTGCGCAAGGACAAATCATAAGCAAGAAAAAGCAGAGCTAATTTTCTGTGTCAGCTTAATAAACAAAAGCTGTGAGATATGGATATCTATCATTAAAGCTATCTATCATGAAATATTGATCAAAATAGGCTACTTTTTTAATGCCTAGATTTGAAATGGCAATTAGGATTATTTGAAAAAAGGGTGAGTATTAATCTGTAGTGTGGGAGACTATATTGATTGTGGAGAATGACTTGGTAAAGCAACAGATATTTTCTACACATTTCTAATGAATCAATCTGTTGAATGCTTTCACAGTATAGATTTTATTAACTTAAAATATAATAATTAATAGATTACCTGAACTTTCACTTGCATATAAATAGCTTTTTCTTAGAGTCCTGAAATGGTATAAAATATAAGTTACAGTTTGGGTAGAAATCATAAACTGAATAGAGAAAATATTATCTAAGTGAGAGGAAGGCAGGCATCCTCCTCATTCCCAGTTCATTGTTGGCTTTTTATTTTTTCATCAACTTTTACTTTAGTTCCAGGGTACATGTGCAGGATGTGCAGGTTTGTTACATAGGTAAATGTGTGCCATAGTGGTTTGCTGCACAGATCAACTCATCACCTAGGTATTAAGCCCAGTATCCATTAACTATTCTTCCTGATGCTCTCCCTCCCTCCAGCTTTCTGAGAGGCCCCAGTGTGTGTTGTTCTCCTGCCAATGTGTCCATGGCTTATATGTCAGAGGTAGGTTTAAATGGCCCATTTTTCATTGTTCCTTGTTCAGAGGAACAGAAATATTTTCTTCTACAGTAAATAAAATGATTTACTGATATGAATCTTAAAATTGTTAAGAACTATTAAAATTATAAAAATATTTTTTAAATGCCTGTTCAAAAGACGTTAACCTCTTACAGTGTTATAATAATTTTATTTTGCTTCATGGCATTAAAATTATTAGGTACTTTTAGAAAGTACACAAGATTATTTTATCAAATAGAGTTACTGTAACTTGTCATAAGGATGTATGTCCACATATATTGTCCACATGCATAAATATTTCCCATCGGAGTCAGTCAAATATTCTTCCAGATGGAACAATTTACCCTTTCTAGTGTAGAATTATGTGAAGCCAGTTATCAACTAACATGATAGCCAGATGTATTTATATAAGAAATGGAAAATTGCCTCAGTGAGACTTCTGTTTTTTTATAATTTCTTGGGTATTAATTCCATATTTGTAAGAGCTGAATGACTTTACTTTGTCTTGGTAATTTTCTGTTTTAAAAACACAAGCAATCAACATTGTACTTACTTTAATCACTTAAGAAATGAAAATACTGTGGTAGTCATTGTCTAAGGTAGTCCCCAATGACCATTCCTTCTGGAATTTGTGCTCTTCTGTAATCCCCTCTGGAGTGTGGGTGGGACTTCTTAAACTTTCTTCTGAGGAATAGAGTATGTCAAATGCAGTGGGATGTCACTTTCAAGTTTAGGTTATAAAAAGACTATGGCTTTTCTCTTGGGCACTCCATCTTGCTCTCTGTTAGATCATTAACCCTGGGAGAAGCCAGCTGCCATGTCATGAGGAAGCTCTATGGTGAGGATCCAAGACCTGCCAACAACCACATGAGCCTACACATGAGGCTGCAGCTCTGCCAACAGTTTGATTTCGTCCCGTTGGGACTGTAAGCCAGAAGACCATGTTAGACTATGATTAAAATATTGACCCACAGGAACTGTGGAATAAAATGTTTTTTTAAGCTGTTAAATTCAGAGTAATTTGTTATGTGATAATAGATAACTAACATAGATGTTTTAGTAAGTTTTGGATTTTTTTTTTTTTTTTTTTAGTTTTCTATAGAGATAGACCTCATTTTTTTCACAGTTTATTTGTCTGAAAACAGGATGCTTTGCATGTATATGACACTATGTGCCTGAATCATGATATTTATAAAGCTAAATTCTCAAGTTAAATTCTCAGATAAAATTAATTACATCGGTATGAAACCTGCTGGATCTACGAAACTAAAACAACATAATTAGAGAAAACAGGCATATACTAACATAAATCATTTAGAGAACTGATTGCTGTGAGACAACTGAGAATACTATTTTTGTGAAGCAAGTAGGGAGAAAGTGGAAAACTATGCTAATGCTATGGTATTTATTTCAGAATAACACACATAAATTCTAAAATAAGTTCTTTATGTGCTTTTATACACCATGTAGTGATTTCACTTATTCAATGTTTTCTCCAGTTAAGGAATATTTATACTTCTTGTTCTATATTTTTCTAGATCTGTATATTAATACCAACACTTACTTGAATAAATTAATAGCACTTGATATATAATTCTTAAAATAATATCTTAAAAATCATTTGAGAAAACAGTTAATGAATAATCATTAATTTTATGTGAAAATATACAACAATAAAAATGAGAAATAAAAAATATAGCTTACGTTGCTAGATTTTAGAGTATATAAATACTGCATTTACGCTTGAAGTTACGCTTTGAACTTTTGAACTAGTTACGCTTGAAGAGAGTGTCATATATCTATTAATGTTAGATAGGACAATTTTTTATTTGTAAGACAGAACTGGAAACTCTCTGCAAAATGTTTACTGAAATAACACTCTAACAGAGTAAATGCATATAATTTAATAATAAAATATGACCTTTGTGACCTTAATGGACAAGGTTGAACATTAGTATTAAGTTCCAAGCCATTTGAATGTGTAAAGCATGGCGTTCATATCTAATTTTGAATGAATTTTGGACTGCCCACAAATGCCTTACACCACTTCCTGAGCCATTTCATCAACAGCTTGCTAGACTGCATCCAATTCACCATCTGGAAGTGTCACTTGCTACAAAATAAACCTGCTCCCTGGATGACAGCAGGATACCTAAGCATCTGCTGTTTAATAAGCTGTGGCAGAACATCCACCAGCAGCACAGAAAGGGGCAATATTTCAAGGAAATGATGGAATCATTTAATATTAGCCCTTGAATGCACCTTAGGGATTCATCTAATTCATCATTTTCAAGGTGTATTCCATGGGATACTGGTAACTGCCATATGACAATAGTGATTCCATGTTTAAAAAATAAAAAAGCTCCTCCCACCCCCAATTAAGTTTAGGTAATGCTATGTTGACAAAGACAAGTCAGAATTGATATTAAATGATAATACCATAAACTGTACGATCTTCGTTAGGGTATAAGACATGTAAATATATATATATATATATAAAACTCCAGAAATAAGACATAGCATAAAACTAACCAAAAAATTGAGGCACAATTAGGGGTGGGGAAAAGCAACAGAAGTTTGGAATCTGCCTTCACAGAGGAGTGTGGTACGATGGAAAGAACATTTCATTTTGGGCGGTCGGTTCTCTATTTCATCTTTGATAATTCTGCTTTCTTTTTCATTGTGAAAGATAATTGCTACTTCTTTTTACTTTCCTAATCCCTTTCTCTTAATTTACTTCTCAGGTAAAAGATCAAGTTTGGACACATTTTGAAGAAATCCTAGACCTAAGTCCCATAGTCTGGGGAAAATTCTAATCTGGCTGATATTTATAAACTTCCAACCACAGATTTTGTTCTCTAAGTCACAGTCATAACTGTAATATCACAATCACAGATATGATTTTCAAATTTATACTAGTTCATATTCTTTTGTTATTGCCTTTTCTTAAATTATGAAGTATTTTAAGCATATATAAACATAAAGAAATACTATAAATGTTTATGTGCCTACCACATAGTGTAATATATCCTAACATTATCCCACATTTCATTCAGATTTGTTTTGAGAAAGAAAACACTAAAATATAATGAAAGCTCTGTTTGTATCTTTCTTTTATGCTCTTTTCTCTTCTTTTCCAAGAATTCAAAGTCAGAGTATGTGAACTTTTTTATGTTGAAATTAATGCAAAATAATCACTGCTTTCCTGGCCTTTTTTTCCCCCAAATCTTTCCCTGACCTTCTGTGACTTCAGTTAAAACGAGTCTCTCTCTTTGACTTACGCAGAGCATTTAGATTACATCATCTTTCTTCATAAAATTCTGAGCCTAAAATTTCTTCTTTCCCCTCTATTTTTGGTGGTGTAATTTGCAGAACAACAATCATTAGTTATCAAGCAGGAATTCGGAAGCCACGTTTCAGGTTAAACGTGTGTGCCTCATTATAGTACTATGTGTATCTTATTTCTAAAAAACAGCAGAACTACGCTTCTCAGAGAGAAAAAAAAGGCGTCAAATTTGTACAACTTGGAAAAATAAAGTGCCAACAGAGAGACAACAGAACATGTTTTAGGGAAGCAGAAGTTCCATAGAAAAATAGCCTGTGGAGTCTGTGTATTTAAAGAATCAACTTTCAGCCATTACAGACCAAAAAAAAAAAAAAAAAAAAAAAAAAAA
>NW_016813388.1:1200264-1241286 GCF_001698545.2 Rhinopithecus bieti
ACTTTACACTATAAAACAAAAAAAAAAAAAAAAAAAAAAAAAAAAAAATTCCAGTTAGTGAACATGTGAGGATGGTTTCGGTATTACTTAGAGTTCTCGTTTTGATGGCTGCAGATAGAAATACTGCTAACTCCAGTTTATTTTAAAGTCAGCTATGTAATTGGTACTGGAGATAGTGAAACTTGCACAGAGATATTGTCCATCTCCTAGGAGATGAAACCTCCATGACTTTATAATAAGGGAGAAATGAAGAACATTGCAGTCTAATGAGGACAACAGTTAAGTGAAATTTTCACTAATGAGAAATTGATTGAAAAAGAAGCAGAGATCCAGTTAAACATGGTGGGTTGAATGCATGCTTCTATCTACACATTCTCTGGAAACTTTGTCAATATAACAATGAAGAATTTTAAAATATTATAAACATGTGAGCATCAGGAAAGGAGAGTTGAGAAGATAGGATATATGTCAACAAGTTTGAAATGTGGGTGAAACTCAGCAGAGCTGAGAAAGTTGATAGTTAAGCTTTCAGGGAGATGGTTAAGAAATACTTTAGAAATTACGAAAAGTCTCAGAAATGGGAGTGTGTTATAAAGAGGTGTGCTGCTTTGGTTAGAAGCCAGAAGATTGTTTGAAAGTTTGTTACAAAATGTTATCAAAGATTCTTTTGTCCCTCATGTGCAGCCAGGCAATGCTGGTGAGTATTCCATAAATTCCTCTCTGAAGAAGTTGAATTAAGAGGACTCTGCAGAAATACACCTGAAGAGGGTACTGATGGAATAAAAACAGGAGTAAGTGAGATTTTTACATGCTTAACAGGTGGTTCCTCGCCTCCTTCCTGAACTTGCTTGTAGATTGGGGCAGACATTTTCAGATTGGAACTATTATTTTTGAGGAAGAAAAACCTGGAAACTTAAGAGAAAAGAACTACACGTTCTCAACTAGTCTGACGTGTCCCAATAATAATCAACGGTTAATCAACTCAGTGCAGAGGATTACTTGTGCCTCATTCCTCAACAGGAGCTGAGAGGCAAGGAATGTGAGACATCTGTGGAGAACGGTTAATGTGAGAAAAAGAGACCAGCACAAATGAAACACCCAGAATGACAGTCACGCAGCTGACATATAGAGGAGACTATTTATATTGGAGCAGGAGAACTGAGAATTCCAGCAACACTTTCTCCAAAAAAAAAGAAAAAAAGAAACTAATAGAAATACTGATGTATTTGTATTAAAGGAGATACTCACTTCTATGGGCGAGCTTCAGCATAAATTAAAGTACCCCAAAACACTTCTCATTAGTTATAAATAACTATGCTGTACTATAATTATGAGGGGGAAGGAAATTGTACAAGAAAGGAAATAGTATAACAATATATCACATAACTCAGCTGCAGATCATAGTCAAAAATTAAAGGAAAATGTTAATAGAAATAATAAAGAACATATTACCCAATATTTTTTTCTAGCTACATTGAAAGCATAGCATCGTTTGGGAAATGTCTGTTTTGGATTAATGTAGATAGGAGGGTTATGGTGGGTGTTTGAAGGTAAGGAAGATAATCCCCAAGCATCCAAAGATATAATTTCATAGGTAATATTTAAAAATAAATAAATTGGATATATAATATCTATAACTAAAAGAATCAAGAAGAAATGTGTATAAAGTTACAGAAAAAAAAGATGACATGAAAATTGCTGCCTCTTGGGAATAGGCATGGCATATAAAGAAAGACGAGGCACACCTGATTTTTCATAACAAGTTTCTTACGTCTCTGATTACAAATTCATGGACATGTACTATTTTGATAAAATAAAACAATTTTCAGAGAAAATAAAACAATTTTCAGAGAGTAACAGAGAAAGAAAAGACAAAAACTGTACAGGATGATCTTTGGCAGGGTGCTCATATACCAACAAAAGGAAGAGGCTCCTATAGCTTCAAGGAGTGTGCAAACAAGGTGGTAAGGACTGGTAAATATTATAGATATTATTTGAGCTATTTAGAAAAATACAGATTTTTTATATGATGGAAAGGATGGAGAGAGAAGGATCTAGAGGAGGTGACAAGGTTCTTGTGGACAAGAAATATCAACCTGGACTATTGTACTGGACATTTAACATTTTCGCTGCATAGTACAGAACTGCTGGAATAACTAAGCATATACATTGCTTCAGTTGACATGAAGGTATAGGATTGGAATATAGAGAGTGTTGATGCTTATGTCAGTTACACTATGTCTGGGGATTCATTTTGGTTGGTTGACAATGGGAAATTAGGGAAGCAGTAAGTAATAAGTACCCAGCTTCAAATAAATAATCTTGCCAAGGTAAAACATCATGGGACATGCAATAACCAAATAAAGGACAATGCAGCTCTTCAGTGATGAATGGACACCAGCCAAGATGTTTGTTCTTGGTCATACTTGCCTAAATGTTCTAATAAATATTTATTTAAGAGTTCATGATAATTAACATAGAATCTATATAGAATATAGAATATATAGATAATATGATATAGAATTATATATATAGAATATATATAGTTAATATAGTAACCTAATATAGATTACTGAAAGCAGTCTTGTTGTGTGGGCCTATGTATCTCCTCTCATTCCACAGTATGGACTCTTTCTTTCCCAACTAATTATCTGATGTCTTTGTAAAGTCCATAGTTTAAAAAGTGTTCCTTTCCAGACACATAGATAACTGGATAGAGTGAATGCACTTGAAGAACAACATTTCGTTTCCTGATTACTTGAGTGGAAGAACCACTTTAGTATCTTTCTCAGAGCCATCCAGAATAGACATATTTCGGTCCATGTGTCATAATTTCTAACATAATGTCTTTATGGAATTGAAATAATTAAATTAGAAACTTAAAAATTCAGTATCCGTCAGGATTTGAGTGTAAGATTTGGAATCATATGACCATTTGATGATTTATTAATTGAATAACTCTGGGGCAATTTTTTTAAATAAAACTAAAATAATCCTTGAAGATTGATAATAGGAGTGATGGTCAAAACTCATATTCTTGACTCTTTTTTTATGAGGTCATCTTTCTCTTGATATGCTCTCACTATTTTATTATTATTATTATTATTATTATTATTATTATTATTATTTTGAGACAGAGTCTTGCTCTGTTGCCCAGGCTGGAATGCAATGGGGTGATCTTGGTTCACTGTAACCTCTACCTACCAGGTTCAAGACAGTCTCCTGCCTCAGTTTCCCAAGTAACTGAGGTTACAGGCAAGGGCCACCACACCTGGCTAATTTTTTTGTATCTTTAGTGGAGACATTTTGCCATGTTGGCCAGGTGAATCTCAAAACTCTGACCTCAGGTGGTCCACCCACCTCAGCCTCCCAAATGTTGGGATTACAGCCACCGCACCCAACCTCACTAATTTTCATAGCAGCACCAGACTGAACCCAGTAACTTGTGGCCCCCTAATTCCTTGTAACACAACTGAAACATAGCTAGGGCATTTAATCATGACTTTACTGTCATATTTTCTGGAAGTTAACACCTCATCGAGTTAGAAAACGTAAAATCAATTTTTTAAATAATTTACCCTGTTAAAAGCATATATATTTTTGGCTCGGCGTGATGGCTCATTCCTGTAATCCCAGCACTTTGGGAGGCCAAGTCAGGCAGATCACTTGAGGTGAGGAGTTTGAGAACAGCCAGGCCAGCATGACAAAACCCTGTCTCTACTAAAAATACAAAAATGAGCTGGGCATGGGGGTGCACACCAGTAATCCCAGCTACTCAGGCGGCTGAGATGGGAGAATCTCTTGAATCCAGGAGGAGGAGGTTGCAGTGAGCTGAGATCGTGCCACTGCACTCCAGCTTGGGTGACAGAGTGAGACTTCATCTCAAAAAAACAAACAAAACACATAATTTTTTAATGAATCAAAAATCGATAATGCTATGTTTTCAATTCTCACCCACTTTCTCTCTTAAATGTCATAATGAGAATTCGAGTCTATACCTAATTCAACTTCAAAGTACAAATATTTTTGTGAAATCACTTCAGGTCATTGACAATTATTGCATCATTGTGACACACTTCTAATTGGTAATATTTTAAGCCTCAGTATCTAGCATCTTTAAGCCTTAGTATGTAAATTCTAACTAGATTGAAGACTCATAATTCTGTCTGCATTTTCCATTTGTCTAAATTTGTGTTTAGTTTTTATTGTAATTAAATTAAATATTGTTGAAAGTTAACTAGCTCTTCCTGAAAATGTTTCAAAAGAAAACATTTTTCTTTTGAAAGCTGTTGGCATCTGTCTCATATTCTTCATCATGTATGAATCCATTCACCATGAACTTCTAGCTTTGGAAAAGCTTATTCTACACTGAGAAATTTGGCAATTTCTACCACCTTTGATTACATTTCCTGGTATGTGACAGGCCACTTTCTGTGTTGGAAAATAATCAAATTGTGCTGGATCACAGTGCTATTATTTTGAGACATTTTAAAAAACGTTCAGGGATCTCAATTTAAGTTAAAATTTAAATCTCTGCTGTGTTGTACTGGCAAATAAATAAGTTGACAAAAAGATAAACAGGTGAGACCTATGACTAGGTTTGCCCATGGGTAGATAGTAAAATTGATGGTGAGCCTCAGCCTTTGAATCTAATTGTCATCTGGCACATTTCTCTTGACATTGATTATAAGACATATACAAAGGCCAGAAATTGTAATTTAGAATATATATATATATATATATATATATATATATATATATATATATATAAAATAACTTGAGTACTAGTGTGTGAAGGTAAGAAAAGAATATGAACATAAGCAGTCTTATGCAACTGGGTAATATAACTTCATTTAAATAAAAGAAACCTGTACAGGAGTTGTTTAAAGTGCTATGTTTTGAAGAACCTACTGATTTGAAGCTGCATGTGCAGCTAAGGAAATAAACTCTTTGTGTTACAGGTTTTGAGGAATGTTATAGCCATTAGTGTTGAGCAGCAGGGAGAACTATAAAAGTCCAGGCTACTCTTTGGAACCACCATTGATTTGACTTCAAATTTAAGTTTACTTATCTTTGAGATCCACTATTTCTCTTCGTTTCTCAGGTTTATCTTCATAAGATAGAGGCTTTCTTTATTTTCCCACCTGAAAGGATACCCAAACCTGTCTAGAATCTTTTTTCTTTTCTTTTTTTTTTTTTTTAAGACAGTCTCGCTCTGTTGCCAGGCTGGAGTGCAATGGCACGATCTCGGCTCACTGCAACCTCCGCCTCCCGAGTTCAAGCGACTCTCCTGCCTCAGCCTCCCAAGTAGCTGAGAAGATTACAGGCATGTGCCACCATGCCCAGCTAATTTTTGTATTTTAGTAGAGATGGCGTTTCACCACATTGGTCAGGCTGGTCTCGAACTCCTCACCTCAGGTGATCCGCCCACTTCAGCCTCCCAAAGTGCTGGAATTACAGGTGTGAGCCACTGAGCCTGGCACCTGTCTAGAATCTTCAAAACTTGTATGTTATGATTCAAACATGAGCATATCATAATATAATAATGGAAATCTGATATTCATGAACGAAATAACACAATTCACACTTGTATTTCATGTGTGAAATGGCCATGTCATCTCCACCCTTTCTGATTTTTTATGTTAATCATCTACAATTTGTTCCAAGAATAAAATAAAATAAAAATTGCAAAGAGTTTAATGTTTAAAATGGCTGCCATTATTATTTAAAATATCTATCAACCAACATATTTTAGATTTTAATAGTATAAATAATACATGTGAATAGTAGATTGGTGTGGTGGCAGAATAATGGCTCCCAGAGATGTCCAAGCATAATTACCAGAACTTGTGACAATGTTGCCTTACAGGAAAAAGTGTCTTTGCCAGTATGGTTAAGGGCCACACAGACTTTGAGATGAGAGATTATCCTGGAATATCCAGATGCCCCCAATCAAATAATGTAAACGTAATAGGTTCATTGCCTGATGTACTCCTCTGTGGGAGTCTTCAAATTGGTTGCTGGAATTCAGGGTCTGAACAACATCTTAAGTGATCCTTAAACAAATGCTTTGTGACTCTAATGTCAGAGATCGTGTCTATAGGATCAACGGGGATGAACATGTTCAGTATCTACTGCTACGTGATTTTTAGCAACAAGGAAGTGGGCCAAAGTTCAGCCTGATTAATGCCTAATTATAGCTATATTTCTGTCCAGAACCCAGAGTAGATTTCTTGTCAACTCTGTGGGGACGTTTTCAATCACATGAGATTTTAAAAGCAGAGACCCTTTCCCGGTTAAGGGCAGAGAATTGAAAGACAGTGGCATGAGAAGAACTGCTGCTCTCCCATGTTAATAAGTGAGTTCTCCCCTTAGCAGTTAATGGAGGGCTGGTTGTTTAAAAGAGCATGACACCCCTCTCCTTACTCTCTTGCTCCTTCTCTCAGCATGTGACACATTAGGTCCCCTTGCTTTCTATGAGCAAAAGCTTCCTAAGGGCCTCACCAGAAGCAGATGCTGGTGCTATGTTTCTTGACTAGCCCACACAACTGTGAGCCCAATAAACCTCCTTTCTTCATAAATTACCCAGCCTCAGGAATTCCTTTATGGCAATGTAAAACATGTTGATGCATCATGGTACTAGAATTTAAGTGTAAGCCTAGAGTTAAAAGAATACCCAATAAATAGAAGCAAAGTAGAGCAAATCAACAGAAAAATATAGTTAAATATTACTGAACCTTCATAAAGGTGTTTGTGTTTGAAATTATTCCGTTATTTTAAAGAAAAGAGAAAGGCATATGATCAGGAGAATGTTAAAAGACTCTAGTTCTATATTTCAAAGTATATTAGTTTCCTGTGGCTGATGTAACAAATTACCACAAACTTAGTGACCTAAAACAAAACACAGTTTTTCACTTACAGTTCTAGGGGTCAGAAGTCTAAAAGTGTATTTATTTGAGCAGAAACCTAGGTTTTGGTGGGGTGGCTGTATTTTCAGAAACTGTAGGAAAGAAAATGTTTCCTTGCCTTTTCCAAACTCTAAGGTTGTGTTCCGTCACTCATGCTCTCTCTTTCATTGTTCAGATCAGCAGCTCAACATTTTCAAATCTGTTTTGTTCTTACATCTTTTTCTCATTTCTCTCCTTTCTCTCTGGCCATATTCCTCTTACAGAGATGCATGCGATTGTATTTAGGGACCATCCTAATAATCTAGGATAATCTCTCTATCTTGACATCCTCAATTTAACCATATCTGCAAAGATGCTTTTTCAGATATGGTAATATTCACAGATTTTGTGGATTATGACCTGACACAGGGACCATTAACTTACTACAGTAAGTTTGAAATGAAATGTTTATTTCCTTTACACATTAAATGTTTTCCTCTCTTTCTCTAAAGTATCAGTCTCTCTTTTTCTCTCTCTCTTTCTATCTTTAATACACTTTGAAAATGATGAATTTAAGATAAACTGATGATACAAAATCTCTCTTACATGTTTTGTAAGAACTATTTCCTTATGTGTCTTAATAGCAAAAGATCTGACCTCACTATATACACTCTTTCATTCTCATTTCCCTAGAAAACTCTTTCAAGGCAGAAACTGCTTAGAATATTTTTCTGCTTAGAATATTTGATAAGCTTATATCAAAGCACACATCTGATTATAGATGATCAATATTTAAAAATTGACTTGAACAATTAAATTTAATTTGATGAGTTCTGGCCTCAAAACTTTATCAAATAAAGCTATTCCATGGTTTGACAAAAGTATTTCATTTTCCTAGAACAGATTTATGAGAATGCTGTAAGGATTTTAACATTGTAGGTTCTTCTGTAAATCTACTTCTTCTCCACTAGAAAGGAAAAAAGCTTATATTTTGAGAAAACACTTTTATAGTGGAAGAGAGGCCAAATGTTCTTTTTTTTCTCTTTTCTTCAGCTTTTATTTTAAGCTCAGGGGTACATGTGCAGGATGTGCAGGCTTGTTACATAGGTAAATGTGTGCTGTGGTAGTTTGCTGCACAGATCAGCCCATCACCTAGGTATTCAGCCCAGTATCTATTAGCTATTATTCCTGATGCTCTCTCTGCCCCTGCTCTATTACCCCCAAAAGCCCCAGTGTGTGATGCTCTCCACCATGTGTCCTCATTGTTCAGCTCCGGCTTAGAAGTGAGAATATGCTGTGTTTGGTTTTCTGTTCCTGCATTAGTTTGCTGAGAATGACAGCTTCCAGCTCCGTCCATGTCCCTGCAAAGGACATGATCTCATTTGTTTTTATGGCTGCATGATATTCCACTGTGTATAGGTACCACATTTTCTTTATCCAGTCTATCATTGATGGGCATTTGGCTTGATTCCATGTCTTTGCTATTGTTAATAGTGCTGCAATGAACATATACATGCATACACACACACACACACACACACACACACACACACATATATATAATAGAGTAATTTATATTCCTTTGGGTATATACCCAGTAATGGGATTGCTGGGTCAAATGGTATTTCTGCCTCTAGATGTTTGAAAAATTGCCACACTGTCTTCCACAATGGTTGGACTAATTTACACTCCCACCAACAGTGGAAAAGTGTTCATTTTTCTCCACGACCTCACCAGCATGTAACCTCACCAGCATTTGTTGTCTTTTTACTTTTTAATAATTGCCATTATGACTGGTGTGAGGTGGTATCTCATTGTGGTTTTGATTTGCATTTCCCTAATGACCAGAGATGTTGAGCTTTTCTTTCATATGTTTGTTGGCCGCCCATATGTCTTCTTTTAAGACATGTCAGTTCATGTCCTTTGCCCACTTTATAATGGGGTTGTTTCTTTTTTCTTGTAAGTTTGTTTAAGTTCCTTGTAGACTCTGGATATTAGACCTTGGCCAGATGGATATATTGCAAAATGTTTCTCCCGTTCTGTAGGTTGTCTGTTCACTCTGATGATAGTTTCTTTGGTTGTGCGAAACCTCCTTAGTTTAATTCCATTTGTTAATTTTTGCTTTTGTTATAATTTCTTTTGGTGTTATCATTCTGAAATCTTTGCATGTGCCTATGTCCTGAATGGTATTGGAGAGACTGAGTTTTCTAGTAAAAAAATTGCTTTAATGGGTAGTGTCTGCAAACATCAGTATGTGTGATATGGTACATCTAGTTCTAGATCCTTGAGGAATTGCCATACTGTGAAGGATCATAGTCTACATTGAGAATCATCTATGCTACTTTAACTCACTTAGGGCTACCACAATGCACAACTCCTAGGGTATTATTCTCAATTACATTTATGTGTCTATGTAAATGGTGCACCTGGAGTCATGTGGCATATCCAGAGCTGCCATATCTAACGGGCTTGTAAAATTGACTCAACTGCTTTAATGGAATTTTTTTTTTTTTAGTAATTGAATTTGATAGTGGAGATTACAAAGCAAACAGGGAAATCTTCATTAAGAGGAAGAGTTATAGAACAACCTGAGGTGACCTAATATCTCCATGTTACTGAAGGGAATGAATACATTCATAATCCTCCACAACTACTAAATATCAGTCCTAGAAGAAGATCAGTCCTAGAAGAAGAAGACATAGGCAGGAACTTCACTACTTGTAGAAAACCTGTTCCAATATTGTTTTATGCTTTTCATTATTAGTCACCCTAAACACTTCAGTAAAATCTGTACTTTTGCCAGACACTGTGGTGAAACTGATACACAAATAGTAGTATCTCTTAGTTCTCACTTTCAAATAGGTCACAATCTCATGGAATTTACAGAAAGGCACATGTGAACATAATTCTCAGTTAAGTAAACTATCTACAAGTCCACTTCTTATGGAATGTGCCCTACATAATCTACTCTAATCAAGAAGCAAAATTTTACATTTTAATTTTTCTATCTTTAAATTCTAAATATGATTGTCGCATGCATTATTTAATTCAACAACTGTTTATTGAATATTCAGCAAGTTCTCATGTCATTTCTTTTCCAAAATAAAATACTAGTTCATCTTGTGATTCAAATAACATTATGGAGTGGGCTCTTTTGTTTTTTAATAATGTTAGTGGCTTGTGTTTGTCATTAGTGCAGTTGTCTGATTGTCTTTGAATGTTACAATGGCACTGACTTTAGACAGTTCCTCAGGGCAGGGACTGAGTCTGCTTAAATTGCTTTGTGCAGAGCACAGGTGGCTGAGTAATAAACACTTTTTGCTGATGCAATGTCTTGTATTGAAGACAAACCCTCTGAATACTTAGTGTTTTGAAATTAGTTTTTAAAGATGCATCAGGAATCCAATTAGTGTAATGTGTGCATGACACCAACATGGCTTTGGAGCAGATTAACAAGACCACAACACCCTTATCTCAAAAAAATTATATTCTAAAACGAATAGTACAGGATGAAAACAAATGTGAACATTGAATAATAGATTATCTTTCCATAACCTTAATAGAATACCTAATCTTGTACAAAACAAGTATGCAAATGTGTGTATGTCTATACATTTTTCTTCATCTCTCCATTATGCAGGTTAGAAATAGAACAATGGCATTGTTAAAGGAATAATCAGAAGCAAACTGGCATTAGCTCAGCTATGAATATTAGTTTGATATGCTCAATATAATTTTTTATTTTTGTTTTTTACTCATATTAAATATTACTCTGAGGGGGGAAGTGTCATTATTTCTGGGACATCTGCCACTCCAGGTCTTCCTCTCCAGAGCAAAGCCCCTGGTCACCTTTTGAGATGCCTTTGGATTTCAGAAGAGATATGAGAGTCACAGTTCATTCATTTGACCTATAACCCACCTGGCTGCTCTGACTTAATCTCTTTTCTCTTCTCATCTTGGCTTACCTGTGACTTGCACATGGAGCATAGGCTTCTGCTTTTCTTGTCTTTTTAATCCAACCCCCATCAACGATGCCAGAGTAATCATCTACAAAGCAAGCAATCACATCACACATCTATCTAAATTTACTCAGTGGTTTGTCTTCCCTGATTGAAAATTCTGAAAAGACACAATTCATTTCTCATTACACTTCCATCCTAGTGCTTGTACATAAAACACACTCAATACCTGTTTGTTAATCACATGGCTGGATTGATCTGACAACATCTTGGTCCTTCACTTTTGACTCAGTATTATCCCAGGTTTTCATTTAAATTTTCTGTTTGTGTTTTAAATTTTAGTCCTAACCATATCGTGGTGATTCTCATTCCATTTTCCCTCTTGTTTTGCAGTGTTAAGCTTACTCAATCTCATCAACCTATAGATTGTCTTCCACATAGGGTGCCTGGTTACAGTAATGCATATTGGAGTAGTCTCGTACCATTTTTCTACCTACATTTCTTTTATTGTTGCTGTAACACATAACCACATACTTAGTAGCTTAAAATAACATGAATTTATCCTCTTAGAGTTCTGGAAGACAGAAGTTTCAAAACACTGTTACAGGACTAAAATCAAGGTGTTGGCAGAACCAGCTCCTTCGGGAGGCTCCAGCAGAGAATCTGTTTCTTTTCTCAACTTTTAGAGGGCACTGGCATGCTTCTACTCATGGCCATTTCACAATGTGTGCTTCTGTCTTCACCTCCCCTTCTCCTCTCTGTAGTCAAATCTTCTTCGTCTCCTTGTAAGTAACCTTCTGATTACATTGGGCCCACCATGTAATCAAGGATAACATTCCCATCTCAAAATCCTTAAATTAATCACATTTGCAATGTCCCCTTTACCGTGAAACATTTGCAGGTTTTGGGAATTCTTACATCGACATCTTTGGGACCATTATTCATCATATCTTATCACCCTTGTTTATATTTTAACTGGCAAGTAAAAACTATACATAATTATGGTGAATAATATGATCTTTTCATCTATGTATAAACAGTGTAAAAATGGCTAAGTTAAGCTATTTAACATATGCATTACCTCATACACTTTTTTGGTGAGAACACTTAAAATCTACCTTCTTAGCTATTTTCAAGTATACAAATACTGTTATTAACTATAGTCATCATAATATACAACAGATTCCTTGAACGTTTATTTATCCTGTGCAACTAAAATTTTGTGTCCTTTGACCAACATCTTGCTAATCCCCCATCCTCCTCCAGCACCTGGTCATCATTTTTCTCTCTGTTTCTACAAGTTCCAATTTTAGATTTCACATGTAAGTGAGCATCCTTCTTGAAACAACTTCAAAAGCAGCTAGAGTTTTCCAAAAGGATTCCTTTATGTCCCCATATGACATATCTTCATTTTGTTTCTTATTGATTTATTCTTTTTTCTTTTCAACATCAATATACGACCATTGTAAAATTTCAAGCAACACAGAAATATTTAACATATAAAGCTGCCTTTGCTACCTGCTTCCCAGCAATGACCAATCTTAAGAGTTCAATGTGAATTATTCATTTATTTGGTAAAGAGAAAGGAAGAAAAACAAAGGCACATTCTGTGTATTCCATGCATTTACAAATATAGATGATTAATAAGAAGCAGATATTATTCTAGATTTTGATGTTTTCCAACTAATAATATAGGTTGAGCATATTTCCATGTCAGCACATGTATATTTTCTTCATATCACAAGTTAGAAGAACATTACATTGAAACTGCATGTTAATTTTAGGATGATTGGCATATTTGTATTATTGATTCTTTCTACTCAGGAATATAGTATTTTTTAAAATAAATACTTTACTGTTTTGTTAATTTTTTTTTTCAATCATATCTTTCTAAAATTTGTGAAGTTTACTTGTAAGTATTTGTAAGGTTTTTTTTTTCTTCCTATTTTAAATTGTGTGTGTGTTCCTGGATTATTATTGCTGGTATTTGAAAAAGCTATTATTTTTGCATGTTTCCTTGTATCTGGCTATTTCACTGAATACTCATTAGTGTTATTGGTTCTTAAGTGGTCCTTCTGTGTTTACTAGGAGTAGAAATATATTCTGTGCAACTAATGACAATTTAGTTTTTTCCTTCTTGGTTCACCAATTTAAAAGTTTGCCAGCTCTAGATATATAATTACTCTCTGGATCCTTCTGCTTCAGACACTTGTGCATGCCAAGTAGCCATCGATCAGCTTCTTATAATAATAAACCATCTTGACATCTATTGTAAAAGAAGATAAGAAATAATGCTTGAGACCAATATTAGAATAAATTTTATATCTTTTAGGAAACCACAAGTCTCTGTTTTAATTTAAAGTATATTGTAAAAACAGTGAAAGATTCAAAGAGAACAGAGTGGAAAGCATATGAGACTGTTTCAAACTGTGTTCCTTCCAGTCTTCATTGTGTGTCCTCACAGCATGGCATTTAATTTTTCTCCTTGTTAGTTTTCTTACCTGATGGTGAATAAATATGAAAATGGTACACATAGCTAAGAAGTTCAGTGAACACTATTTTTATTAGCAAGGTATATTTCTATCTAGATATTATATGCCAAAAATTAGCATCTCACAGTGTAAAACAGTATGTGATTTCTAGTATTAATGTTAAGCACTAAAACACAGAAAAGTTGTATATTATAAATAAAGCAAACATCATGATAAGAACTTAAATGCAAATTTTCCAAACAGATAGAATGTCTTGAAAGGAACGTATAATAAACATCACTGATAAAGTCAAAGCAAGTGGTTGAGAAGTAGACCACAAGAACTTGGGAGAGTGTCATATAGTTTCCAAGCATGTTCGTCTTGCTTTCAAAAACAGGAATAATTTTCAAGTTCAAGGCATATTTTTTCATTTATCTTCAGCAATTTTGAAGCATGCTTGCTATAAATATGGGTGCATGTATTTAGATATATTCTTCAGTTTCCTAACTGTTATTACCAGGAGAGAGCTTCAAATTCATTGAAGTATCCTGTACTCAGTATCATAAAAATTAGTTACAAATGTTACTCAAATGCTGACTTACTTAAGCTTCATAAATAATGTATTCATTTTACCAGCTATTGATAAAACATTTAAAAACAAATTACCAGTGTGAAAAGAGTTGCACCATTACTATCCTTTCAAAAAATTGGTTGTGTTCATTTTATCTTTTAAAATATTTTATGAAATATCTTAAACATATGAAATGTTTAGAGCATAATTTTGAAGATACCAAAGTGAATTCGTATGCATGCATCTTCACATTTCACCATATTTACTTCAGATTTTTAAGAAGTAAAATACAACAGATACAGTTGAAACCACTTTCTCCCTTCTTCAGTCACATTTTTTTCCCTCTATACCCCAAGTTAACCAGTATGAGGTCAGTGATTATTCTCCATACATGCATTTTAAAATATTTTAAGAAGTGTATATATAAATATATATACATCCTTATGAAATATTGTTTTGTACACTTAAAAATGTACACAAACTATATTGTACTATTGACTTAATTTTTCATTTTCTTTTAAAATCATGTTATATATTTTTGGCATTTGTCCAGATTAACATCAGTCAATCTAGTTATTCATTTTAAATGCCCTGTAAACTATTCTATTGAATAAATATATATTCCTGTATTCTGTTATTAATAGGCATTTAGATTATTTCCTTTTGAGATATACACTGTTACATATGCAGGCTTTCTCTAGAGTGGTGCTTCATCACTTTTAATTTGCATGTAGAACCACCCAAGACACCAATTAAACTGCAGATCTTGATTCAGTGGATCTTGAGTGAATCCTGAGATTATGCATTTTTAAAAAGTTCCTTAGTGATACCTCTGCTGCTTGTCCCCTGAACACAAAATACACTAGCAGGCAGCAAGTCACTATCACATACATGTGAAGTATACCCCTTCATAGGTATACTTACGTACCATGTGAATGTGTATATATGCGTTCATAGGTATACTTCATAAGTATGCTTCACATGTGAATGTGTATGTACATTCACATGGTGCTGAAGTGGGTATACTTCACACACATACACATTCACCTGTGAAGTATATCTATGAAGTGGGTATGGCAGGCTGGTTCTTTCAACACTTCTCAAAGCCCATTACATCTGGCTATCTTAACTTTAAAGGTTGAAAAGCAAACTACTCTGAATTCCAATCCCTTTTTCAGCTAGCTGTGAGACAGTTCTGGACAACACAGTACAAGCATAAACTGCTGATGCCAATTCAATCGTCCCAACCTTTTTCTTGTCCAGAATTATGATGATCCTGGAGGTGCAGCAGCCACACATTAAGGAAGGCAGAGTGACAAAGTAGGTCTGATCCCTTGAGGCCATTGTTAGCCTCTGCTCCAGCCCTGGGATGCCTGCCCAGATAATTTTTATTTTCATGTCTGAGATAAACCTCTTTCTTGATTAAGCCATCGTAATCTGGTTTACAGTTACTTATACCACCGTATTGTTTTAATGTAGTGTGATGGTGAGGGCGCAGGTGGGAGATGGGGTGGCGACCGGATTCATTTTAATGATACAGTGCCTCTTCAGCTTTTTTAGATATTGCAAATTCCTCACAAAATGCTGCTATTTTACTCTTCCATCAGATGCATGAGACAATTTCAAATTTTATTTTTCTATGTCTTTGCTGATTCTTGGCACTTTCAAACATTTTAAAGTTCTTGCCCATTCAGTAGTGAGAATGGCATCTAATTGTGTTTTAATTTTGATTTCTGTGATTATTAGCTACGGTAAACAGATTTTCCGTGCTCACTGTTCATTCAGATATCCTCAGCGTTAATTGTTTTTATTGTTGTAAATGTTCTCATTGGGTTGTCATTTTATTGTGGGTTTATTATTATTGGAGATGTTCTTACCAAATAATTTATTGCTGGGTTTTATATATACCCAGTAAATATCTTCTTTTATATTACGATTGGTCTTTTCACTTTGTTTATCATGTCTCTAGTTAGACAAAGTTTAAATTAATTATCAAATTTATAAATATTTTTCTGTACATTTTGTGCTCTTTGTATCTTCTTTAAGATATCATTGCTTATTCTGAGATCATATCCTCTTATATATATATATATTTCACAGTTTTAGCATTTTGCTTTTTACATTTAAATTATATTCTATGTGGAATGAAGTTTTGCGGTTTAATGTGTGGAAAAAATCCAATTTCATATTTTTCATACAAGCAACCAATCATCCTCCACTACATAAAGAGTTCATTCTTTACTGCTTTATAAGCCAAATTTGTCATTTTATATATATATATGTGTGTGCGTGTATATACATATATATGCTATCTTCTCAGTCCTTTAAGGGTAGTACACTGCCCTAATATCATGTAGAGTGAGTCTTCTCACATTTATTCTTAAAAATCTACTTCACGATTCATGCCTTTTTGTTTTCCAAGTAGATCTCTGGGATGAATGGTTAGAGAGACAAACCTTATTTCCACGACATGGTTCCCAGACCTGAGAATTCTAGCTGCTGAGAATCTATCACTGTATATAAACTATTGGTTCAATGTGTATGCTGGAAAATAGAACTACAAACTTACCATATATATTAATCTCTGCTGTTTCTTAGTGGTGACTGTAATATCCATTCCATCATTCTATGAGGAAAGTCAGGTGTTTGTGATGCCTTATATTGTAAAAGATGTGAGTTCTATGATTAGGAGCTCATTGTCACACCTCTTTTACCACAAAATTGATCCCCTGTTATGATGTAATGAAGTATAGAACCCTATGCCATTAAATCAGGGCTTCTCTTTGTCCTAAGATGATAATGTTTGCAGAGGCAGTGCAGCAGGCAAAGAAGACAAACTCCTATCTGAGGTGTGTGCCAATTCCAGCAAGAATAAATTGCTGATTCTTCCAGGATGGAAAGGGTCCAATATATTCAACTTGACACCAAGAGGTCTTTTTGAGGAATAGTGCCAAGATAAAGGATTCAGAGTTGTTCTCTACTGTTGACAGGTTTATGGGTGGTGAAGGGAAACAATTTCTTAAGCCCATACATAGTTTATAGCCGTGCTACCATGTACAGTCACTTCTTGGACCCATGGTGGAAACACCAGAGTATCTGATGAGAAGAGAGGCTGGTGGACATCTGCTAGGAAGATAACCCTGTCCGCCTTGTTGTTAAGAGTCTCCCACATTGTTCTCTAGTAAGTATTAATATGAGAAACAAAGACGTGTGTATTTTGCAACCAATCTCAGTACTATTCACTTGACTCTTTGCTAAACTGTTTGACTCTAATTTTCCTATCTTTGTTTTTATGTATCTGGATCAAATACGCCATTCATGCCTGCCTACGAGTTGGTGTGAATCAATACTTACACTCATCCGCATCTTTCCAAAATAAATACCCAAGTGCACTGCATTGAGCTCTTCACACTGGGAGATTATTTCCTCTTGTCACTTTATACAGAGCCAGCCCTGAAAAAGACTGTAGTTTGGAAGCAGTCCTTTTTCCTCTAATAACAACTTATTTGCCCATAAATCAGAGTCCACCTTTGGACTCTGAATTAGTGTCTACCTTTGTCAGTGAGTCTTAGGAAACCCTCCAGAAGTTCATAGTTGTAAAATTGAGGACAAGGCAGAGGTGAGACAAAGTAGATGAAAATTCAGCCTTGGCTTCTTGTTCATGTACCTTATTATGTTCTCTGAATCTTCTAGGGTTATTTGCAAGTGTATCATTTCCATCGCATCATGAATTATTGTTGTATCCATCTGACCTTAAGTTTCTTCGTAATAATATCCTCTCATTGATGTCACACAATCAGGCACTCAGCCTCAGCTAATGCTTAATATATTACAAGGAGCTGCTTTTTGACTTGATTTCTGATGCAGATGGTGTGGCTTTACATTATTTAGAAATTTTTTTAGAACTACAAATTCTTGAGCTTCAACCTAGATCTGTTTATCTGAGGATGATTCTAATGAACATAGAAGCTTGAGAACCACTGATTTAAAATGGTATCCTGGCACGCCAAAGCCTATTTAAATACTAAACATTTCACTGAAGCTTCTGTTTTTGTGGAGTTTAACTCTCATCTTCTGGCACATGTGCATCTTTCCAAAGCAAATATTGTATTTGTTTCTGCCGTTAGGTCTAATTAGCATGATGAACCATAGTGCTAACTATTCTAGAGTTTATCCTGGGTTTTGTTCTCAATATTAATATTTTTCAAATATTTCTAATAGATTTTTTAATAGCCATCTGATATTATCTCATTTCTGCACACTTTTTGCAGAAATAAATTTTCGAGTGTTATTTCATTTACACCTATGATATTAAAGATAATTTTTATGTTTTTTGCATATTATCACATTATTCTTATTTCATCTGAAGAAATTAATTTGAAATACTGTTTTATTCTCTAATCTTTGTGCTAACTGAAATTTCAGCTTTTTAGGTCATCTTGAGTGGTATATGGCAGGGACAAGAGCAGTGATTCATTCTCTTTCTCATAACCCATCTTGCATATTTTTGAATGCCTTCACTTAACTCATGAAACCCCCAATCCAGAGTCAATTCTCACAGTATCAGCTTGGAGCTCCTTTCTACAATGACAGAATGGTGGTATGGTCTGAATGCTTATGTCACCCACAAAATCCATTAAGTTAAAATCCTAACTCTCAAAGTGATGGTAATAGGAGGTGGGCCCTTGGGAAGTGATTAGGTCATAAGGATGGATTCCTTATGAATGGGATTAATACCTGATAAAAGAGATTCTAGAGAGCTCTGGACCTATCTGACCATGTAAGGTTAGAGTGAGAAAAAGACTGTCTATAATCCAAAATGCAGGCCCTCATCAGACACTGAATTTGCCTTGAACTCCCCAACCTCCAAAACTCAGAAATAAGTATATGTTGTTTATAAGCTGCCCAAACTCTGAGAAATAAGTTTATGCTATTTATAAGCTACTTATTTAATTTATGGCAGCCTGTATGGACTAAGGCACACTGGGGATATTGCAAATCCAGATCTCAAATCAGAGGTGCACTGTTTTAGATCCTGGTCTTAAATCGAGCCTTTACCTACACACTCCCGAGAACCTTAATTTCAAGCCATAACTTTGGGCCTCATTTAATGTTAACTTTTATACTTTTTTTTTTTTTTTTTTTGAGACGGAGTCTCGCTCTGTTGCCCAGGCTGGAGTGCAGTGGTCTGATCTCAGCTCACTGCAAGCTCCGCCTCCCGGGTTCACGCCATTCTCCTGCTTCAGCCTCCGGAGTAGCTTGGACTACAGGCGCCCGCCACCTCGCCCGGCTAGATTTTGTATTTTTTTAGTAGAGACGGGGTTTCACCGTGTTAGCCAGGATGGTCTCGATCTCCTGACCTCGTGATCCGCCCGTCTCGGCCTCCCAAAGTGCTGGGATTACAGGCTTGAGTCACCGCGCCGGCCAACTTATATACATTTTATATCTATCTATCTATCTATCTATCTATCTATCTATCTATCTATCTATCTATCCTCCTTTTACTATCAGTGGAAATCCTCATTAGCCCTGGTTTTAGGAGGTGAGCCTATCCCTGGACTCCCCCATCTGACACGATACACTTTTCATCTTTCTTAGACAAAGTGAACTTAAGACGTCTCAGCCCACATTGAAACCTGAAACTCAGGAAGCATGTGACATACCCTCTTTCCATTGGTTTGCATTTATATTCTACTTCTCATACCTGGAAATGCTTATTTTGTTGTGTTTTAAAAATATCTCCTTATATATTTTATCTAACATTATCACACTTTTTTTAGGAGGCAACTTGTAAGATAAATAAAATTTCAAAATATCAATGTATAAAGTCATTGTAAGCCAAAATTTCATATTTTATTTTCCTATTTTTTAAAGTCTAAAATTAAAGTGTTAAGCAAAGCAGAAAGCATTTCACAATGAAGAAATAACAAAATGATACTAGTTGATACAGCTAGAATACCTTATCAAAGTATGACATTAATAATATGTAGGTAATCCTAGATACTATAACTCTGCGTGACTTCCTCTTCCTTCAAAACTATAAAGCAGGGAAAATTATTTTAGCGAGATAACATCCTGCACAATGGCCAGGCAGTAGCTGGGAATTACATTAATATGTATTAGCTCTGCATGAAATTGTATTTTCTTCAGTATTTCCTTATTATCTAACAGATCAAGTCCAAACATCTGCACTTTTTCAATATTTTCCAGGAGCTATCTACTCCTTCCTAGCCAAACATTTATCAAATTATTCCATGACATTTCATCAGGCCGTATTCCTCCTTTCTTCTAAAGACAAGGCATACTCATTGCTAACATAACAGCTTTGCTTACTCTGGCCTGTCTTTCCATGGTATTCTCTAACACCTTTTCTTTATCTGTCTGTATTCTTAACATCCTTTATGAACCAGATCAACTTCAATCTTCTGCAGGAAGCCCTCAAACTTTTCAGGAGTTTTACAGTAATTTGGTCCATTCCATTTGAATTGCATCCTATTTTTCTCATAAGTTATGATTGTTATATTATACACTTTAATGTTGTATATGTTGGCATGTGACTTGAACTTTAAGCTCTTTGAGAAGAAAGGCTGTGTCCTATATTTATTTGGATATTCCACAGTGCATGGCCAAATGCAGAACATGTTACTGACTGGCTGATTTGGTGAGAGGTCTAGGGATAAAATCATCACCTGCAGATCACTTTTTTCACGACAGACAGCCTCACCTTGACCTGCCCACTTTTCTTTTCAGAGATGTCTGTGGAGTTTTTGCTGGGAGTAATTGAAAAGACTAAATGTGCAGCCCCTTCATTGGAGACAATTGTTCATTCTCTGCCCCCATCCTCATACCTACACTTTTAAAAAATCATATCTAAAGATATTTGGTTCTGCAAACTTTTTTTTTCTAAGCGTTCTATGTATCAGTTGTCAATCAATTGTCAAGCGTCAAGCATTCACTGGTCCCTTGACTGAAACTCTAAACTTTGACAAAGATTTTATGCATCAATTATACAGGGAACAGAGTAGAAACAGTAAACACAGAAGTCAATGTTATACAATTAAAACATATTTATAAGAATAATCCATTTAATAAAATAAGCTTATCAGTATCATACCTGCACATTTTCTATGAATTATTCTATTTTAATTAAAAAGTTTAATAGATGATATAGCACTTAATGGCAAATGTATGGCATATGACTTGGAAGAATCAAGATAATATGGAGAAAATAATATTTAGGTCAAAATTTAATTTACCTCATATGCTTTAACAAACAAATCCACTGCAATATTTTCTGCATGATTTGTGTCCTTTTAAATTTTAAGATTTGCAAAACAAGGAAATTCAATGAATTACAGGCAATTTATATAATGGTGTTATAGTTTTTGCAATGTAAGCAAGCAGTGGTAAAAATGCATTATCTTCCTCATTATGTGGATTTAATGTATTAGTTTGTAGCATATGGCATGTGAGCCTCATGATAGGAGAATGAGCTTAGGTTTTTTTATTCCATCTACCAATAGGTGCCAGCATTCATTCAGTTCCCTCCAGGCATGGTAGTTGTTCACATAACAGCAGGATGTGCATCTAGACTCATAGCAATGGCTGAGAAATTGAGTTCATCTTACATTTTTTCTCACCAGCTTTTATTGCACTGTGTATTTTAGAGTAGTGACTTGATTTTTATGCAATTTAATTCTCTTACTGTGAGCATCATCTTTGAGAGCTCATGATCTTTCAGTTCATTCTTCATGCAATAATGTGTTTATGTGTTCTGTATACAACATTATTTTGATACCAACTATTCTGTCAAATGTTCCAAAATGAATCAATTTATATAAACTAAGCCAAATAAATCAGTCCTGAGAAATACACCATCAATTCCATTACACAAAATAAAGGATATGAAACACTGTATTTTTAGTGAAAAGTAGATCAACTGTAGGCACTAAAGTATACATTACTAGTGTATCAGCCCCCTTATTTTGGTGCATATCCCTTCTAACTGGCTTTTTTTAGGGCAGTGATTACCATAATATAATTTAGTTTCTGATAGAGATCTGAGCTGTAAAAGGAATGATGGAGTGTGTAATGACTAAGGTTGTTTCAGGTAAGGCATGCCAGAAGACATGTCACACCACCACAAGATAGTGTTAACATATCTAAAAGATCAGAGTGATAGAAGGAAAGGAGGATTTTCTAGGAACAAAAATGAGCTCATCAAATCATCAGCCATATGGTTAATCCTAAAAAGAGAGTATCAATTATATTACTGTAGCCATGTCACATATCAAAACAAACTCCTGGTGAATTCATTTATATCATACAATCAGGTTTTTTGTTCGTTTGTTTTTATAGCCAACAGCAAAAATCACTCTGATTCTTTTAGGCAGAAAATAAATACATTTTGGAAGGATGTTAGATGGTTCTCAGGAACCACAGAAGGATAGAGAACTTGACTCAGATGATGGTCAGTAACCAGGAGACACAAGGCTGTGGGAACCAGAGCCAGGGTCATACCCCAGGGATGACATCTTTTGCCTGCATCATGGGTGTGCTTCCCGCCTCAGTCTCTGCTCTAGCACAAGAGTCCCCACCACAACATCCAGACACTGAGGCTAGGAAAACAAACTGAGATCTCCCCCTTCCCTTTGGAGCCACTTGCTCTAGATTTAAAGCCTTAGGCAAGAGATTGAGAGTCCCTAATTTTAGATCACTTGCTCACAACTAACCACCTTGGGCTGCTGAGAGTGCCAGATACCAGTTTGTTATAGGTATAAACATACAGTTAGGTAGAAGAAATAGGTTCTAATATTTAATAGCAGACTAAGGGGACTATACTGACAGTAATGTGTATATTTCAAAGTAACTAGAAGAGAGGACTTGAAATGATACCAACAAATGCAAATGATAAACACTCAAGATACCCCAAACACCCTGACTTGATCATTACGCATTCTATGTGTGTAAAAAATACATATGCTCCATAAATATGTAAATTATTATATATTAATACAAAAGAAAAAAGAAATCTGCCTCCTTTAAGATGTACATACCATTCAAATAGTATTAAGATACCCATAAAGCCGCAGCTTTGAAGCAGACTAACCTTTACTTATTATTTAATTATATGCCTTCTTATAGCTTGTAACAATTTTATTTCACAATCACCTTTAAACATCCCATAGCACTGTGAGTTATGTATAGTAGATATTATTTTCTATATTTTACAGACGAAGATTCTAACATGAAAAGTTTAACTTATTTGCCTGATTGAAACTCAGATCTTTAACACAGGTCTAATGTGTTTTCTACTACATTTAAATCATGGATATACTTCTACATTTTCTTTTCAATCTTGTTTCACTTAAGTAAGTTTTGGCAAATTATACAATTATCTTAACAAGGAAAGCTTGTGTATTTCAATGTTTATTTGTATACTAATAAATCATGCTCATACAAACAATGGAGAATGCACAACATGACTGGGGGACATAAGTTTACTGGGTGTAAATTATTTCCCAAAATATGTTACATTTAGAATATAAAATGGCTAATGAAAATTATATACTTCCCTGCAGTGAAATTTGCTGATTCCTTAACAGTTTATATTTTTTCTAGATTTTTTTACCATTTGCTAGAAGAATGGGTTTCAGTAGGGTGAAATAAATTAATCAATTTAGCTTTAGGTCTAAATACTTGCTTGAGCAATGATTGTATAAATATTAAATATAACAAAAACTTGAACTGACAACAGATTGATCATTTTTATTTTTTTAAGCTTGAAATTCTAAAGTTGTCCATTTTACAGCCAATTACGCAAAAGGCAAGACTTATGTAGAGTTACTTAGGAATAAAAAAAGAACTACTTTAGAAGTTCTCTCTCAGGTATGCAACGTGCCACTTAAAAAAATATCATTTCTGTTTACAAAAACAAATTGGACACTAAGTGTTACCTAGTGGGTAGAGATACAGGCTTCCAAACTGTCTGTCTGTCTTAGCATTTCTTCTATATTTGGTTACTGATGTCCTCAGGTTTGAACTGCTTGGAATTCTTTCCCAGCCATATTATATACATGTGTGTACATATGTTTCAATTTATAAAGAAAAAAGGTTTAATTGGCTCACGGTTCTGCAGGCTGTATAAACATGGGGCCGGCATCTACTTGGCTTCAGGGGAGGCCTCAGAGAGCTTTTATTCATGCCCCCCATAAAACTTGACATCAGCCTACTGTAAAAAAAATAGTTACTAGTGCTAGCTGGGACATCTTTCTTGGTCAAAGACATTATACGTTGCCTAAAATGTCATATAAAACATAGGCTTAAGCAAAGAAAACTGGTGTAAAAAGAACATGCATTGTTCAAGTACAGTTGAAATGTTTCACATTCAAAAGTATTTTGATTATCCGGATTTTTCTTAAAATCTGTATTTTGGAATCACATAAAGGTTAGTGAAAGATTCCTTTACCTTGGTGACTTTCAAGGACACCTTAACGTGAATATGGTTTTGTGGATATAGCCTCCCTCTCTTGCTAAGATATTAAGATACTTGTGTTGAGAACTATCTTAAATTTACTATGAAGTGCTATACTGCCTTGCACCTACCTGGGATTATGAACAATGATTAACTTGGTATGTTCACTAGTTGAAATGGAGTTTTTTCTCAATATTGATCAAAGTACTATTATATTGTGCAGTTGAAACCTACTAAAATGAGAAAAACTAGAAACTTATCTAGGACACATTAAACCCTCACATTATTGAAAAAACAAACAAGTATATTATACTCAGATCATGGGTTCATATGTTGCATTATTGTCAAGCTAAATAAGAAGAAAATAGGTTATATTTTATTAAATTATCAACCCAAATTACCCTTTCAACACAGAAGAGATTTAACAGTAATTTTTGTATTACAATATAAAGTTAAAAGAAAATAGAGTTATAATAATTATGTCCAAGGACACCAGAAATCATATAACCAAGAACTGTTTTTAAATTGTAAATAGATGTTTCATTTTTCAAAGTTAGGTTTTACATAATAACCCCTTCTTCAAATTCCTCATGATCCTTCACACCAGGAATATAATTGTTCATCTTTCTGGAAAAGAAAATGTATTGTATTGACATTCCCCAAAACACAGTGCACATAGTTGGAGCAACATCTCACAGCCCATTATTTTCTGATATAAAGTGGCTATAATGCATTATCTACTGCTGAAGGAAGTGAAGCAGACTAGTGAATATCACCCAGAAGTATATTGGGAAGAAAAAAAGACAGGATCCTTAGATTGTATTTCTGCACATTCAGCTGGGAAGAAACACAATTTCGAATTGGAAGGTTTTCACCAAATATAAGCTGGAACTCCATCTTTAATTCAGGGTGCCAAAACATGGCACCAACCTTCTGCCTGAGCATGTACATTAATAGGAAAACTGTTGCCTCCCAAGATAGTCCATTTAGTTTACTTTCTATGTTGTTGTTATTAATGGGTGTCATTTCCTGGGCACTCACTCTTTTATACACTCAAAAGGGATGCAATGTAAATTATTCCTTACAACTTCATTCCATCTAAAACTTTTCTCTTTTTCAGGCAAGTGCTACATCAATCTCACAAACAACATTTTCTGTAACATGATTTCTAAGGCCTCTCTAATACCTAGCAAACTGATTGACAAACAATCAGCATGGTAATAGGTATTAAAATGAATAGTGCTGGTTGCTCTCTTTAACATAAAATTGTTTTCCAATGTTCTTTGTAATATAGATGTCCAGAATTGAACAAAAGATATGTGGGATGTAATGAGATATTGCTCCACTTAAAAACCATAAACCTTTTAATAGATACTTTAATGTTCTTAGATTTTTGAGGCATCAAATGAATACCAATTCATAATGAGATAGAATTATTTCCATTGATATTTTTGTGAGGTTGTGTTTTCCTCATTCTGTAGTTACCTCCCTGAATTTATTCTAATCATCATCGAAGTCTTCATTATTGATTATTCATTTTATCTTTATTGTTTCTGACCAACATTTCAGTATGTTAGAATGCTGAAATTAAAATAGTTGAACTACATTTTTATATGTACTCCCTAGTTTGGCTTTGCACAAAGGGTCATTATTGAATGAAGAATAAATATAAAATTATCTAATAGTTTTCATCTGGATCTCCCAGTACAGAACCATGAACTCAGAAGTTCTTGCTAACATTCATATTGAGAATTTCAGTTTTTAATTCAGGTGAGTTAAAAAAAAGTAAATTTCTGTGCCTTAGCTTGGTTTTCCATAATACGAGGATGCACTGAAAATCCTTCTACCACATTCAGATACTACAGCGTCTGTGATGGTAAATACTGAGTGCCAATTTGATTGGATTGAAGGATACAATATTGATCCTGGGTGTGTCTGTGAGGCTGCTGCCAAAGGAGATTAACATTTGAGTCAGTGGACTGGGAAAGGCAGACCCGCCCTCAATCTGGGTGGGCACCATTTAACCAGCTGCCAGCACAGCTAGAATAGAAGTAGGAAGAAGAATGTGAAAACACTAGACTGGCTTACTCTCCTGCCCACATCTTTCTCCTGTGCTGGATGCTTCCTGACCTTGAACATTGGACTCCAAGTTCTTCAGCTTTGGCCCTCTTGGGCCTTTCAACACAGACTGAAGACTGCACTGCCGACTTCATGACTTTGGAAGTTTTGGAACTCCGACTGGCTTCCTTGTTCCTCAGCCTGCAGACGGCCTATTGTGGGACCTCACCTTGAGATCGTGTGAGTCAATACTCCTTAATCAACTCCCCTTTATATAAATATCTATCCTATTAGATCTGTCCCTTTAGAGAGCTCTAATACAGCTTCTCACTGTAACTCACCCAGAAACATATATCATGCCCCACTGATCAGTGTCCCAACCTATTGTCTGATACCAACCACCCCTGAAATGGCACTATCTGTCCTCCCCCTTTCTCCTAATACCTGCAACCTGGACCTTCTTGTACATTCTGCTTCTATGTGGCTGTGTAACCTGGTCATGGTCATCTGGCTTGAACTGTACAACAGCTCATCAAACCTCAGTTCTGATTTTTTTAAAAAATCAAAATAAAAAAATATTTTAAGATTCCCTTTTAAGGAAGTTGAAAGTAAAATTTCTTTACTCAGGAGAAACTTCAAATGGGATATATATTTCATGCTATTTAGGATTCCAATTTATTTAAGGCTGGCTTACAGCTGTTTAGGTTCTGGTGTTTTTATAAGTTGTATTTGAATAGTTACAGTACAAAATGCCCAATATTTGGGAAATAATATGCTGAAAGGGACACAATTCTGCCTTTATTCATTCTTTAGTGATTTTCATGGCCCTTGAAATGCTGTGTTGACTTTTATATGATTATTATAGCAAGCATCTGCAATACCAGATGTGAGCAGACACATTAAGGGACATTTAATCTATACATTTAAGAATGAGTCAAGTTAATCACAAATCTCATTTCACTTCTGAAAATGAGTTAGAGAAGCCAAATCAATAGTAAATGTCTATACAATCTGGAAGACAAAAGATTTAAAAAGAGAACATATGGCACTTAAGGAATTTGTGTATATATGTGTTTATACTGAAATACAAACCCGTTTGCAAATTATATATGTTCCTGAGAGGGGAAGGCTAAATAAGTGAAGAAAACAATGCATATCTACATTATGTCCTTACATCAATTATACAATAATTATATTTAAAAATATTGATCGGATATAAACATTATAGTAAGTATGGCTGGAGTATACTATATATTTCATACATTATATTGCAAGTTTCAGAGATATTTTAGCTTCATCACTTATCTTCTTATTACTGTAACTTATGATAGTTAAATTAAGTGTGTTTGTGTGTGTATGCATATATAGATTTATATATCCATTGTATGTATGATATTGAGAAAAAATGAATATATTATGGGAAACTTTGTCCTCCAATAAATTCTGCTAACAGGGATGTAATGTAGGAAAGGGCATCTCACTTGATCATTTTTAATGTTGAAACAACTAAGCAATTCTGACTGCTGGAAAATATAATTGAACTCTGCTCACCAAGAAAACAAAAATGTATCTTTGCCTTACATGTCAGTCTATATATAATCTAAACCAACGTTTCCTAAAATCAACAGAAAACAAAATATCCCCTTTTCTTACAATATTTCATAAGGATTTACCCTCATACTTTATTATGCATAGGAATCAGGTTGTGAGTTAGAAAAATTGTAGACCTCAGAGGCCCAAGGGTCAGAAATTTTGATTTCTTAAATTCGTGGTGCCTAGAAATCTGCACTTTGACACACACTTAGAAAAACTCAGTGCTTTTAACCATCTCTGGTTTTATGTAAATGTATGAATACATGTACAAATTTACATAAATGTGTAAAATTAATTTATTTTAATTTTTTAAAAATTATACTTTAAGTTCTGGGATACATGTGCAGAATATGCAGGTTTGTTACGTAGGTATACACGTGCCATGGTGGTTTGCTGCACCCATCAACCCGTTATCTACACTAGGTATTTTTCCTATTGCTATCCCTCCTCTAGCTCCTGACCCCCAACAGGCCCTGGTGTGTGATGCTCCCCTCCTGTGTCTATGTGTTCTCATTGTTCAACTCCCACTTATGAGTGAGAACATGTGGTATTTGGTCTTCTGTTGCTGTGTGAGTTTCCTGAGAATGATGGTTTCTGGTTTCATCCATGTCTCTGCAAAGGACTTTAACTCATCTTTTTTATGGCTGCATAGTATTCCATAAAATTAAATTTTATTTGCAGAATCTGTAATTTTAATTTACCTCCTGTGACGGTTAATACTGAGTGTCAACTTGATTGGACTGAAGGATGCAAAGTATTGATTCTGGGTGTGTCTGTGAGAGTGCTGCCAAAAGAGATTAGCATTTGAGTCAGAGGGTGGGGAAAGGCAGACCCATCCTTAATCTGGGTGGACACCATTTAATCAGCTGCCAGTGTGGCTAGAATATAAAGCAGACAGAGAAAATTGAAAAGACTAGACTGGCCTAACGTCCCAGCCTGCATCTTTCTCCCATACTGCATGCCTCCTGCCCTTAAACGTCGGACTCCAAGTTCTTCAATTTTGTGACTCAGACTGGCTTTCCTTGCTCCTCAGCTTGCAGATGGCCTGTTGTGGGACCCTGTGATCCTGTGAGTTAATACTTAATGCTTACTAAGCTCCCCTTGATAGAGATAGATAGATATAGATATAGATATCTCAGATATATATATATCCTAGATATCTATATATCTATATATATTTATATATATAGTCTTTTCAATTTTCTCTGCTTTATATTCTAGTCGCACTGGCAGCTGATTAAATATATAGAGATATATATCCTAGATACCTATATATCCTATTTATGATATCCTATATCCTAGATATCTATATATAATATATAATCCTAGATATCTACATATCCTATATATATCCTATATATCATATATATATCAAGGGGAGTTTGACATATATATCAAGCTGATATCTATATATCCCATTAGTGCTATCTCTCTAGACAACCCTGACTCATACACTTTCTATTTTTAATATTTTGGTGTGAGTGTTTCACTTTATTCTCTTTTTAAATAGCTGTTAGTTGAGAGCATACTATGTTTCAGTCATGTACTGTTTGATAATACAAAGATGAATAGAACCTTTCACTAAAGAGACTTTGAATCTAATAAAAGAGGTTTGTTAAAAATAACAAATAATGATATTAAAGTTTGACAAATAAAAATATGAACACTGCATAGTGGCACCTACGTGAATGTTATAAATTTGAGATTTTAGAATAAAAAAGAAAAGGAGACTATTTCTTTCTTAGGAGGATCACAGAAATATTTTGTAGATGTAATACTTGAGTGAAAGCTTGAAAGAGAAATAAGAGGAACAAAATGGGCATTCTGCTCCGAGGGAAGAACAAATGTAGAGAGTGTAGTCAGGAAATAATTGGAAAGAAATGTGCAGGAGGATTTGTACTTGATCATGGACTGCCTTTAAATCATACTGAAATATGTGGATATTAGCTTTTCAGCGATGGAACCATTGCAGGATTTTAAGAAGAGTAATATGATTAGGCTTGTGCTTTAAAAAAAAATCAATTAAGTGACAGTATGATGAAATTAGGGGCAGAGGTCATTTAATACTTCAAGAGACAAAAAATAAAATGGGGCTTGAAAAATTGCAGTAATTGTAGGCCAGTAAATAAGCATTTTATTCCCAATTTTATAATTATGTAATAAAATAAACTTAGCTGATATATAAAAAAGCCGAAATTCAATTTGGAAAAGCATACAGGTCTTCAAGAAGACATATATAATATAAGAACAAGAAAATATTTGAAGGGAACTTGATAGACACCACAATAAGTACATTGACAATACCAGATACACATAGAATGTCAAAGCACAGTACAGCTTAGACGCATCTTGTCCAAATCAGAGGAGAGCGTGTTGTACTTCTGGAGAGTGGGGTGTGTGACTAGAGAGCTTAGTGTGTCCATTGAAAAACTTTGAGCATGATACTGAAAGATTTAGTCCCACAGCAGAGATACTAGGGGCCATTTTTGCAATTTAGAAAGGATTTTCTATGATTGAAAGAGAGTGAAAAGTTAAAGTTGGTAACAGTGTTTGACATGAATGAGAATATCAGAGTAAAGTCTAAATTTTCACATTTTACTTTCTGTATTTGCTTCATCATTGGATTATGGGAAAACGTAATGTAGTGATCTAGGCAGAACTCTTGAAATTATTAAAACATATGTGGTTAAGAGTTAATGATAGGATTTTTTATGATTTTGTGCCACAGTAATTCATCTCAGGAATCCCTGGTTTATATCATGTTAATCATAAGTAAATCTTTACTGTATATATTTGTATATATCTATCCCTTTGCCTTTCTGTCTATCATCTATGTATCATTTGTGTATTTATGTTTCTCTGTATCTATTTACTCACATACATATGGATATATAAACATACATATATACTCATTGTGAAAACACATTCACCCATCCAAACCCAAAGAATGAACTCAGAGACACAAGGAACAGCAAAAGGAAGACTTATTTTCTTTTATTTTACTCTTTCTTTTTCTTTTCCGAGACGGAGTCTTGCCCTGTCATCCAGGCTGGGGTGCTGTGGCGCGATCTCGGTTCAGAAGCAAGAGTTTTAATGGCAGTCTTGCAAAATCAGGTGTCTGGTAAGTAGACAAACCGAGGGCAGTTACAGCAGACAATTTATTTCCTAGCACACAGGTCCCTCCCTCAGTTCCTCATTGGTCAAGTACTAGGGGTATACAATGTTCCTGGACTTTGGCTAAGTTTCATTATTCTCTTATAGGGTCACACCCTGGTCCCCTTCCCCACTTAAGTTTTGATTTCGCCGTAATGACACTTTATTCCTTTTATGGGCTGACCCCTCCTCTACACCCTGTTTGCTTATCGTGACTTTCTAGGTACATGAGCCATGCAGTTTGTCACATTTGGAGGCTGGTTGCTAGTACTTAGATTTACCATGCCTTGAAAATGGACCATTACATGTTTTCTTATGAATTCCTTCCCCCTCTTTTTAAAAATGTTTTGGTCTCATTTTCACTTTAATTTTTGTGTCTTTTGGTCCTCAAGTCATTTTAGGACTAGTTTATTTTCTTCTTCATAGTCTGGTTTGATGTCTAACAGCAGTAAGTTACTTTGCTGGTAAGTCCTGGGCATTTGTTTGTTAATAACTGTTTCAATTAAACTTTGTGCTAGTCCCCTTATACAAGGGATAATATGAAATCCCACTGCTGTTAAGATCCCTACTACAATTATGAGGGATATAAGGATTGAAGGTATCATGCCTTTCCATTTCCCAAACCAACCTTCTAGCCAATTAGTAAACGGGTCATCAATTCCAGCATTTTCTGCCAATTCATTGGCTAGAGTTGTTAATCCTTGCAACACTTTTGTGATGCTTCTATCTGGGACAGTATTGTTGGGAATGAAAGTACAACATTTTTCACCCAGCAAAACACATACGTCCCCCTTTTCTGCTAGTATCATGTCTAGTGCAAGCCTGTTTTCCCATGCTATTCAGCTGGTGGCATCTAACTGGCTAGCCACCCCTTTGAAGGTGTCCTGAGTATAATTGAGGAATCTCTGTTGATTATAGTAGATGTAATTAATCCACTCCATATTTTTATTAATGGTTGACCACCAGAAGAGCGCTGACTCAAACCCTGCAGCTATTTGGCTTCCGGCCTTAAATTCATTAGGCACCCGCTAGCGACTCCTTTCGAGTCAACACATATATTGGGATCAAAAGAATTTGTTGAATCGCTACAGTTTCGATGGCCATGTGTATTTTCGGGCATCTTACAGAATGCCAGGGTGAAGGGAATGGCCAACTGAACTAAAGCACAAGTCCTGGTTCAATTGGATGGTAACAGGTTGCGGAGGTTCCTTTTCCCACAATACCACCACATATCAGCCTGGGGTATATGGAAAGCTGAGTAATTGCCATTGTCTGACTCACCAGTGATGTTTATGATGTGGGCACAAGTCGAGAGTTCTCCCATGGGTTTATTGAACTCTGTTCCCTGCCTAGAGAAGCAAGAAGAGTGATTCATATTCCCCATAGAGAATGAGGGTATTGCTCTGGGATTTGACTGCCACAATGAAGGAAAGAGGAATGACAGACTCTTACAAGTCTCATTTCCCCATGCATCCTTGTTCTGGTATACAGCCCACATGCAACACATTCCTTCAGGATAGGTATCACATGCTAGGCATCCGAAAGTGGCTCCCATTGAATTGATCAATATTTTCTACCTGCGGGTGTTCTGAAGCACAAGTGTAGCAGTTACTCTTGTTAATGGCTTGTACCAAATATTTGACCCATTTGACACAGGCATTCATATCTCCGTACCCCGTCTCAATTTCTAAGGGTTGCCTTAAATCTTTCACTTCAATTATTTCTACTCTTTTAGGGTCATTATTTAGTGCACTAAAATATTTATTAGGATCTGGGGATGAGTAATCTCAGGTAAATGGGAGGTTGAGTTCTTGATCAATTTGAGAATAAATTACCTTAGGGGGTCTTTCCCTGTGCTATCTGCTCCTAACACATATACTTGAGATGCTACTTTTGACTCTTGGTCTAGAACAGCTGGACTGTCAATGGTGATGAATATAGGATTGCATTCTAAATTCTGGCAACTATTTGGCAGGGAGCCTTGGACAGATGTGGTTTATTCTTCAGGGATCTCCAGCTCAGTTACCCTCCCCATGTTTACTGTCTAACCCTGGAATTGGGTAGTTCACCATGCATTACCCCAGCTGGGGCAGGGTGATGTTCTACTGTAACCTGTATGTTGTTCAGGGCAAAGATATTTATGGGTCTGCAAGAGCTGTCTCTCTCTGATTTTCTAAATTCCACAAGGTAAAACTTGGCAGGCATCTAATCTTATAGTCGGGTGCTACCGTCTTAGTTACATTAATCACCGACCTGATTGGGTAGAGAGGATTCACCTGCCAATTTCCATTCTGACCTTCTGCTCTTTATATAGTAACCCATACCAACCATATTAACTTCTAGAGATGAGGCCAGCCCAAGTTTTCCTTTTAGGTTTTTCTCAGAGTTAACTTTAGGGTTTCCTCAGGTGACCCACACACTTTCCACTGGTCTTTTTCTCTCCCTTCCGGGGTCTTTTTTACAAGTCCCTTGACTCAAGTATAGTGAGTCCACCCCTACTCAGCTGTTTGCACAGCCATCTTGGTGGTCAGGGGCACTTGATAGGGACCTTCCCAGCTTGGGTGAAGCTTGTCTTCTTTCCAAGCCTTAATCAGTACCAAGACGCCAGGCTGGAAGTGATGAACAGCAAATCCAAGAGGCAAAGTTTGAGTCAGAAGTCCTTTTAACCTAAGGGGTAACAGGGTGGAAGATATGGCCAGTACATAATTTCTTAGGAATTGGTCCTTGGTTTCCATAGTAGGAAGATGTGTAGCTCTGCCCAAATATGAGAGTCTATGTAATAACTCACAGGGGGACAGTCCCAAGTCTTTCCTTGGGGCTGTCCTAATCCTAAGGAGTACTATTGGGAGACATTTCCTCCAAGGCTTTTTAGTTTCTAAGATGAGTTTAGTAATATGCTTTTTGAGAGTTTCATTCATTCTTTCTACCTTTCCAGAGGGAAGGGGATGCCAAAGGGTGTGATAATCCCATTTAATGTGTAAATCTTCCATAATTCCCTTTAGCATCCTTGAGGTAAAGTGGCTCCCATTGTCTGAGCCAATACTTTCTACCAGGTCAAATCTAGGGATAATCTGCTCTAAGATTGTTTTGACCATGTTCCTGGTGGAGGGAGTCAGCAAGGGGAAGGCCTCCACCCAGCTGGTGGGGTGGGTGGTCTACCATTACCAGTAAATATTTTAGTCTCCCTATTCTGGGCATTTCTGTAAAATCTACTTGAATGCTCTGACATAGTCTTAGCCTAGGAGGTCTTCCTCCTGTAGCCTGTTTTCTAATCACCTTTTTGTTTATTCGTTGACAGGTTATACAACCCCCCCACACATGTTTAGCAAGGGTATAAATTCCTATACACCCATAATTTTTGAGTATTTCATCACACATAGCCTGGGGACCCCAGTGGCTTCCCTGGTGCAGTCTGGACATCGGTTCTCTCATCATGGGTTTACTTATTATTTCTCTCCCATCAGGAAGTACCCATCTTCCCATCTTCAGTTTGAGGGGCCCCTATCTTGTCTAATTCTTCTTTCTCCTCTCTAGTAAACTTACTCCTTAATACTGTCTTGGGAATGTATGGGATCGGGCTACATAGTGTAATTTCTTCTTTCAGGGAGGCTTGCTTAACAGCTTCATCTGTAAACCTGTTTCCTACAGCTTCTATAGTGTACCCTTTCTCATGACCATTTACATGAACTATGGTTACCTCTGCTGGAAGCAGAAGGCTTTCTAAAACCTGTTTGACCAGTTCCCTGTGCACCAATTCATTTTCCCTGCTATTTATCAGGCCCTGCTCTGTCCAGATTTTTCCAAAGGTGTGTACCACCCCATAGGCATATTTGGAATCAGTATATATAGTGCCTTCCTGGCCTTCAAGGAGCTTTAGGGCCTGTTTAAGAGCATATAATTCACAGATTTGGGCCGATCAGCCATTAGGTAACCTGCCTCCTTTACAAGATTGTTTGTCTCCATCAAAGATTGTATAACCATTATGTCTTTTGCCTTCTATCACCTGGGACAATCCATTCTGGAACAGCTTTATTCCATTATGTAGTGGGACCTCTCTTAGGTCTGGTCTGACTTTGGTTTGGTATTCTATAATGTCTAGGCAGTTATGATGATGCCTCTTGTCCTCTCCTTTCCACAGTAAACTGGCTGGATTTAGGCAAGTATCTGTTGTCAAAACCAAATCGTCTCTTTCTGATAATATGGCTTCATATTTTAGAATTCGGGAGTCTGTTAATCATCTACTGGCCCTTTGATTTTGTATACCGATGACCTGATGCAGAGTGTTTACTATCAGAACCCTGCCAAAAGTCAGCTTTCTGCTCTCTTCTACCAGCAGGAAAGTAGCAGCCATGGCCTGCATACACTCAAGCCATCCTCAAGAGACAGGATCAAGGAGTTTGGAAACAAAAGCAACAGTTGTCTTTTTTCTCCTTAAGTCTGAGTGAGCACCCCAAGGGCCACACCCTGGCTTACTGTCACAAACAGGTAGAATGGCTTCTCCAAAGATGGAAGGGCTAGGACTGGGGCTGTAATGGGAGCCTGCTTTACCTCTTCTATTGCCTGAGTTTCATCTGGGGACCATTGCAATGGATTGTGCTCCCCTTCCAGTAACTTGAGATACAGAATTCTTGTCTTTTGAGCATATGAGTCAATCTTTAACCTACAGTAGCCAGTTAAACCTGAAAAAATTTGGAGTTCTCTCTTTGTCTTAGGCAAAGGCAGACCCACTATTCCCAATATTCTCTCTGGGTTTATTCTCCATATGCCTTCACTAATCAGGTGTCTTAAATATTTAACTTCTTTTTCCACAAATTGCAATTTGTTCTTGCAGACTTGCAATCAATCCCCTCTCCCCTAGCAAATTAAGCAAGCCTATGGTGGTTTCTAATACCTTCGCCCTCCTCTCCCCAGAAATTAAAAGATCATCTACATATTGTAATAACTGGGTTCATCTGGAGGGTTGGAATTTCCCCAGGACTTTTTCTAAAACTTGGCCAAATAAGCTTGGGACCTCTGTGAAACCCTGTGGCAGCACAGTCCCGCGGTACTGTTGTTTTCTCCCAGTTATGGGATTTTCCCTTTCAAACGCAAAGAAGTCCCTACTTTTAAAGTCAAGGGGACACACCCAGAATACATCTTTCAGATCCACCACACTGAACCACTTATATTCATAGGGTATCTTACTAAGGAGGGTGTAGGGGTTAGGCACCACATGATGGTGGGTTTGGACAATTTGATTTATAGACTTTAGGCCTTGCACCAATCTATATGAACCATCAGATTTCTTGACTGGGAGGATTGGAGTATTGTATGGTGACACGCAAGGCTCCAAGAGTCCATCTTTAATCAGTCCCTCTATTACTTATTGGAGACTTCTACTTTCTTCAATGGGAATGCAATATTGCTTTCTGCAAACTACTTCACCTGGTTGTTTCAGTTCAGTCTGTAAGGGTGTGATATTTAACCTTCCCTGTTGCCTTCCTTAACCCACACAAGGAAATCAATTTTTCTTTCTTCCTCCTCTGTTAGATGGCTCATCATTACTTTCATTTGTCCCTCCTCTATTCCTAATCCTAAACTCAATCTCACAATCAGATCTCAACCAAGGAGGTTAGTTCTTGCTTCAGCAACATATAAGAGTGACCCCTCAATTGTTCTCGTCTCAATCTAAGTAACATTTTCTTGAATACTGGAATCTAAAATCCATTCCTCTGTACCCCGATACTGTTAACTTTTCCTTAGAGTGTTTTGTGCACCTTGGTTGTTGTATTAGGGAGGAGCAAGCCACTCCAGGGTCAACCAAAAAAATCATATCTTCCCCTTCTCCAGTCCTCAAATGTATCAAGGGTTCCTGGTGGGACTTACTCAGAAGGAACCCCTGACTCCCATAATCTTCATCAAAAGTCATAAGGGGGATTACCTTCTCTGCTTTTTTCTACTCTGGGCATTCTCTTTTTAATATGTCCTGATTTTCACATTTGTACCATCCACTTACAACCTTACGAGCTTTTCCCTGTATCTCCCTTTTATCTTTTTGCTGAAATAAGTTAGTATTCTCTCATCTCCTCCGGATTGGGTCTTGATCTAGTCTTTCCCTGACTACCTCTTCTACAGTGGAAACCATGATTATTTCTTTTTGTTTCTGCTTCTCTTCCTCTCTCCTTACAAATGCCTTCTGACTTCCCGTCAGCAACTCTTCAATCAGTTTCTCATTCCACCCATCAATATTCTGCAGTTTCTTAGTAATGTCAGGCTAGCTTCCTTCAAAAGGCCTTGTCCTACTGGGTCTTCTGGATCTAATCCTGAGTATTTCCTCATTTGATCTCTGAGTCTCTGCAAGAATGCAGAGGAAATTTCTTCATTTTCTTGTTGAATCTCGAATGTCCTCAAGATATTTTGTATCCTAGGAGTGTACTCTTTAATTATTAATTCCCTGAGGTCCTGCATTTGGGCTAGATCCCTGAGATCATTATTTTCCCATTCAGGGTCTACATACAGAAATTTTTATTTGGCTGGTGAGACTCCTTGTCCAGGAGGGTGTTTCCTCTTCCAAATGATCATGGCTGCTCTCCAAATCATTCCCCTTTCTTCTCCTGTGAACAGGATATTTGTAATAGACATCACTTCAGCCCAGGTGTAAAAGCTGAGTCCTAGGAGTTGGGAATCTTCTAGGAGTGGTTTCATTTACTTTTTCAAATTCCTAACTTCAGTACTTGTAAGAGGAGCATTTACAAAGCCAAGCTCTCCCTGTCCCATGGGAACTTCACTAAGGGGGAAGATGCTAGATGTCTGCTGTTTGGAGGGGACAGGAAAGTTCTCTTAAATTTGGATAAGGATCTAAAGGAGCAGTTGGTTTGACTTTCCCACAGTCTCCAGGTCTTTCTTCCTCTAACCCACCTGCTGCCCCTTGATCTTCCTGTTCTCCATTTTGGTGGCCACATGGAGGGGGCAAGCATGATAGGGCATCCCAGGGCTTTTTACTGGAGAGGGTCTTTTTACTAGGCTCCTTAGACTTAGATGTAGAGTTTAATTATTTGATCCAGCAGACAGTGTAAACTACCTCTTCTTGTGAGGATGGGGTTTTATCATTCATATACAGAATTAAAGCTTGAAATACCCAGTCCTCACCGGAGCCAAACTTAGGCCAAAAGACCAAAGGCTTATGAATGGGGTCTTTGGGACAGATAAAACAGCAATGCTTTACCATCTTTTGCTTTCCCTTGTTCCTTGTTTACAGGTTCAAGCATTGTCCCTCCAAACCTGTAGCATTCTCCCCAGAGGACTACCTGGGTGAATATCAGAGGGAGTCTCCTTGGCTCTCTCTTTCCTTTTTCCCCTGGGCCTAGAATTTCTGTTTCCCATTTCTGGCCAGTCTCTGTGTCTGACTTTTTCCCTGTGTACTCAACCACCCCCACTGTAGGTTTCTTGGACACCCAGAGAATCACTTCGTCTGTCTCCATCCATTTCCCTTGTGGGAGAATGGAACCGTGGATTGGGACTCTGTACTCCCTTCACATCTAGGATATGTCTCAGTCACACACACTTGACCTCTAAAAATGCCCAACCACCAAGGCAGTACTTATAGCCCAATTTTCCTACCTTGGCTCATGCACGAGGTTGCTTGGTTGCCACAGTGCCTGCTTTTTCTCTCTGTGTTGCCTCCGCTGCCTCCTGAATAATAGTCTTGGGTGTGTTTATGTCCTCTGTGGATAGCTGGGATGCTGGGACACAGTAGGCCACCTAAAATCGGGTGGGATGTGTCTCCTCTCTCAGCTGGAGAACCATTCCACGCAGGCACAGAGATCCCAGATAAGCCTCCAAGTTTGTGAGAAACACATTCACTCATCCAAACCCAAAGAATGGACTCAGAGATGCAAAGAACAGTGGAAGTGAGATCTTTAATAACCATCTTGCAAGATCGGGTGTCTGGTAGGCAGGCACACATGGGGCAGTTGCAGCAGGTAATTTATGTCCTAGCATGCAAGTACCTCCCCTAGCTCTTCATTGATTGAATATTATGGGGTTATAATCTTCCTGGACGTTGGCTAAGTTTCATTATTTTCTGATAAGGTCATATCCTGGTCCCCTTCCCCACTTAAGTTTTGATTTCCTAGTAATGACACTTTATTCCCTTTTATGGGCTGACCACTCCGCTACATCCTGATTGCTTATCATGACTTTCTAGGTACATGAGCTGTGCGGTTTGTCACACCCACAGGCTGGTTGCAAGTACTTAGATGTACCATGACTTGAAAATGCACCTTTAAATGTTTTCTTACACCCATAAATATTAAATATACAGATACACACACACACACACACACACATTTTTTTAGGTATGAAAAACATGGCTTATATTTTCATTGCACCACGAGTACTGCCTAGTGCACTTGGAAAAATAGTGATTAAATAAAATGAAGAAAAATTTCAGTGATTTGTTTCTACATTCAAATTGAACCCCATGTTTTTATAATTCTGAAAAAAAGCATAAGAATAAATACAATTTCTTGACTACCTCATAATTAATAAACAATACATATATTTTATTTCACAGCTACAAACGTTAAAAATTTTATCCTCAGAAAATAATTATATTTTCATTGTGAGGTTTTTTAAATATGTTCTTTGCAAATACATGTATAGTCACCCTCTACAAAGGCATTTAAATTATAATTTTGTCTTAAAATCCAAGGCATAACCACAAATTACTAGTATGAAATAGTTTTAAAGATAGAGCTTATTCTCATCAGAATAGTTCTTCACTTTATTTTAAGACCTGGAGATAAATAAGTAAATCAGAATAAAGATTCTATGTGCTTTATATTACTTATGACAATGTTGAGAATGTATTTTTACAGATATTAAGATTTATATATTCTCTCTAGTTTTAAGTCTGTAATGACAGTTCATTGAATTCTGCAATTTAGAAAATTTCCGTTAACATGGAAAATTGAGTCCTAAATGATCTAATCTTGTGATGTTTTATATTAATGTACACATAAAATTAAAATGGTAATTTTTTAAATTATACTTTAAGTTCTGGGATACATGTGCAGGACATGCAGGTTTGTTACATAGGTATACATGTGCCATGGTGGTTTGCTGCACTCATCAACCTGTCATCTACATTAGGTATTTCTCCTAACGCTATCCCTCCCCTAGCTCCACAGCCTATGACAGGCTATGGTGTGTGATGTTCCCCTCCCTGTGTCCATGTGTTCTCATTGTTCAGCTCCCATTATGAGTGAGAACACGCAGTGTCTGGTTTTCTGTCCCTGCGTTAGTTTGCTGAGAATGATGGTTTCCAGCTTCACCCATGTCCCTGCAAGGGACATGAGTGCATCCTTTTTTTGTGGCTGCCTGGTTTTCCATGATGTATATGTGCCACATTTTCTTTATCCAGTCTATCATTGATGGGCATTTTGGTAGGTTCCACGTCTTTGCTATCGTAAACAGTGCCACAATAAACATACATGTGCATGTGTCTTTATAGTAGAATGATTTATAATCCTTTGGATATGTACGCAGTTATGGGATTGCTGGGTCAAATGGTATTTCTGGTTCTAAATCCTTGAGGAATCACCACACTGTCTTCCACAATGGTTGAGCTCATTTACAGTCCCACTGACAGTGTAAAAATGTTCCTATTTCTCCAGATCCTCTCCAGCATCTGTTGTTTCCTGAATTTTCAATTCTAACTGGTGTGAGATGATATCTCATTGTGGTTTTGATTTGCATTTCTCTACTGACCAGTGATGATGAGTTTTTTTTCATATGTTTGTTGGCTGCATAAATGTCTCTTTTGAGAAGTGTCTGTTCATATGATTCACCCAGCTTTTGATTTTTTTTTTTTTTT
>NW_016813388.1:1242419-1255193 GCF_001698545.2 Rhinopithecus bieti
GTGGTTTTGGTATAGGTGTCCTTCCTGTTTGATAGTTTTCCTTCTGACAGTCAGAAGGACTGTCTGTTGGTCTGTTGGAGATTGCTTGAGGTCCACTCCAGACCCTGTTTGCCTGGGTATCAGCAGCAGAGGTTGCCGAAGATAGAATATTGCTGAACAGCGAGTGTACCTGTCTGATTCTTCCTTTGGAAGTTTCCTCTCAGGGGTGTACTCCACCCTGTGAGGTGTGGGGTGTCAGACTGCCCCTAGTGGGGGATTTCTCCCAGCTAGGCTACTCAGGGGTCAGGGACACACCTGAGCAGGCAGTCTGTCCGTTCTCAGATCTCAACCTCCGCGTTGGGAGATCCGCGGATCTCCCCAAAGCTGTCAGATGGTTTTAGGTCTTAAGTTTAAGTCTTTAATCCATCTTGAGCTAATTTTTGCATAAGGTGTAAGTAAGGAAGGGGTCCAGTTTTAGTTTTTTGCATATGGCTAGCCAGTTTTCCCAACACCATTTATTAAATAGGGAATCCTTCACCATTGCTTGTTTTTGTCAAGTTAGTCAAAGATCAGATGGTTGTAGATGTGTAGCATTATTTCTGAGGGCTCTGGTCTGTTCCATTGATCTATATATCTGTTTTGTTACCAGTATCATGCTGTTTTGCTTACTGTAGCCTTGTGGTATATTTTGAAGTTAAGAAGCATGATGCCTCCAGCTTTGTTCTTTTTGCTTAGGATTGTCTTGGCTAGAAGGGCTCTTTTGGGGTTTCATATGAAATTTAATTTAGTTTTTTCTAATTCTGTGACGAAAGTCAATCATAGCTTCACAGGAATAGCACTGAATCTATAAATTACTGTGGGTAGTATGGCCATTTTCACATTATTGATTCTTCCTATCCATGAGTATGGAATATTTCTCCATTTGTTTATGTCTTCTCTTATTTCCTTGAGCAGTGGTTTGTAGTACTCCTAGAAGAGGTCCTTCACATCCCTTGTAAGTTGTATTCCCAGATATTTTATTCTCTTTGTAGCAATTGTGAATGGGAGTTCACTCATGATTTGGCTCTTTGTTTGTCTATTATTGGTGTAAAATAGGGATTTTTAAAACAATAACTATTGAAACTCACAGAAACTAACAGATGTATTTATATACCATGAAATCAGCAAAGTTTCATGAAATATTAATGAAGATTTGCAAGAATCTAATTTAAAATTCAGTGATTAATAATTGATTCATCTATAAAACAGATATATTGCACAATAGTATCAACACTGTAACAGATTTACTTGAAAAATTTAATTGATCTAAACTGCTATTTTTTTCTTACAAATTGGAAAAATAGTTAAAGCACTCTTATTTGTATTGATAGCATTCTGAAATTTAAGGTCTCTACTCATTCTCTTATTCCTTTTTAAAAACTAATGTTGCATGGAGATATCTTAGGGAAAATGAATATTACAAATTTCAATTTCAAGAGAAGACGTTTTGTACTCAAAATAGTAAGTTGTTTCCAGCAAGTAAACATACAATGATACAAGTAAAACATATGGGAGGATGAGTTGTAGCAATTTTTCCCATTTGCCAGTTGCTTCAAATGTGGTCATATGGTCACGAAAGTCAATTTCAAATAAATTAGCATTCAAATCCACCAGCTAACCCCAATTTTATGCTTCATATTTTCCAGAATTCACACAAAAATAAGAGAGTTAGTGGTGTAAAATTTTAATGTGATAAAAATGGGAAAGCCTCTTAGGAAAAAAATTACATCTTAAGAAAATAGAGAATTTACGCTCACAGACAAGGGTAATTAATATAAGAAACTCCACAGATTTTTTTTTACTTTAAATTGGAATAACCATGGAAGATTTGTCAGGCATTCTATGAAATCAGTGGATGAAAATGCACTCACCCGTAAAACTCAAACAAACAAAAATGAGATATCTCTTCATCTCTCTGTCTCTCTTTCTCTTTCTTCTGTATGTGAATGTATATGATAAGATATCTACCATTCCTTTAGCAGGTTTACATATTCAGGCTGATTCTACTCCATTTTTATTGTGAAATAGTTGGTACATACCAAGTGTTAGATTCATGCCTAAACTATGAAGCATAATAGGAAATAATTAAATAAATATCTGTAAACACACTCCCCATTCAAATAAAGGGAACATAACCATTTCTTTTGTGGATTTTTTACCATCCCATCTTTTTGCCTTTCTAACAGACACAGACACACACAGACACACACACACACACACACACACACACACACACACGTTTTTTCCAAATTGATTTGTATTATCATTTATTTTATTCTTGTAACATATTTATTGTTTATAATGTCTACCTCAGTTTAACTTGGAGTTTTCTGCTTTGTCTTATTAAAATGTTTTCATATGTAAGCATGTTCTATTCGTAAAATTTTGGTGCTCATTGCTACAATGCAATCATTTTCATCTCTATACAAAAGTATTATACAAGTATTAATTCCTTGAAAATTTAGTTATCCATTCTCTTAGTAGTCATTAGGTTGTTTCTACATGTACAGCATTAAAAACAATACTGCTATCATGTTCTTTTCCATGTTTCCTGGGAAAAATGCACAAGAATTCACTTGTTTATAAGACGCCACTAAATTACTTTCCAGACTAACTATAACAACTTACAAACTCATAGGTACTGTATGGAGTTCTTGAGCACCACAAACATCCAACATTTTATAGTCTTATAAATTCAAAATTATGGACAATTGTGATATGAAATATTATTTTAGTGCAGTTTCAACTATACATTTTATGATATCTAAGGACGAGGGTACTGTCAAACGTTTTTGACCACTGTGTTATCTTCTGATATGTTTGTTTATAACTTTTTCCCATTTCTCTATTAACTTGTATTTTACTTATCAATTTTTAGTATCTTTTAACTTTTATGTCAATTATTCCTTTGTTGACTAGATGAAAAACATTTTCCAACATGTCCATGCTATTTTTTCCTTCTTTATGTTGCCTACACTTTCTTTAAAAATAATCCCTGATCAGACAGACTGCAAACAATTAAATAAAAGTGCTTTTTCCCATAAAGACCCTGACAGACTTTGACAGTCCAAGGCAGGATAAGTCTGTAGATTACTGAGCAGTTTAACTTGCATAGGTGGAAAAATATAATCCCTGCTTTGTGGTTATCAATTGAGGACACTAGAATCTGGGGAAGGACACAAGGATCTCAAGTTCAGGTAATAGCATCTCCTCCTGAGATGCAGGAGAATGGGAAAAACTTTTTGATGGATTTGATGGTGACAGGAGAGTTATTATAGTCAAATGAGTATAAGAAAGAGAAATAGACAGATGACATTTAAAATCTAAAACTATCTACCAATTTCTGAAACTGTTAGGACAAATTTAATTATAACGATGCTGGATTTCATGCAAAATAGATGAACGTTTCAATTAGAAGATTTATCTAACAGTTATGCTGATCCTTTTATTTTCTCACAAGTGTTTGACTGGGAAAATGATGATAAAACAAAATTCAGACTAATTCAACAGAAAGCTTCCACAAGTCTTAGTGACAAATACATATGAAGTATTTGGCTTTCTTTGGATTATGATAAAATTTTTGCCAGGCCTGGATGCTTGTAATAATTTTGAAGTCCTAAAGTCATAATGCAGTGCAATGTAACATGTTAAGGTTAGGAGACAACTCTCCATGACATTTCATTTCTGCACTTTGCATCAGGTTTTTTTCCTATACTAAATTCCAAGTATGTTTATATAGCAAGCAGCTTTGGAAGACAGAAATAGAGTCTCTCTCCAGAATAGAGGATAAATTTGTTTACTGGCCAGTTTAGAAGAAATAATGTCTTTCTCCAAAAAAGAAAGAAAAAATGTGGGCAGGTTTGCTAATAGTCATTTTTAAAAGATTAGGGTTTCTTAAGCTCAGAGTTCTTCAGCTGTGACATAATGCAACTGTGTGCAAATCCCCCTGAGGCCAGCTCAGCTTCAACTCTGTGGAACTTGGTGGGTAAGAGGAACTGATGCATTGTCTGCTCTGTGATGCATAATACAGTAATAAACTCCTTTTTCTCTAACCCAGGAGCTTCATGTCTTCTGTCATCATCTATGAAAGTGTTATCTTGCAATCAGGGTAAAATCTCAGACCCAGCACAGTTTTTGAAATGTAAAATGACTCTTCTTTTATTTTCATTTATTGGGAAGCATATGTTTTTATTATCTGTCACTACCACACATTCTTATAGAACTTTCTGAGAGTTCTTCAGTAATAGAAGGGCTTATGAATGCTCATGGAAGTGGATAAAATGTACCGTTTAAGTGGAGATGTTTCTTAATCATCCTACAAAAGTTGTCTTTCAAATTTTCTGTTGTATTAAATCTTTAAAAACATAAGAGAATTTTCTGAGATGACTAATCTGGTAAAGGAAAGTGCAACATGGTAAAATAATTCTGAACCCTTAAATTAGCTTAAATTTGTAAAAAGCAATTATTATTCACATTTTTTTACATAAGATGCTGAATCCAGTAAAACAGTCTATAATGAACCAAGATCAATACTAAAATATAGTGCATAACTATTGGAAAGGTAAGTTTTCTACTTCATATACATTTATGCTCTAGTCAAGAGTTAGGGAGATCCTAAGGAAACTTCTGTTGCTTTTGTTTTAGTAAGAAGCTAAATGCTTTTAACTACTGTAAGTAATCCAAAGTATATAATATGCAAAAAAAAAGGTACATTTTTATATTTAGTGTCTCAATGGCCCAGTGACTATTTGTGTAGCATGTGGTAAAGGTTTTTTGTTTTTTTTTTTTTTTTTTAAATTACAGAAATATTATCAGGTTCCTTTCAACTCTAAGACCTAATATTTTAAAACTGTCAGAAAATTTAAAAAATACACACAAATACTTCTAATCATGTATTTTTTGTAACAAAATTTTAATTGCATGGTTATATTTTACATGCCCGTAAATTAATTCTCAATTGGAATCATCTTGCATTCATTGTGACACAATATTCTTCAGTTTCATTGTTTACATATGCTAAAAACTAAAGTAAGAGTTGAGATATACTGGGGCATTTCAGGAATAATATGCATTGGTTTTATATAAAACCTAAACCCTTATGTGTTCAGAAAGCTTAACTTATTTAAATGTAGTCTATAACTCACAAGTTTACATACTGATTATTTATTCTTTTGTCTTTTAACTGTAAAAAAAAAACTGATACAATCTCTTTAAGAAATTAGATTTTAGAGTACTATGAATTTATTTGTAATGACATTCTTTGAAGAAACGTCCAATTACTCCAAATAAAGTTCTAAAAAATCTAATGTATATTACAACTTTAAAGTTTAAAATGTTAAAGCCAGCATATTATATACAAACAGTTTCAAAGACAGCACATATTGGTTTGAAAATGTAACTTATTTCTTAGAAAAGTAAAAAACCTGGACAATTATTTGTGGAGAACAAAGTGAACAAACGCATAATCCAAAATGTAACAAAGTTTTTTTTTTCTCTGGGAGCAATACAACTGAAATATTTGATTTCATTCTAATTCTAGCTCAGTAAATGGTAAAAAAGAAAACCCCTGACCTAACCTTAATAGTTTAAATTGTTTTAGCCTATTGTTTTTATATTGATATTTATTATAATGTTGGAGTTAGTGGAAATCATGTCTGCTTTTTCTGGAAACAGGACTGTATAGAGATAGGGGTACATACAGAAGAAAGAGAAAAAGAAAGCTAGAAGAAAAAAAGTAAAAAGTACTGGTTTTTAGCAATGATGAAAAGCATGTTTTAGGTGAAAAAATGAGATGCATGTAAATGACAAGAAGGCTCTCTGTGTCCTGAAAACATTCAATTCAGAGTGACCTGTGGCCATAAATTACCAGAACGAAGCTTCAGATCCCAGTCTTGTAATTTCATCAAGGCCAACAAGATGCAATCTTGAAAACTGTTTGCATGGTGTGAGGACGAATTGATGCCCTTGTTCTTTCAGATGGCTGAGCTTGATGCGCAGAGTCTGACTACTTTTGTGTCTCTGTGTAGCCGTATATGGTCATTGTAAATAATTAAGTAGAAATTTGTTACCCTTTTGTCAAATGTATTTCTGATGTTGCTCTTCCTAGCTTCCATTAAGAAATCCCTTGATTAAATTTTAAAGTCTTAAACAATTTGAGCGTCTGAGAGCACTGGATACAAACTACAATTTAAATGTTTTGCAGGGGAAAGTCATATTCTCTTTGGGAGTAGGGAGAATAACGTTAGGTATTTAGTATGCAGCCCCATGATTCCTTTTCAAGACACAGTATTACAGATTTGATTACCAACCCTGTAGCTGGTCCTTGTAGGTCATTTATTTTCCCAACTACAGTCTTATAGATTTTTAAAATATGTTGCGTAAAATATTTGAGAATGTTTTAAATTAAGCAAAATATGCTTGTAACTAGAAACTTAAATTCTTAGTCACTCCAGCTCTTACATAACATGATAATAAGAAAATACTCAACAAATTTTTTTGTTGAGTATTTAAACCCATAATTCTGCTTTTACAAGTTTATTTATAGTATTCTGAAATAATTTTAGAAAAGGAAACAAAACAAAAGAAAACAAACTAAATAGTGAAATACAATTTTCATTATGCTTTAGAAAACATGAGTAACTGTTTAAATTTTAATTATATTCTTCCTCAAATGCATGAATTCAAAACAGATTGGTATGAATATGTGACACTTGTTGTGGTTTTATTCCATATTTATTATCTATATTTTGGAAAAAATAAAACAGTGTTTAAACCTAGAATACATATAATTCAAAACCAAAATATGGCATTTAGTTTTCTAATTAATAAAGAAACGGAACACATTTTGTATTGTGAGGTGATATTCCACAGCGACATAATTAAAAGTTTTCTGTGGATTTTTCACTTTCTTTTATGTGGGTGAATGTTACAAGTCTTTATTCCTTCTCTCTGCATGTCATTTTTCCTTTGTCTCAATAAAATGGATGAAAATGAAATTTATATTTATAGTATTTGGAACTACGCTCCTCAGGGACTTTATTTTCATGGTGATGCATTCCCTTAATAACTCATCTTCTATTTTGACCACTGTAGTCATGACATTTACATAGTGTATGTGTCTCTTTCATTTTGGGATAAGAAAATTAGAAACCTCGTGATTTCCTTTTTATTCAGTAATTCTATCCGGGTTTTGAATTATGCTTTGCATATTATAAACCCTGACTCTAAATAGAAAGTGCTAAAAAATTAAATTTATACCGCTTCACTCATACTGCCTCATCCTCACTCCCAAACTTTGCCTTTCATGAACTCTAAAGTGTTCATGTTCATGTTCCATTATTTTTATATTTCAGTGCCCGCTAGGCTTTGACTACTGAAACCTGACAGTGCAAACCAAATTTAAATGTAAGAGTTGTTGACCCAGAGACAGATGCTGGCCATAGCAGGCTGTCCCTTCTACTGTTTCTTTTAGGGGAATGCTCTCCACAGGCTGGCTATGGCCAAGGCCCCTGCTCAAGCCTATCCCATAGAAATACTCTCTTGTAACATTACCTCCTGTCTGAAAGAGAAAGAGGTGGATAGCCTCAGTTTTGTAGCTAGAAACTCTAATTGAATCAATCATCACAACCTAAGTTGCTTTATTAAAATAAAAAAGGAAGGATAATTTGTGCTTGTAGAGTGGCTTTAAGGATTGAGATTATATATGTATATGTAAATGAACATGATCCTGATAAATAGTAGGCTACCAGTAAGTGGTTAACATCTTTTGCTACATCTGTTAAAATCCTAGTCCCATTGGATAAGAGGGGTGCTATGGTTTTGATTTGGTTATTAAGTCAACACATCTGTTTTAAAGGTGTTAATCAGGAAAAGAGTTTTGATTACAGCATTAAAATCTCAGGCATGGAGAATGGGAGCTTTGAAAAATATTGACGTGTGGGTCTCACCTCCACAGATTCTGGCATAATTGAGCTGGATCCTGTGTTGGGCACTGGGAATATCAAGAGACCCATGAATTATTCTAATATGCAGCCAAAACTGAGAGCCACTGGTGTAGTGTCCCATACGTTCATGGTGTTATTTTTAATTGCAGTAGTTCTCCAGCTGGGAGGTATCATCCACTTGGGTGTATTTACAAATGTTTATAGGCAGTTTTGTTTTTTATATTGACTGATGTCAGTGGTGGAGGCAGACAGAATCATTGCTCCTAACCCACAGTCAGTAGTCCTCCTCTTCCCCAAACACACTGAGATTGCAAAGGTATGTTTCTCTACTTATCTCCCTTCCTTTCTTCTTCTCTTTCCTCCTTCCTTCCTTCCATTTTTAAAATATTTATTTTAATTTAATATTTTTTTCTTTCTTTCATATTTGTTTTAATGATCTCATGGTATTATTAGAGAAAATAAAATAAGAGCTTGAATTTACCTGTGTCCCCTGGAGACAGGCTAGGATTACTTCAGACAAGAGATGTTCAGGGAAAGGTGGTAATTTCTAGAGTATGGGATAGACATTTTGTGCAAGCTGTTCTAAAAGTACTCTTTAACCACTCTGGGTAAGTAGATATCTGTTCTATTTACTCCTTGCCATCCTTACCCTGAGATGATAAAAAAGCAATCCATTAATGCAATTTGTACTTTTATTTTCATTGATTATACAATGTTCCAAGGCCACTGTAGAGGCCCAAAGCAGCAGCAATAATTACTACTTATTGAACACTCATTGGGTTCAACACTAGCTCTACATAGTAGACCACTGTGTGAATCTTTAATAATTCTGCTACTGTAAACTTCAATGAAAAATAGACAGACAAATAGCACGTTTATATCAGGTGGGAATTTATCTTTTCAAGTATATAGTCATAATTTAATTCAAATTTACAATTTTCCCTGTGCTGATTAAATTTACAAGGATTTGTTCTTTCTCTCTGTGTTTCTGTCTTTTTCACTTGGTTCCCTCAGTTACCTAGTTATTCTTGGTAACTATAATTGCCAAATGAAAAACAGCTGCAACTTCTTTTGGCATAATTATATAGCTAGTAAAAAATAAGACCAATGTTGATGTACAACACTTGGTTTTGACTCTGATATTGTTGAATGTTTCTCCGAACCTTCTTTTCTCAGGAGTCTAATCACTGACATGTAGAGCATATATTCTAGAACACCCTTGCTTCACATCCACCAAGAGGGGAACATGCAGACACACCAAATGTTAAAGAAGCATGAGAAGACATTATTGAACTATTTTCTACCACTGATTTTGGGTTTGCTTTATTCCTTTTAATGTTAACTGTTCTAAAATCAATTATTAAAATCCAAGTTAGGTTGAGAAGGTGTGAGAAAGGGGTATTGGGTTGATAAGCAAGTCAATGACCTAAGTATGGCACCTTATGATTTTTCTGACTCTTTATCTCTGATATCCCTGGATGCAAATAATGACAATCCATGTCTGCCTAACAAATAAATGAGGATATGAAACAGTTAATTTTGCCAATGATTTGTATTAATATGAGTATTTGACTGTTATAGATGAATAAGTAAAGAAATCACAGTGAAATAATGAACTTGTAGCTCAGAAATTTGTAAGAATTAAAATGATTCAGTGCTTCTGTTTGTTCTTTGATGTTTTTTAAGTAATTAATAGCATAATATATTGTTGCAAGCGCAAAAGCATGCATTTCCTAGAACACTGCTATTGAAGAGATCTTTTGATCTTCTTCACTCATTTTAATTATTAGGGTTGTGTTGATTTTCAGTTTTTACAATACAATATCACACAAAGCACACTAGTACATAAAGGAATGAGTAAAGATCCCATTGCACTCTTCTGTTGATTTTACAATTGATATTTTTAAGTACTATGTTAGATAAAATACTAAAGCCTCCAGCAGGAGAGTGACTTTACCAAAATAATTCTATATAAAGATATTGATTAACATTTTTAATAAAGAGTATAAGGATCAGAACATTTGAGTATTTTATTTACAGATTCATAGACAAATAAGTAGAACTTATTTTTATAACTTTATAGCCTTTAATAACAATATAACTATTTAAATATGCAAACCTGTTCAACTGCCCAGCATGAATGCTATCCTTTCTGCCATAAGCATCTTCCCTTTCCAAACAGTTAACACATTTATTCTTTTAAAGTGATTTCTCTTATCTATTGTACAATGAGATAAAATCTCCTTCGAGTTTATTTGGGAGATAAGGAAAAAGGGCATATTCATCTTGTTGTATATGAAGAAATTAATTATGAAGTAGTTATGCCCTGTGCTATATTCTTTAATGTTTAATGTTTTAACAAAAATATTCCATTTTAGATTCTATAATTTTTTTTTAAAAAAACATTGTAGGGCCCGGGCGCGGTGGCTCAAAGCCTGTATCCCAGCACTTTTGGGAGGCCGAGACGGGCTGGATTTCACGAGGTCAGTGAGATTCGAGACCCGATCTAACGAACACGGTGAAACCCCGTCTCTACTAAATAATATCAAAAAAACTAGCCGGTGCCGAGGTGGAGGCGCCTGTAGTCGCCAGCTACTCCGAGGCCTGAGGGCAGGAAAGGCGTACAAACCCGCGGAAGCGGAGCTTATGCAGTGAGCTAGATCCGGCCACTGCACTCCAGCCTGGGTGACACTGAGCCAGACTCCGTCTCAAAAAAACACAAAAAAAAACAAAAAAAACAAAAAAAAAAAAAGAAAAACAAAAAATTGTAAAAGATTCAAGTGAAATAATTCATTGAAAATATGAAATTTATATTAAAATATGGTATACTATTCTAGCAACCCATGAAAATACTGAAAGCAGCACTAATCACAATTCTATTAGGTAAGCATAAAATAGATCATACTGTAGTCACAATGTGTATATATATATATATATCTCAATAAAGGGGTACTTTATATTGTGATTTCTCTATGGGTTGATATCATACCAATGATCTAGGAAAATACGCATATTTTTACTAACTATAATAAGCTGTTGACTTAAACTGACTTATTAATGTGGCATGCTAATATGTTTTAATATTTATCCATATTTAGAAATGGTATATATCTCAGCAGGCTCCCAAGTCATAGAGTTACACTTAATTTAATGAGATATATAGCCATCCTGCCAGAAATTAGTATTACTATGGTACTTTTATCTAATAGCTACTACTAACCTGCACACTAGAAATATTTTTTTAATATTGAGTGACAGTTAATCAGGAATAGATATTGATATGTAGTAATATCCTAAGGGTTCTAAAAATTGAGATTTTTGAAAGACAAAAATGTCTTAGAGAACCAGTGAATATGTAATAAACCAAAGAGACAATAAGTGAATATGAAATAGGTTATATAGAAGTTTCTGTATGGATGCCAATGGTGTTATCATGAAGAAAGCTTCTCATGACCTCAGAAACAAGTTGGGTGGCACACAGAGCAACCATAAGCAAGTAAACATATGCAGGTTATGAATTACGTCTTAGAGAGCATTTAGGATCAAAAGCTTGAAAGCAGGCCAAAGCGGGCAGATCACCTGAGGTCAGGAGTTCAAGATCAGCCTGGCCAACATGGCGAAACCCCCTCTCTACTAAAAATACAAAAAAATTAGCCAGGTATGGTGTTGTGCACCTATAATCTCAGCTACTCTGGAAGGCTGAGGCATGAGAATTGCTTGAACCCAGGAGACAGAGGTTGCAGTGAGCCAAGCTAAGTAACATAAGTCACATTTACATTTGTAACCAAAATACACTGGATTTTTACTAGGCATCATTCTTCCTTCCATTTCATAACATTAACATTTGATTAAATCCAGTAGAAAAAAAATATGATGCCAAAAGTGCTGAAGATATTCAGCTAAAGTTCTTGGGTCGATGGAAATCAGATAACACCATATATAACACAACAAACATACTCCCTTTAAAATCTGCCTCTCATCCCAATGTTCCCCACCCAAATAGCGAATTTCTTGTCAGCATATCCATTTATATGGATTCCACTTACCTTTCCTATACCTCCTTTCTAAAAGTCTGTCTAGGGTCCTATACGAGTTGGAAAGACTAAAGCTATTTAAGCACAACCGACAGTTGCTCAGTTGCTCCTTGAGAATAACCTGAAGTCTTTCATTTTACTTCAGTACACAGAGATTAGATGAAGTAATATGAAACCAGCCTGTGGTGTGGTAAGTAGAATAATTATTCCCCCATCCCCAAAATGTCAAAATCCTAATTACTAGAATTATCTCAGTTGTTTTGCAATCTTGACTTCTTTTTAACATGTAAGGTATCATATTAATAAGTCCTGGTAATTAGGTTCCACAGGCTGTACAAGAAGAATGGTGCTGGCATCAACTTGACTTCTGAGAAGTCTCAGGAACCTTACAATCACAGAGAAAGGTGTACTGGGACTCCAGCACTTCACATGGCCAGAGCAGGAGGGAGATGGGGGGCGAGGTGCCACACACTTTTAAACAACCGGATCTCATGATACCTCTATCATGAGAACAGCACCAAAGGGATAGTGCTAAACCATTCATGAAGGATCCACCCTCAATATCCAATCACCTCCCAGCAGGCCCCACCTTCAACACTGGGTACTAAAAGTTGACATAAGATTTGGGTGGGGACACAGATCCAAACCATATCAAACACTATCAGCTTTGGGTTATTGTATTAGTCAGGGCTCTCTAAAGGGGCAGAACTAATGGGATAGACATATATATACACATATATATATATACACACACATATATATATATATATATATATATA
>NW_016813388.1:1256736-1266900 GCF_001698545.2 Rhinopithecus bieti
TATATATATATATATATATATATATATATATAAAAGGGAGTTTATTAAGAAGCATTAACTCACATGATCACAAGGTGAGGTCCCACTATAGTCAAGCTGAGGAGCAAGGAAGCCAGTTTGAGTCCCAAAATCTCAAAAGTAGGGAAGCCGACAGTGCAGCCTTCAGTCTGTGGTCAAAGGTCCAAGAGTCTCAAAGCTGAAGAACTTGGAGTTTAATGTTCGAGTACAGGAAGCATCCAGCCCTGGAGGAGAAAGATGGAGGCTAGAAGACTCAGCAAATCTAGTCTTTCCACATTTTTCTGCCTGCTTTTATTCTGGCGGCGCTGACAGCTGATCAGATTGTGCCCACCCAGATTGAGGGTGGATCTGCCTTTCCCAGTCCACTGACTCAAATGTTAATCTCCTTTGGCAACATCACACCCAGGAGCAATACTTTGCATCCTTCAATCCAATCAAGCTTACACTCAATATTAACCATCACAGCTATCTTCTTAATTTTCTAGCCCTTCTCCAAGAGGCTTCAAGATTCTGCCTCACTAATCTGCTCTTATGCATTCTACTGCTATTCCTTGAGGTTCTACCCTTGACCCACTTTTCTAGTTTGTCTTCTAACAGCTGAGTGATCTCATCCATAACCATGCGTTCATTCATTCTTACATAAAGATGTTTTTCAGATACATATTTTCTACTCAGATATCTCTCCTAAGTTTCAAAACTGTATATTTCACTGTCGGGCATGAACCTACATTGCAAGTTCTTAATCAAACTCATTATATCAACAGTCTTAATCCCTCTTCTTTCAATCAAGCTGACACTCTTTTGTTCCTTAAGTTGTTATATACAAATTTCTCTCTTACCAATCTTTCTTCTATCTGCCTTGCATCAATTCCTACAATAGACCGAAGATATTTATAATTACTTAAATACATTAGGCTATTTCATATCTCCTTTCTCTGGTTGCAGTCATCGTTCTACCTGGAATCCATTTATTCTTATGACACTTCCCAAGCTCACTCTAGGCTGGATGAAGTGCCCCTTATCTGTGTCCCTATCAGACCATGCACACTCTTTTCTCTTTCTTTATTAGCATTCATCAAATATTATTGATTTTTTATTTTAGCACACGTCTCTAACAGCCAGCATGAGCAATGCTTTTCAGAAGAAAGAATTATCTCATTTTCTTTTCCATTGCCCAACCATGTGATAGGCACTGATCAAAATAGGCAATGAATAAGTATTTGTTGAATGAAAGTGAATTGAAGATGTACAGAAGCCTATTAATACAATTACCATACTTTCTCCAGGAAGGCTTCAAATCCTCAGCCAGAATTAAATTAAAAAAAAATGGACTTACTCAGGTTTGGCCATCAGTAAATGTGCACAGAAGATATAAAGCAATATCTCTTAGTGTGAATATATTTTGGGTTTGGGCTGTATAAGATAACAAATCACATTAGAATTATGTTGGAAAATTATGATAATGGCTGGGCATTCATTGGGAAATAATTAAATACTATAATGGGGAGAAAGAGTAAAGGACATTAGGAGTTGACACAGGGAGTTGTATTAAAAGAAAAAAATGCATGTTTGTCATCCAATCAGAATGTAAAATCTTGGAAGTATCAAGTGATAGTAGTAGTTCACCTATAACTTTTTATTTAAATAATATTACCTAACTGAAAAGTATATATTAAATGCTCTTTAAGGACTATTTGTTAAGACTTACACATTTAATTACTCATATTATAGCAAATTGAATTTTGAACATGTTATCTTCGCAACAATATTTGAACTATAAGATGTATTTTCTCTTTCCAGTTTCTGGATTCTGAGTAACAGACTTTCCTGGGTGGCCTTGTATAACAGCTCCTTGAAAATGCCTGGAGGAATTTTCTATAGTATATGATGACCTCAAAATATATACTTTTTTTAATCCTGGAGGCTGGGTGCAGTGACTCACGCCTGTAATCCCAGTACTTTAGGAGGCTGAGGTGGGCGGATCACCTGAGGTCAGGAGTTCGAGACCAGCATGGTCAACATGGAGAAACCCCATCTCGACTAAAAATACAAAATTAGCCAGGTGTGGTGGCGCATGCCTGTAATCCCAGCTACTCGGGAGGCTGGGGCAGGAGAATCACTTGAACCTGAGAGGCAAAGGTTGTGGTGAGCCAAGATCGTGCCGTGGGCAACCAGAGTGAAACTCTGCCTCAAAAAAAAAAAAAAAAAAAAAAAAAAAAAAAAAAAAAAAAAAAAAAATCCTGGAACAGGAATTAAGTAAATAGTGATAGTAATATTGATAAGTTATTGCTATTTCCCTCTTTCATATGGCATTTAAGTCCCATGTGGTATTACAGAATACATTTCTTGGACGCGATGGATAACAATGGAAAAACTTGAGAATAACTACATATCTAAGATGCAAGGCGCTGTTCATGAATTATCATAGGTCAAGATAAGTATGAATAATTTTAGAATTTGTTTTGTTCCATTGGGATTTATTATCGTAGAAGTTTATATGAAATAGAATGTATATTGTTTCTTAGATGTTTAGCTATTAAATTATAATTAGTATTTGTTAATTCTAATTCAAACAATTTACCTATTAGAATAGAAAAAGGTATTCTACGAGTTAATGTTATGAATTAGATTCTTAGCTAGATTTTACACAGTGTAGGTAGAAAAAGTGAACTCAGAGTCATGTTAGCAAACAATTAGAAATGGGACTGTAGTGATACACAGAAACTTGTGGGTGAATATACAGAGTTTCTCAGTTCCAGAGTGCCTTGAGTTCCAGTGAGGTGAATTAAAAATGAATCCTATAGATAGCAAACTTTTGAGATCGCTGATTTTTTTTTTTAACTATACTTGGTGCTAAAGAAAAGAATCAAGCATATATGTTATCACCTAATGGAACTGGAGTCAATATAAAGAAGCCAACTCTCCATAAAATTGATTCAGTCTGGTGGTTAAGGACCAGGATGTATAGATCCCTCTAAGGTATACCTGTTGGAGAAGTAAATTTCCTAAAGGAATGAATTAGAAAAATATATGAAGTCACCCATTATTAACATAGAAGAATGGAATAATATGCCATGCATACTAGTTGATAGCATCCTTGGGAATAGCTGGACACTTCCTCAGTGTGGTCTTCTTTCCAACATAAAAGAGACAGCAAAGGAAAATTCTATTCAGTGATTTCTCGTGTGATCTAAGCAAGAAATAAGAATTATATATTTTTTGTCAGCTGACTGTGTGCATGTTTTCAGAGCCCTCTACTTATAAGAGCAGTAACTGCATGTATATTTGGCCATGTTCCAACTATATCTAATTTACCACGTTTTTGCAAAGTATGAACTTTAAGCCGTCCAATCAAAACTTTTCATTTATAGCCTATGAAATATGAACGCAAATTTTCATAATATATTTTAAAACTTATTGTTAACTTTTTTTGGAGTTACTGTTTCTGAAATGCTTACATATATCATTTAATCCCACGTATTTCTTTTCTGACTGTGTGTGCATATACGTGCACAACTTTATGAAATGGATACTTTTTTCTTGGAGAGCAGATTTAAAATATATTAAGTAATTATTCTAAATCCTTTAAGATATTTTGATAATAGAGCAGACAATATAATTTTGAGTACCGAAATCAGAAGCATTTTTTAAAGAATGTATACTTTAAGCGGAAATATTTAATATTGTTTCTTCCCATTAAATCAAGTAATTTTTAATTAAAATTCTAAGATATCTTTGTAAACTAATGAGATGGTAATTCTTAATCTTTTCCTTTTATTCTTCTTTCTTTCTTTACATTGAACCATTTTTAAAAATGTGATCAGCTTAATCTGCTTCAAGGCATAATTTAAAAATGAGAAAGGTTTTGATTTTTCTATTTTTTTTCCTTTCCCTTTTTATTGTAAATTTCAGCAACAGTGGGTGCCATACAGACAGTTAGGAGAAGTGTTAGGGACAATAGTTTTATTTTTAGAATGATCAAATCTTGCCATGTTATTGAAGATATTTTAAAGCTGATTCTACTGTCCTTATTCTGTCACTAAGAATTGAAAAGAAGCACTTGGGGCCGCCCCTTATGATGCTATGTGCATTTCTGGTTACCAGCGTGACAGATTATGGTCATCTTCTCCCATTGCCATAGAAACAAGGCTACAACAAATGTAAATTGCCTATAATTTTCTCATTCTCATAATTTGCATTCACATTTACATAAGCAGAGATGTACAAAAGCAGGTGTGATTCATAGCTCTTTACAGAGATGTTAAGCCTTAAATCACTATTATTTTCAATGTAAAATCAATTTAAAATGGAAAAACTCTGAAAGATTAATTGTAAGTTGTTTTAAAATATTTCTGAGTATTAAGGAAGGTTGAATCTGACATGTAAACTTTTAAACTAATTTTAAACCTTCTAAATTAAACAAAATTTAACAAAGTTCTACATCCTATATTACACTTACTATCTTCCTCATATTCTTGGTCTCATCAGAAAAAATTAAAAAATAAATCAATTAAGTACTATTTTATGTAAAATTCAATCCACAATACTATTAACTTTCTTGCATACAGTGCCAGCTACCACAAAACTATAAATGCACTATATTTTCTTTTGTATTATTCCAACAATTGTAACTTTTTACAAAACAATTGTAACTATTTAACAAAAATGTGATATTTCCATTTATTACTAGATTACTAATGTATTCTTTCATTTACTCACTAAAAAATATTGTATGCAAACCACCCAGTGGTTTGTGTTCCTGGGTTTACAAAACGAACCACAAAGAACACGGAAGCAAATAATGGAACAAACAACATAATGTGAAGTTAAACAATGTGTTTTTAATTTAATTATGTTTAATAATATATAGAATGGAACAAGTCATTTTTATCACTTTGAGTCTCAAGTTATCACCATAGAAATGGAGATAGCAATAACACCTGCTTCATCAATTTTTTCTAAGTCAAATGAAATAATGCAATTGAAATTATTTTGCATTTGGTCAAATTTTATAAATATAAATGTTATAATATTTTATAAATATTATTGTAACTTTCAAAAAGTTCATAATATATTAGAAGAAGTTAGACAAGTATATACAGTCTGCCCTCTGTATCTGTGGTTCCATATCTGCTAATTCAACCAACTATGGATAAGAAATATTTAGAAAAAAAAATTCCACAAAGTTCTAAAAGCAGAACTTTAATTTGCAATGCACTTATTACTACATTAAATCCATGCAAATTAAGTGGTGGATTAATCGGCATGGATTTATTGTATTAGGATTTTATAAGAAATCTAAAGGTAATTTAAAGTATATGGGAGGATGTGCATAGGTTGTATGTAAATATTATGCACCTGAAATATTTCCCCTTTATTAGTGTCTATTGTTGCACTGAAATCACAATGTGGAGCTGGATCTTACCTACACAAAGAACAGTGATGCAGCTTTGATTTGCCTTGTTGTTTATAATAACCTCTCTCTCTCAGACTCTGGCATTTAATTGAATGGAGTTAGATCAGGAGATAATCTGAGAGGCTATCCAATCAACATGCTTATAGTGTTCCTTCATCTCTCCACACAAAGACTGAAGTGTTCTTGGTCAAGGAGCTGGCTGTGGAGCCACACTGTCACCTCAGTTTTCCTTTCTTACTCCAATGTACTTTGCGCANTAATCTTTTCCTTTTATTCTTCTTTCTTTCTTTACATTGAACCATTTTTAAAAATGTGATCAGCTTAATCTGCTTCAAGGCATAATTTAAAATGAGAAAGGTTTTGATTTTCTATTTTTTTTCCTTTCCCTTTTATTGTAAATTTCAGCAACAGTGGGTGCCATACAGACAGTTAGGAGAAGTGTTAGGGACAATAGTTTTATTTTAGAATGATCAAATCTTGCCATGTTATTGAAGATATTTTAAAGCTGATTCTACTGTCCTTATTCTGTCACTAAGAATTGAAAAGAAGCACTTGGGGCCGCCCCTTATGATGCTATGTGCATTTCTGGTTACCAGCGTGACAGATTATGGTCATCTTCTCCCATTGCCATAGAAACAAGGCTACAACAAATGTAAATTGCCTATAATTTTCTCATTCTCATAATTTGCATTCACATTTACATAAGCAGAGATGTACAAAAGCAGGTGTGATTCATAGCTCTTTACAGAGATGTTAAGCCTTAAATCACTATTATTTTCAATGTAAAATCAATTTAAAATGGAAAACTCTGAAAGATTAATTGTAAGTTGTTTTAAAATATTTCTGAGTATTAAGGAAGGTTGAATCTGACATGTAAACTTTTAAACTAATTTTAAACCTTCTAAATTAAACAAAATTTAACAAAGTTCTACATCCTATATTACACTTACTATCTTCCTCATATTCTTGGTCTCATCAGAAAAAATTAAAAAATAAATCAATTAAGTACTATTTTATGTAAAATTCAATCCACAATACTATTAACTTTCTTGCATACAGTGCCAGCTACCACAAAACTATAAATGCACTATATTTTCTTTTGTATTATTCCAACAATTGTAACTTTTACAAAACAATTGTAACTATTTAACAAAATGTGATATTTCCATTTATTACTAGATTACTAATGTATTCTTTCATTTACTCACTAAAAAATATTGTATGCAAACCACCCAGTGGTTTGTGTTCCTGGGTTTACAAAACGAACCACAAAGAACACGGAAGCAAATAATGGAACAAACAACATAATGTGAAGTTAAACAATGTGTTTTAATTTAATTATGTTTAATAATATATAGAATGGAACAAGTCATTTTATCACTTTGAGTCTCAAGTTATCACCATAGAAATGGAGATAGCAATAACACCTGCTTCATCAATTTTTTCTAAGTCAAATGAAATAATGCAATTGAAATTATTTTGCATTTGGTCAAATTTTATAAATATAAATGTTATAATATTTTATAAATATTATTGTAACTTTCAAAAGTTCATAATATATTAGAAGAAGTTAGACAAGTATATACAGTCTGCCCTCTGTATCTGTGGTTCCATATCTGCTAATTCAACCAACTATGGATAAGAAATATTTAGAAAAAAAAATTCCACAAAGTTCTAAAAGCAGAACTTTAATTTGCAATGCACTTATTACTACATTAAATCCATGCAAATTAAGTGGTGGATTAATCGGCATGGATTTATTGTATTAGGATTTTATAAGAAATCTAAAGGTAATTTAAAGTATATGGGAGGATGTGCATAGGTTGTATGTAAATATTATGCACCTGAAATATTTCCCCTTTATTAGTGTCTATTGTTGCACTGAAATCACAATGTGGAGCTGGATCTTACCTACACAAAGAACAGTGATGCAGCTTTGATTTGCCTTGTTGTTTATAATAACCTCTCTCTCTCAGACTCTGGCATTTAATTGAATGGAGTTAGATCAGGAGATAATCTGAGAGGCTATCCAATCAACATGCTTATAGTGTTCCTTCATCTCTCCACACAAAGACTGAAGTGTTCTTGGTCAAGGAGCTGGCTGTGGAGCCACACTGTCACCTCAGTTTTCCTTTCTTACTCCAATGTACTTTGCGCAAATCAAGGAGAGGTGGCAAACTGGTCAAATCTGCCGGTCAAATCATTTTGTTGCCCATAGTCCTAATATGTAACAGTGGTCTGTGGCCCACCTTGATGATCTTATTTTTCCCAAAGACTCCATTTTCAGAAAATAATCATAGGCATTAGCTTCTGGGAAGGCATGAGGTAGGGGCTTACCTGCTTTGTATAATAAATGTAAACATGGACTAAATTATTACCTTACATCTTTTAGAAATGTTCAAAGGAATTTTTTTAAAATTTTGAATATGATTATAAAGCTAATGAATTATCTGGGAAGCACTAAACACTCAGTACAGAGAAAAAACACATTCAATTTTATAATAGTAAAAGTTTACATAGAATTTAAATGTATTTAGTGTAATATTAATTATCATTATCATTTCATCACCCAATTATAGTATTGGTTAAGTCTCTATACAGGACTTAGTACTTCCTCTCTGATGTTGTTCTCATGTTCTTTTTTGTTTTAAATTCCTAGCTATGTTGCTTTCAATTAGGTTGACAGCTCCTGAATATCAGGACAAAATATAAATTGAAAAATATAATCAGTCAGTTAGAAATGGCTGTAAAATGCAATATTTTATCTTAGCTACCCACTTTATTAACTGTATTTCTGTTTGTCTTTTTATCTCAAAGTCTATTCAAAATTATGATTGTAAAAATCTATACAATATGGGAATTGCAAAGCAACCAGCATTTGAGAGAAATGTGTAATGTCATTTCAATATATAAACAAACTCAGGTTTTACAGGAGAGGAGTTTTGTGTAAGTTCATATATTCAAGAGGTTACAGAACACTTCGTAAGTGAATAATCTCTCTAGCATCACTGCCATTACTAAAAAATTCTACGTCTCAGGGCTCTTTCCTATCTCACACTACAAAAATACCACTGAAAGGGAACAGCTTGTCCCTATGTCCTTTGAACTTAGCATAGTCAGATGAGTAAGTACATTTTATGTATGCAGTTAGAGGTTAGTAAAAATAAAGATGTGATGAAATCATGCTGGAATTCCAACCTCTTGAATTTCCATCCTAGCACTGCTTCGGGTTTATAAGGAAGATATAAGAAGAGTATTTATAGTTTATTTATATAGGGATTTAGCCACAATCTCCTACACAAAGTCGTTAATGATGAAAAGCTAGAAAGTACCATAATGGACATAAGTTTTCTTTTGTAGTCCTGGTTTAGAATCAAATCACTCTTCTGTTCTTTTTATTCTAGGCCATGCCATTCTTGAATAGAAAAAAAGACATATTTTTTCACTTATCACCAGGTGAAATTTAACTTCCTGCAATTATGACTATACACAAACCTACAGCTGTATCAGCAAATCTGTTTATATTTACAAATAGATATTTTATATTTTTTCTAGTTGTTATAGATATCCCAAAATATTATTTATCACCATTTTGATGTCATGGTTGATATTAAACCAGCAAACTACATCTTATTATTTAATATGTTAATGAAACAAATATAGATATCAAAATTTAAAAATTATTTTGATAAGTATATTTTAATATAACTGGCTTCCTTTTTAAACCTGTGTATTTTATTTTATGGATTTAAATGGAATATTCTAAGAGGTTTATAGGCTGCTCCAAACTCTTGAAGGGGTTTACAGAACAAAGAAGTTTAAAAACTCCTGGTCTACTTTCACGTCTCAATCTTGGTCCACATGGGAGAATAAAAGGGATAAAGGCCAAGAAAAATACCTAGGTATGATTGAAAGAGATTCTCAGAAAGAGGTTACGGACTGAAAATTTGAACAAAAAATTGCAATATCATCCCACATCACACAAAGAAAAATCCATAACATCATAAATTTGGCTCTGTCAAAGCAAACATTGGCCTAGCCTAAATTAAGCAGACTTTATTCTTTATTTTCCCATTGCAATAGGGGAGAGAGACAGAAAACCCCACCAAAACAAATGGGGGAAAGGTTTTAAGAGCTGGAGTGGAGGAGGAATTTTAGTACAACTTTTTTTGCTAATTGACCTTACCTAGTGAAAAAGCAAGCTTTCTCTTATCTTCGTGAGCGAAGGTAGTTTTACAACTTGAGGCAAGGCCACTTACTGACGTTAAGCTTCTACTCTTCCACAGAAACTGGGAGATGGGAGCGCTTTCTTCCTTTTTTTTTCTTTTTTCTTTTTTTTTCTTTTCTTTTCTTTTTTTTTTTTGACACGGAGTTTCGCTCTGTCGACCAGGCTGGAGTGCACTGCAAGCTCGGCCTCCCGGGTTCCTGCCATTCTCCTGCCTCAGCCTCCCGAGTAGCTGGGACTACAGGCACCCGGCACCACGTCCAGCTAATTTTGTTTTTGTATTTTTAGTAGAGACGGGGTTTCACCGTGTTAGCCAGAATGGTCTCAAACTCCCGACCTCGTGATCCGCCCGCCTCGGCCTCCCAAAGTGCTGGGATTACAGAAGTGAGCCACCGCGCCCGGACCCTTTCTTCCTTGATTAATATATTTCAAAGGCATGACTCCCAAGTCTTTGAGAAAGACATCCCTGGATTGTACATCCTGTGAGAGGTTTTTTTTTTTTTTT
>NW_016813388.1:1270285-1276267 GCF_001698545.2 Rhinopithecus bieti
CTTCCGATCTAAATTTAATTATATTATTTTAAAATATATAAAGCTATCTATAAAGACAGCAGGCATACAACAAGGTTATGAATGCTTTAAAATCTCAAAATTCTACATTTTCCACTTTCTTTTTATTAACCTGCAAGAGGGATGCTTATGCGAATGTTCTGCCTTCTATAAGCTTGGTGCTATTTTATTTCCATTTTATAGATGGAGGAATAGAAACTAGAAGATGTTAAATACCGTGTCCCCAAACAGATTTTCTTGACGCAATTTTTACTTGCTTTCATGAGTTAACCAGAATTACAGAATTATATCTATTTTCAAACACATTTCCGTCTGCTTACTTCCACAATACCTCTATTCAATATAGGTAGAGAGATTAAAGTGGAAGATTGGGGCAGTTACCCATGCTGTGACTTCAATCAATTTTCTTAACCTCTCTGTGGATTTTGTTTCTCCCTTCTAAAATGTGTATTTTAATAATAATCCTAACAATATTTTATCGTTTTTAAAAATCGATATATTTCAAAGTGAATTGTAATCTGCAGTGGTAACTATTTATTATAAGTTAACAATGTATTGGGAGGTCGAGGCGGATGGATTGCCTGACCTCAGGAGTTTGCAACCAACCTGGGCAACACGGTGAAACCCTGTCTCTACTAAAATACAAAAAATTAGCCAGGCATGGTGGCTGGTGCTTGTAGTCCCAGCTACTCAGGAGGCTGAGGCAGGAGAATGGCATGAACCCTGGAGGCAGAGCTTGCAGTGAGCTAAGATCATGCCACTGCACTCCATCCTGGGCGACAGAGTGAGACTCCGTCTCAAAACAAAAAAATAAAAAACAAAAAAGAAAAAAGAAAAGCAATGTAGTCAGTTACATATACAACTCTTATTGAGTATGCACTGTGTGTTCAACACTAGTTTAGGACCTGATACTAACGTGGTTCTGAATTTAGTGTTTCCTATTCTTGAAGACAATATCAGCTAACTTTAATTCATATTATAATGATGTTGACCCAGAAGTCACTTGTATTAGTTTGTCATTGCTGTGTAACAAATTACCACCGACTTAGTGATTTACAAAAACACAGTTATTAGTTTGTAGCCCCTTTATCTTTGCCACATAATATAATCATGGCAGTGATATCCCGTCATATTTATAGGTTCTATAACACCCAAGGAGAAGGGATTATACAGGTTATGCAGAACAGAGGCAGGAAACTTGGGTACATTTTAGAATTCAGCCTACCAATCGCAATATGGCAGGGTCACTTGATTTGAACAGTAGAGGATGGTGACAAATGTGTCTTATTCACAGAAGGCTATGAAAATAGGCTAGATTTGGAAGGGGGAATGAAGAAGAAACAAGTGACATGTTTTCCATGAAGTAGACACTCTAAGCCTGCTATCACTGAAACATACTACTTTGACTTTGTACAATTAGCCAGTCTTGACAATCAGAATATGAAAGGGATGCTGAATTACCAAATTATATTGAATGTGTCCTATATTGGTGTTACTCCCTGGTATCACAAGACAAGACAAATTGCAATCCAGGGATCTGACTAATGAATGTATCAAAATAGTTATGATGACATTGGAAAAGAAATAGAATCTCAGTATTTTGAGATATTAAGCCAGAGATACATGTACATTGCTAATGGCATAAAATTGTCTGTATTCATGACTCAGTCCTTGAAAGTTTATATTACAAAATGAACAATACAATCAATCAGCTATTTCTAGTCACTTTATATTTGATTCTTCTGTCACAATGGCTTTCCTCCTCACTTCTATAACTCAAATTGGAAAACGACTGTCTGCAGTTGTAATATGTAAAAAATAGTCCACATTTTGATGGATCCTTATTACTTATTAAATGTTTAATAGGCTGCAGGGCTCACTCTAAGATCTGTTTCATTTCCCTTGGTGCATATAGTATTACTTGATAGGAAGGATACTATCCATTTTTGGAACGTTTTATAAATAGTATTAGGAGAAACTTCAAGATACTTATTATTTTCTCCTATTTAAGTTACACTGAGTTGAATTTACAAGTATGATAACTTTAGTGAGGAAAACTACTAAAGTTAAAAGAAAATAGTGGAGAGAAAATCATTATCTGTATACAGAAAACTAAAGAATTAAAGAAACTTTTTTTTGTGTGTGTGATTTACACGATCTTCAATGTAATCGGAATAGAGAAAGGTCACAGGGCTCAACAAGCAACCCCCTGCTGCTTTTCTCATCGCTGGTTTCCTGTTCACTCCATACACTCGTCTCTTCTCTTTGTCTAATCCATATTGACTTTCTTATTTCACAGACTCTGTGATATTTTGCACAAGGTTAGTAATGCTGAAGATTTTCTTTCACTGCAAAACAAAGGGTCATTCTTCTGAAGATGTTTATATAGCCTGGTTTGTAAATGTTGTTTAGAAGAGGAAGGAATGCTGTGGTTTAAGGTAACATAGTTTTTATAAAAATTTATTTCTTTAAAACCCTAATACAGGGTTTATAAGGCTTGACCATATGTACTGTGTATATGTGTATACAGTTTAATTATATGTAGAATTAATGTTTACCCAACCTAAAGCATGCATGTACTTGTATACAAATGTGTGCACATATATGTGCATGTTTGGGCATGCCCTCCCTTACTCCCACACACAGAAACACATGATCACACACACACACACACACACACACACACATAAATATACCTAAACCTGATTGGAATGAAAGATTAATAGAATTTGATTTTCTGGGACTAGTTGTCACAAATTCAAGAGGATTAGATTGGTTATTTGTAACTAGAAAAAAAATTATCCCAGCCCTTTCTCCATTCTCAGGAAATATCTAGTGGATTCATGTTTTTGTTTTACTTTTCTGGGAAACAAATGTTTTCTTATTTATCATGTTCAACATCACTGGTTCCTACTGTTCTCTAACTCCCTTTTTTTCACCTATATATTTGAGTACATATTATTACCTCTCCCTTGATAAAGAGAATNTTAAATGCCCTTATAAATGGAGATCAGGACCTAGGCTCAGGAAGAAGCTTATCCAATATCCAATGAGGGAAATATTATGGCCATCCTTGCTAACTTTATCAGTTCCTCCTAGTGTTACTCTTCGTCAAATAGAATGAGGAGAAAGAATTCAGCTCCTTCAAGAGAGACTATTTCTGAGCATAGGTGTGTGTGAAAGAGAAAGTGTGTGTGTGTGTGTGTGTGTAAGTGTATGTGTGGTATTTCGCAATAATGGACAGTGCTGTCAAATAAATATAAATTGGAATTTCGTGTGAACACCAGAAAAACAAAACTAAGAGCAAGTGTAAAGAGTTCTTGGGATAAGAAAGACTCAAGAAAATGTTGCTTTTTGTTTACTAAATCTGATCGAATAAATTACTAAATAAAATAATCTGGCTTTGTCAATACGTATAGGGCTTTCTGGCAGTCCTTTTTTAAGAAAATAATTCTTATTTCTTTTTCAGTTTGTCTCCAAAAGAATGATATGCCATCTAATCTCAATGTAAGCTCTCAATGTACCACAAAAAAGCAAATAAATCCAATGTCATTCTTGATTAAATAATCACCTTTTCAGGGCAAAGCCAAGAAGTGTTTTTTCCCGCTCCCTGAAACAGGAACTGTGACCTAATTCTCATTCCTAATCACAGAATCAAAGGTTAGTATTTGAACAATCTGACACTCACTTTAAGCCATTCTATTTTTCTGCCAAAACTTCAACTTTGTTGACATTCCTTGATTATCCACATTAATGATTGAATCAGCTATTTTTGCCCTTGGATGTTTCTTGTTCTTTATATTCTGCACTACAGTTTTTCACACAATAGTATTCCCTGGTCACAATGTTAGAATTAATTATAAGTTAACAACTGATACAGACTGAATGTTTTTTATTTTTCTTGTAATCTTATTTAACCTTATAATTCCATTATTGTTATAATGACAATTATTTGATTCCAGCAAGAAGTAATACATTTATGATAGCTGATGACAAGCAAGTTTAAACTTGAACTTCTTTGAACAAAGACCTTTTTTTCTTTTGTGCAGAAACTAAAATTATATACACTTTACCAAGTCTTCCCTTTGCATAACAAAAAACAGAAGTTTCCTTGAGACTGAAATTTGGCATCATAATTAATTTTTTCTTTATTTTGAAGATTGCCTTCTGGATAAATTAAGAGAGAAGAGGGTGGGGAAAAAAGAACCATTATGTTTTGTGTCTCCTCAGTGTAAATTAAATTGCTGGTTTGGGTCTAATGGGAGCATATATTTCCATGATAAAGAGAGAGATCTGTTTCGATTCAGGAATACAAATGGTTAAAAACAAGATTAAAGCTATTATCTACTCTAGGACTCTATTCTGCAGAGAAAACTCCTGGGTACTTCTAATAAGAAAGATACAGCAGAGCTTCCTGACAGGAACAGAGCGAGCCTTTGTTAGTCCTGGACTTTTCTGTCACTCACTTATAGATAATATCAAGCACTGTGACAGAGACAAGGTATATATGACTGCTACTTAGACAATGGGAATGCTAAGCCTCTAATTGAATTTCTCTCTGAGAAAAAGACATTTTCTTTGGGGAAAAGTAACATTTTGTCAAGTAAAAATGATCTGCTAATTGTTGTAGAAAATTTCTCAGTTTAGATATAATTGATCTTAGTTTTATACTTAAGTCTCATTACCCTCTCTCCACATTACCCATTTGCAGCTTCTTTACAGTATGCCTGTGCTTGCTAGAATAAAAGTAGATTTTTTTTTTTAGTTTCTAGAATCTTATTCATGGAAAATCTTCATCTAAGTGGTGTTTTCACATTTAAAAAGCCACCTAACAAAATGTCAAAGTATTGTTTTATTGCTGTCTTCCTAATTATTCATGTATGTCTACGTGTATAGAACCACAATTACTTATACTTGTTAATGTCATGTATAAAATGTTGAAATTCTATACTGTTACTCTAGATGCACAGTCAAACACACTATTTGCAAGGCACACTGAATACTCGTAGCTTTTCTTTTGCCTGGAGGCATAGAAGGCACACAGCTTCTTTATCATCATCTGTTTAACTCCAAACCTTTTCTGAAAATTGAAACTTTCTACTTTGTGTATGTGTCTTTATTTCCCTCCTTCTGTTTATTGATATGATTGATTTTACATTCCCATTACTTTATAAGAAAATAAGGACAGATAAAAACTGTGACTCCCTTGTGTTTGAAGATCTGTTCATCACAGAAGGAATATTGGCTTCTGTTTTGTGTGAAAACTCATGTAATAGCATCTTGTGCAAATTTAATGTCAGTAAGGGTGGATGAGTCATTTTGTTACATTTGTGTATGAGATAAGCACTATTAGGATTTAAGATTAGTGTAAATTGTAAAAGGACAGCAAATAAGCAAGGATTTATTTTTTCTTATTTTTTCAAATATTTTATGTTTTGAACAGAGTTACTGAAAAGAGACAAATCCAAATGCCTGTAAGAGTGAGAATTTTCCGCATGTTCTCCCAAGATATGGTGACAAAAAATAAATATCCATTAATAACGAAAGCTTAATTTTATTTTTTCCTCTAGATAGAATACAATGAAGATGATGATTTTTAAATGAATATATCTACTGTTAATTTTATATGACTATAAAGAAAATTACTAGTTAAATTTAGTACTAGGTGTTTGAAACTCATCTCTCTTTGCAGCCACAGAAAATGACATCTACTTTTTCTAGCTCTAGTGTTTATATGAGAATCTGTCAATCATTTTGCAAGATGTTTTATATCTAAGTGTATCTGTCAGGAAGTCCTATTCAAGATCCATTGGAGTTATTCTGGGCAAACAACAGAAGTAAATCCTTTTGGAAATATTAAAAGTAATTACTAGGCCCAAAAATGTTTGTGCAAATTTGAAAAATAAAAAGTAAATTTTGGAAATACGTTGTCAAGTCACAATCTATTTAAAGGTTAAAAAAAAA
>NW_016813388.1:1278949-1285584 GCF_001698545.2 Rhinopithecus bieti
CAAAAAAAAAAAAAAAAAAAAGCTTTGTAACACTGGGGTTGCAGGCACCCACCCCTAGACACTACCACAGGGCTGGAGCCCACAGCGCTTGCCCCAGCCTCTACACCTGCCCATCTGCATGCTTCCCCTCCTGCAAGAGGTTTGAGCAGCGAGATGACAGAACAGGCAAGCATGCAAGGGGAATTACGGAACTCTTCCATTTCACTAGGTCACATTAAAAGATTCAAAAATATATTAAAACATATGTTACACTATTCTTAAAAAAAAAAAAAAAACTGCTATGTAAGCCAGTTTTTACTAGAATACAGGAGGTTACATAGACTAGAACTTTCTGAAAAGAGTGGAAATTCTGTAAAAAGTCCATATCTTTAATGTTGGAGAAGAGAAAGACGGAACATCTTGGGTGACTCTACATTTCCAATATCCAAAACAATATAGAGGTATATAACTTTATAAGGCATAAAAACAATTAAAATACTCTACCAGGAGAAACATCATTACTTAGGAAATAATTATGTGGATCAAAAGTATGTTTACTTATTTCCAATTCACAATCCCAAAAGGAAGCCTGTCTGTTAATAAGCTCTCTCCATTTGCACTGAACTCAGTACATATTCATCCAGAAAGTACAGTGAAAATTCAACAAAATAATGCATTGCAAAAGAGAAAGGAAAGTAAATCTTGTGGCCCCAAATCATTAAGCTACAGGAAAAGTCAAGCTGAGAACTGCTTAGAGCAAACCTGTCTCCCATTCTATTCAAAGTCATTCCTCTGCTCACTGAGATAAATATGTATCTAATTGACTCCTTTGGAAAGGCTAATCAGAAAATCAAAAGAATGCACCTGTTTATCTCTCACTTACCTGTGACCTGGAAGTCCCTCCCTGTTTCAAGTTGCCCCGCCCTTCTGGACAGAGCCAATGTACATCTTACAAATACTGATCATGTCTCATGACTGTCTAAAATGTATAAAATCAAGCTGTGCCCCGACCACCCTGGGCACAGGTCTCAGGACTTCCTGAGGTTGTATCATGGGCACGTGTCCTCTACCTTGGCAAAACAAACTTTCTAAATTAACTGAGCTCTGTCTAAGATATTTGGTTTCACACAACTAAGATTATACCTAAATTTCAAAAATAAACAATGAGTTATAAGACATTTGAAGACAGCTAATAGCAAAAAAGAAAAAGCCTAAGGTGAGTAAACAGAACATTTACTCAAATAAATACATATTTTAAAATTATAATTACTGATCTTAGAGATATTCTAAAATATATTCAAAAATCAAGAATTGAAAAGGAGTAATATGAGTAAATTAAAACTACGATTGCTAAAATTAAAAGTTAAAATCAATTAAGAACATGATGATTTAATTAGTGATTTGCAAGACAGACCCATGTATATAGTCCAGAATATAAGAAAAAAAAATTAGATGAAAAGTTGAGAGAAAATTAAGAGATACAGTTAATTGTTTTATGATGACCTTAAAGAATTCAATAAAATTTTGGAAAGAATTAAGCAAGGAAGTTATTAAAGAAATTCATGAAAAACTTTTCAAAAGCAAAATTAAAATAGAGTTGTTTGAATTGAAAGGGCAATTCAGTGCCAATCAATTTGACTGAAAAAAAAATCCAACAGCATAAAAGGATTCCAGAGGACCAAACACAGAGAAAGATCTTAAAATCTTTCTTAAAGAAAAAACACATGATCTAAATGGAACGAGAGTTAAATTGTCATCAGGAATCTTTCGTCACGAAGGATTTAGGAAGACAATTGAGCAGTAGCTTCACAGTTGAGAAGGATCATATTTTTGAATCAAAACTTTTATACACATGAAAATCATAGGGAGAGTTTAGCTATAAATAAAAGGTAACCAAGCTAAGATAAACTTACATGTACAAAGTTTTATTATTATCACATAGCATATACCTGTTGGAAAATGACTCCTCCTTAGCAATCATCCATGTCTTCACATCTGCCATATAGGCACAGCTAAGTCACAGGCTTACCCATCTCTTGGTGGAACACTGTGTGTTGCTTCCTGGAATATGGTGATCTGAGCAGTCTTCCCAGGAGCTGTACACAGATGTTTTACATATACCTTCCTGTTTCTAGTCAGATATGGAACATTCCACCATATCCATCATTTGGCTAAAAACCTCCCTTACTAACTACTTGGTCTCATCTGTCATCTGGCCTCTTTGATTTAAAGTCATCCTGTGGGATGTAGGAAGCCAACATGACACTGATCTTGCTTACGCTATCTGTATAAATTATAAACTGCCCAAACCCTTTCATATGGACTCATTGTAATTTTACTGACCAAATCCATGAGAATGTGGCAAGCCAATCTCCAGCAGCTATGTCAGAGTTAGACAGCACATTTGCTGCTTGGCCACTTGCAAATAGAAGTTTAGCATCTGAGTAATGTTAAAAGAGATGCAGGCTCATTGTTTTCTTCTTCCTTTTTTTTTTTTTTTTTTTTTTTTTTTTTTTATTTTTTTTGAAATGGAGTCTCTTTTTGTCGCCGAGGCTGGAGTGCAGTGGCATGATCTCGGCTCACTGCAACCTCGGCCTCCCAGGTTCAAGCGATTCTTCTGTCTCAGCCACCTGAGTAGCTGTGATTACAGGAGTGCGCCACGATGCCCAGCTACTTTTTGTATTTTTAGTAGAGACAGGGTTTCACCATGTTGGTCAGGCTGGTCTGAAATTCTTGACTTCGCGATCCGCCCGCCTCGGCCTCCCAAAGTGCTTGGATTACAAGCGTGAGCCACCGCGTCCAGTCGTTTTCCGTTTGTTTCAGTCTTTGCTCTATTTATATTGGCTTCTGTCTTCATTCTTGTTGTCTCATGGTCACATGATGGCTTTAACTGCTCCTGACGAGTTTCACAATTAATGTACAAGACATTAAGAAGGTTACAGAGGGCAGTTTACATGACATCAGCTAAGTNCATTTATAATCCAAAACCTACTTGTGGAGCACTTTTACTTCCCACTGCTGAACTAAAAATTTTGAGTATTGCTGTTGGATCCCTTGATTTTTCTCTTCTCTTCATTCAAGCCTCTTCCTGCTTCAAGTTCTCCCAAAGCTCAAGCTTTTAAAAGCTTCTTAGAACTGACACACCACAGAAGTGAACACTCACACCTACTTAGTCCATTCCATTTTGTTTCATAGTATTTTTTTTAATTGGGTATAATCCCAATTACCATTGGAAACACAATGGTACTCTTTTTCGTCTCTAGACCACTTATCTAAGTGTATATAGTGTGTGTGTTTGTGTTTAACCTACTATTAATATTGTCAGACTTAGCAAACCAACCAATCAGCCATCTATTTAATTTGAATTTCAGATAATAATAGATAATTGTTTACTACAATTTGTATTTTAGATAAACATCAACAATATTTTGGTATATTTCCCAAGCAACACTAGAGATTATTGCTTCCACTGTTGCTTTTCCATGCAACACATTAGAATATTTTATTCCATAGTTGGATCAAATCTCTGTTTATCCTCACTCACCAAAGTGTTCTCTACTAGTTTAGCATGGTGTTAAGTCCTACACACGAAACCAAAACAAAACAACTGCAATGGCATCATCTTTTGCAAACAACTCAATCTCTTTCATTTTCATTTACCTCACCTGTAAAAGGGGATGATAATACCTGTATATCCAAATTAGAAGTAAATTATATATATGTATATATATATATATATACACATATATATAGCATTCAATATGAATTTTCACATAGAAAGTACTCAGTATTTTGTTTTTATAATTAGCAATGGTACTATCTGTTTTTTTTTCCTGAATATCACTGCACCTTAGCCCTTGATCTCTCTGAACACTAGATCTTAGATTATTCTTTTTTTGAGACTTTTGTTTTGTTTTGTTTTGTTTTGTTTTTTTGAGACAGAGTCTTGCTCTGTCACCCACGCTGGAGTGCGGTGGCAATCTCCGCTCACTGCAACCTCCGCCATCTGGGTTCAAGCAATTCTCTTGTCTCAGCCTCCTGAGTAACTGGGATTACAGGACCCAGGCTGGAGTGCGGTGGCAATCTCTGCTCACTGCAACCTACACCTCCCAGGTCCAAGTAGTTCTCCCTGCCTCAGCCTCCTGAGTAACTGGGATTTCAAGGGTCTGCCACCACACCCGGCTAATTTTTGTATTTTTAGTAGAGACGGAGTTTCGCCATGTTTGCCAGGCTGGTGGTGAACTCCTTGACCTATGGTCATCTGCCTGGCTCGGCCTCCCAAAGTAGATTATTCTTTTGAGTAGAATATAATCAGAGAAAAGTATATATGTGTGTATATATATATTTCAAATAATAGCTCTTTTGAGATATAATTCAAATATCATACAATTCACTTATTGAAAGTGTACATCAATGGTTTTTATATATTCACAAAATTGTGTTACCATCATAGGTATACATTCTGTGTAGATTCTAATTTTAAAAGGATGCAGATGATAAATGCATGCCAATGATAAAAATATTAAGAGATATAAAATATTATTATACAATCAATGGAAAGTCTTGCGTCCATGTCTTATGATCGGTTTCCTACTTCTGTTCCCAGAGAGAACTACTGTGAAGAGTTACTTTTCAAAATATTGTCTCTGAACATACATGCATATGTACCTAAAATATCTTATAGAAATTAAGTAACGGTATGCCCAGTTGTGGGCCTTGATTTTTCCTCACTCGATGTGTATCTTGAAGATCTTTCCATATAAGCACACATAAGTCTATGATTCTGAATTACTGCATAATATGCCAGTACATTAATATAGCATACTTAATTGTTATTATTGAGAGAGACAGGGTCTCACCCTGTTGCCCATGCTAGAGGACAGTGTGTAATCATAGCTCACTGCAGCCTCAATCTCCCAGGCTCAGGGGATCCTCCTTCTTCAGCCTTCTGAGTGGCTAAGTTTACAGGCGCATGCCACCATGACTGCCTATATATTTTTCTCTCTTTTGGTAGAATAAAATAAAAATGTTACCCAGACTGGATAACATATTTTATTTAAACTGATTTGTAATGATGGACATTTAGGTTTTTACAGTAATTTGCTATTATAAATGTTTTAACAGTAAATATTTTGTTTATATTATCTTCATTCACAAGAAAATGTATCTATAAATTCAATTCTTAAACTTTAATTCTTGGATTAAACAGTAGGCAATTTGTTTTCTTTTTGCCAGCCAAGTATTATAAGATAATAGACACATTTTATAAATCCCTCATTTTCTGCAAATAAAATTCCTTAGCTTGTAGGCTTGTTTTATTACTGCCTCAAAAACCTATAAACAAATACACAAATACCATCTTCCTAGGATTTTGGAAAAGCTACTCAAATGCCATTAATTATGTGATTGCTTGTGTATAACATCACAGATTTTACTTTTATTACACTTTACTTAATTTAATGGTTACTTAAGTAACCACTATTACTTATTTTAAGCATTAAATGTGTATGTCTATTCGTTTAATATATATGCCTATATGAAAAGAACAATATAGAGTACCAACGTGCAAAAAGGGACTTGAGTCAATCAATTTACTTAAATTCTCCATGCATTTTAAGCCTCAGTTTTCTTATTTTTAAAGGGAATAAAGATTACTTTCAAGGTAACAGACTTAGCCTTTCCTTAGTCTTTGCCTTCTCTTCCTCCTGGTGATATGGACAGGAGACGGAAATACTGGGTCGAAGAGGGCAGTTCCCTGGCAAACCTCACCCTCAAGCCTGGATACCTGCTGTCCTAAATGAAAACAGGCATTTCTGTTTTCATGCTCCAAAAGTTGTCTTTTTGCCTGCCACATCTCCTATCCTGTACCCATATGAATCCCGAACCCCAGACTCTAGAAGCAGACCAGCAAGCCCGCAGACCAGCAGAAGGATGGCGGAATGATGTGGCTGAGAAAGGGAGAAGAAGAGGAACATCTGAATGCCAAGAGGAGTTCAGCTGGGAGCAGTCAGAGAGGAGTCCAGCCACAGGACAGCCAGAATCCAGGGGAAGATCACCTTTCCACTCCATCCTCTTCTTCCGCCTCCCCATTCCTGCTGAAAGCCACTTCCACCATTCAATAATACCTGCCATTCATCCGTGGAGTCTGTGTGTAACCTGATTTTTTCCCAAGGCACTGGACAAGAGCTTGGATACAGAAAGCTGTCACCCTGGCCCTCTGCCCTTGTGAAAAGGCAGACAGTCCACTGAGCTGATTAACACTCAAGCCTTCTGCAGATGGCAAAGCTGAAAGAGCTCTGTGGCTCACTCCTGTAACCCCAGGACTTTGGGAGGCCAAGGCTGGTGGATCATGAGGTCAGGAGTTCGAGACTAGCCTAGCCAAAATGGTGAAACCCCGTCTCTACTAAAAATACAGAAATTAGCTGGGCATGGTGGTGTGCAGTCCCAGCTACTCAGGAGGCTGATGCCAGAGAATCGCTTGAACCAGGGAGGCAGAGGTTGCAGTGGGCTGAGATTACGCCCCTGCACGCCAGCCTGGGTGACAGAGTGAGACAACGTCTCACAAAAAAAACAAAAACAAACAAACAAACAAAAAAACCAAAACTCAAAAAAAAAAACCAAAAAACAGAAAACCCTCAAAAAAAAAAAAAAAAAAA
>NW_016813388.1:1288130-1330911 GCF_001698545.2 Rhinopithecus bieti
TCTGAAATTCTTGACTTCGCGATCCGCCCGCCTCGGCCTCCCAAAGTGCTTGGATTACAAGCGTGAGCCACCGCGTCCAGTCGTTTTCCGTTTGTTTCAGTCTTTGCTCTATTTATATTGGCTTCTGTCTTCATTCTTGTTGTCTCATGGTCACATGATGGCTTTAACTGCTCCTGACGAGTTTCACAATTAATGTACAAGACATTAAGAAGGTTACAGAGGGCAGTTTACATGACATCAGCTAAGTTTTTTCTTTTTTTAATTTGCATGTCTTCCAGAGACTTTTTTTTTTTTTTTTTTTTTTTTCTTTTTTTAATTTGCATGTCTTCCAGAGACTTTTTTTTTTTTTTTTTTTTTTTCTATTGATATGTCCTTCTGTTAGCAGAATTTCACTTAGGTTCACCAGACACGACTGTGTTTCTTCGCCATTCATAGCTGTCAGGAAGCTGAGAATTAAGTACTGAGACTGAATTTCACTCTCCTAAGGCTTTATATTAGAGGCTGACAAGGGAACTTGGAGCTGGGAAAGAGTATTAAGTAAACCAGTCATACTCTTTGTAACACAAACTAAATTAGGTTTAAGGTAAAAAAATAAAGACAATTTCAGACACACACAAGCAAAAACTCAGAAAATCTACCTTTCACAGATTATGCCTAAAGAAAAACTTACTTGATGATATACATATATACATATGTGTGTGTGTGTGTGTGTGTGTGTGTGTGTGTATACCTTAAAAGTCAAACAACAAAAAGGGGAGGAAGTTCTGGAATTAAAGGAACATTAAACCAAACCCAGGAGTAGAAGTTTTTAAAATGTGGAATGTTAAAAGATGGCAAAAAATAAGAGGTCTGAAAACCTTATTGCCAAAAGTGTGTTGTATTACAGTTCAAGGAAATTTATAATTTTATGATAACTACAAATCAAATATTTTCTATAAATAAGGTGAAAAAGTAATCTAAAACTCTAACTAAAATAAAAGCTATTCAACAAGCCTTATTCCATCTATGTCAAAAAATGTAGTGCAACTTTTAAGCAATCAAGAAACATATACTTACTGATATAATTTTGTTTTTTTCTTTATGAGTTCAATTATATAATTTGAACTGGAAGTAAAAGTAGTTACTTAAGCATGATATTGTGAATCTTGTATATTGCTTTTTAGTTTGTTCAATCAACGTACACACACAAAAAAATAGACTGAATTCTAGTTGAAGCATTTGAATACTGTAAACTTTAATAATGTAAAAGAATAGTATATTCAACATAAATCAGGAGACACTATGAGACATGAACCATGTATAGAGTTTCAATAAATGCCTTCTATAATTAACGGATCAAGGATGAGTTTTATGTATATATAGTCAGGTGAAAGACAAACTAATGAACAAAAACAAAAATTTGGAGGCTAATTTGGAACGAATTACAACAGGTAGGACAAATTCTCTAATACTCTTATTTCTTATGTTGGGGGATCAATACATTTTATCTAAATACAGTGAAATAAGTAGACAAAGTATAAGCATAATGTTTAATATTTTGATATTTTCTTGATATCTATAAAATGACCTAAAAGCATAAATGGTAAAAGTTAGTGAACTCAGTAAGACCCTGGATATTTTATCACTGAATAAAGTAGCCCACTGAATGGGCTACTTTTTAAATTTTACAGCTTTGTTTCCCTAGTTCATTACATTTAAGATGGTGCAAATCAAAAGTATGATTTTTTACCAACTCAGAAAAGAAAATGCTGCAAATTAAACTGTTTTAATTCGTTACTAACATTTAAAATTTTAATTTTATACTTTGAAAGAGTTCTGTCAGACATATATATATATATGGAGAGAGATTTTTTTTAAGCATACATCACCATAGTGAATAACTGAATGAAAAACATAAGTAAAATAAATCAGTTTAGGTATTTTTAAAGTTTTTTATATGACGAGGTTGAATCACTGTTCCTCTCAGTTTTACTAATGTCTGTGTTTTTTTTTTCCCAAAATATATTCTCTATTGAACTATCAAGAGAGTTAATGATACATGATTTTCTTCAAATATTGCTCTGCTGTGTCTCCAGAACTTTCTTCTATGAGATGGAGACTGATTCTACAAGATTTGTTGCTCATACTCCATTTGTCTTACTAGTGTGTGTCTATGTAAGATTTTTAAAATATAAACAAGTCATATTCCTTTCTTAGGTAGTTCTCAAATAGTTTGTTGATGATTTCCATCATCAGTTGTATTATAATGTCACAAAGAACAATGACATCTACTCATGTTCAAGCAGTGATATATTTGTCATGTATTTATTTTTAATTTTTTAAAACTTTTATTGTGGGTTTAGGGGTACATGTGTAGATTTGTTATATAAGTAAACTGTGTGTCTTGGGAGTTTGATTTACAGATTATTTCATCACACAGATAATAAGCATAGTACACTGTAGATATTTTTCCTGATCCTTTCCTTCCTCCCAGCCTCCATCCTTTAATAGACCCCAGTGTCTGTTGTTCTTCTCTATGTGTCCATGTGTGCTCCCGTGATTTAGCTCCCACTTATAAGTGAGAACACGTGGTATTTGGCTTTCCGTTCCTGTGTTAGTTTCCTTAGGATAATGGCCTCCAGCTCCATCCATGTTGCTGTAAAGGACATGATCTCATTCTTTTTTATGGCTGCATAGTATTCCATGGTGAATATGTACATTTTCTTTATCCAAATCTACTATTGATGGCCATTTAGGTTAATTCCACATCTTTGCTATTGTAAATAGTTATGAGATGAACATAGGAGTGTCTCTATGGTAGAATGATTTATATATATTTATATTTTTGGGTATGTACTCAATAACGAAATTAATTGGTAGAATGGTAATCCTGTTTTAAGTTATTTGATGAATCACTGCATTGCTTTCCCAATGGGTGAATTAATTTACACTCCATAGGCTCAAAATAAGGAAATGGAGATAAGTCAGTCAAGCAAATGAAAAACAGGTAAAAGCAGAGGTTGCAATCCTAATTTCAGACAAACAGACTTCAAACCAACAATTTTTTTAAAAAGACAAACAAGGGCATTATATACAGTGTTCAATTCAACAAGAAGACCTCACTGCACTAAACATACATGCACCCAACATAGGAGTATCAAGATTCATAAAACAAATTCTTAGAGACCTACAAAGAGACTTAGAAATTCCCACACAATAATAGTGGGAGACTTCAATACCCATGACAGTAGTAGACAGATCATCAAGGCAGAAAATTAACAAAGATACTCAGGACCTGAACTCAACACCTGATCAAATGTATCTAGTAGACATCTACAGAACTCTCCATCCCCAAACAACAGAATAAACATTCTTCTTACCACTACATGGCAAATACTCTAAAATTAACCACAAAATCAGATGTATAAAAATACTTGGCATATTCCAAAAACCCTCAAATTATACCAATCACATTCTTGGACCACTGTGCAACAAAAACATAAATTAATACTGAGAAGATCACTCAAAACTGTATAATTATATGACAATTAAATAACCTGCTCTTGAATGACTTTTGGGTATTGATGAAATTAAGGAAGAAATCAAGAAATTCTTTGGAACTAATGAAAACAAAGACACAAAGTACTAGAATCTCTGGACACAGCTCAGGCAGTGTTAAGAGAAAAGTTTATAGCACTAAATGCCTACATCAAAAGGTTGGAAAGATCTCAAGTTAACATACTAACATCACAACTAGAAGAACTAGTGAAACAAGAACAAACCAACCTCAAACTTAGAAGACCAGCAATAACCAAAATCGGAGCTGAACTGAAGGAAATTGAGACTTGAAAACTATACAAAATCAATGAACCCAAGAACTGGTTCTTTGGAAAATTAATAACATAGATCTACCAATTGCTAGACTAATAAAAAATACAGAAGATCCAAATAAACACAATTAAAAACGATAAAACAGATGTTACTGCTGACCCCACAGAAATACAAAAAAACTATCAAAGATGACTATAAACACCTCTATGTATACAAACTAGAAAATCTAGAAGAAACTGATAAATTCCTGGACACATACAATCTCCCAAGACCGAACCAGGAAGAAATTAAATTCCTGAACAGACAAATAACAAGTTCTGAAATTAAATTAGTAATGGAAAACCTACCAACCAAAAGAAGTCCAGGACCAGACAGATTCACAGCTGAATTCTACAAGATGTATAAAGGAGAGCTTGTACCATTTCTACTGAAACCATTTTAAATAATTGAGAAGGAGGGACTCCTTCCCTACTCAGTCTATGAGGCCAGCATCATACCAAAACCTGGCAGAGGCACAACAAAAAAAGGCAATTTCAGGCTAATAGCCTTGATGAATGCAGATGCAAATATCCTCAACAAAGTACTATCTTTGTTGTTTAATGCTATCTGGTGGACAGAAATTATAAGATTTCATCAATCATAGATGCATCTTGACTTTAAAATGTTAAAATGTGGGGCCNACAGCTGAATTCTACAAGATGTATAAAGGAGAGCTTGTACCATTTCTACTGAAACCATTTTAAATAATTGAGAAGGAGGGACTCCTTCCCTACTCAGTCTATGAGGCCAGCATCATACCAAAACCTGGCAGAGGCACAACAAAAAAAGGCAATTTCAGGCTAATAGCCTTGATGAATGCAGATGCAAATATCCTCAACAAAGTACTATCTTTGTTGTTTAATGCTATCTGGTGGACAGAAATTATAAGATTTCATCAATCATAGATGCATCTTGACTTTAAAAATGTTAAAATGTGGGGCCGGGCGCGGTGGCTCAAGCCTGTAATCCCAGCACTTTGGGAGGCCGAGACGGGCGGATCACGAGGTCAGGAGATCTAGACCATCCTGGCTAACACGGTGAAACCCCGTCTCTACTAAAAAAATACAAAAACTAGCCGGAAGAGGTGGCGGGCGCCTGTAGTCCCAGTTACTCAGGAGGCTGAGGCAGGAGAATGGCGTGAACCCGGGAGGCGGAGCTTGTAGTGAGCTGAGATCCGGCCACTGCACTCCAGCCTGAGTGACAGAGCGAGACTCCGTCTCAAAAAAAAAAAAAAAAAAAAAAAAAAAAATGTTAAAATGTGGAAAAAACTATGCAACTTATAATTGATGAAACGCAATGCTGGACCTATAACTGTAGAGCTTTCTTGCTACTGAGTGATAAGTGATATGGCTCTCAAGTACTGACTTCTCAGATATTTAATGTTGAATCAATGCATAGTTTCTGTCCTCCATTTTAATATACATGTCAGCTACCATAATTTTTCAATGAATATAACATTATTTTATCCTAACTTTCAATGTAAATAGCATAAATAATAATTTTCTTTCTGCCTTTTATATTCTTTGTTAGTACTAAGAAAGAATATTTAAATGTGATTTTAGGGGTATAAAAAGTAGTGATTGGTTTAACAAAATTGGACTACATATATTCTAAAGGCCTCTGGTAAAAGAGAGACACAGGTGTTATAGATGGCCAGGAAAATCATTTGACCTTGAAGATTGGGGCCGTGCACCAGATTATGCACTATAATTATAAAGCTTATCATCCCTGCTCAGTATGGAGCCTATTTTGTGAATTATCAGAAAGGCAAATTATTTTGTCACATAGTGGAGTAAGTTCTAGATGAGCTTAGTCCAACAGAAATGCAATTTGAACCACATACGTAATTTCAATTTTTCTAGTACTCACACTGAAAAAGGTAACAAAAAATCATTTTTTATTATATATAACAAAGTCTTAACAAAATTATTTCAACATATCAATTTAAAAATGTTAATGAAGAATTTTACATGTTTTTGGTGCTTCATCTTCTAAATTTGCTGTATGCTTTGTACTTAACAGCACATCTCAATTTGTACTAGTGTTCAATAGCCAAATGTGGCTTGTGGCTAACATACTAGATGATACAGTTCCAAATTTTAAATACCAGGGTAGTTCTAGACCATAGATACTATTGTCTTTGAAATAACTATTCCCAGCTTCCATTTAAATCTACCTGCCTATGGCCAAAGAAATATATGTGTGGTGCTATGATTCCAGGTTCACTGGTTTCTTAAGCAGCAATGGCCACCGAAGTGCTGATGTATATATGAAGAGGGAAGCGTGGCATCAAGTCTGAAATGCGATAGGCCTCAGGTTGTGGAGATATACACGAAGAAACTTCAAGAAAACCTGTTCACTATTGGAATGGCAGTAGAAGGCTGATCTGGAGAGACCAGGTCATATGTGTATGTGATCTACCTTGCATCTTAGCCTCTCTTTTCAGGCCTGGATTTTGAGAGTGAGAGTTTCTATTTTTGTTTTTCTTCTTGACATCCTCTCTCTCTCTCTCTCTGCTCTCTTCCATTTCTCTCTTATTTCTGTTGCTAGTCCTGTTTTCCTTGTACAGATGCAAAATTTTTATATCAAACTTGATTCCTTTACTATTTTATTCTCTTCCTTTCCTTTCCTTCCTCTCTTTGCTCTCTACCAATGTTTGTTTTTCACCTCTGTTTTTTCTGTCTTAAGACATAAAATCCATTCACTGTTTATCCATTATGAGATGCAGTAATGTGTTTTCCCTTTGATATTAGTACATCCACATGCTCAAGCACGAACTGCACACTCTATTACTACTGCCTAACCCTGTACTTATGCAGAACATCAGCTACTTGCCATGGTTTTGTTGTATTTAATGCTTGCTTATAATTTATTCTCCACATAATTTCTTACATTTTATCTGACTCTTTTTCATCAGAATGCCTTCGACATTCTCAGCTGTATTCCTTAAGCTGTGTTTTGCTCTGGTAGGTACTCACAAATCTGTATTATTGCTGTATGCTTGGAAAGAAAGATTAAATAGTTATTAGTTTCTACTTGTCTAAAACAGTCTGTTTTGCTTTTAAGAACACACAGAGTTTTAAATGTAACATTATTTTTAGGCATTTTAAAAACAAGAATTGGCTAATTGATAAACCTATTTAGCCAATTAATGAAGCCATCGCTTATAAAAGTGGACATAAAATTTAAAAAATACACACACACACATCTTTTGTTAGAAGTTGTAATAAAACCCCATCTGGAAAATAAAAAAACTTATAGAGGCCTGATTTAGTTTTACATTAGGGATCACTGAACAATGTAGACTTTATGAAAATAAAATACAATTCTATAAATAGGCATCGAAAGAAAAAAAATAAAAGACTAACAAATACTTTATTTTGAAATTCATTATTCCAGAGGAAAAGCAGCCACATAATTCTCTGGACTAACTTTATTAAGATCTTATGTACCAAATACTCTTCCAAGTGAGTACATCCAAAAACATAATAAATATTTATAGTAACCTAAGGGAGCTCATTTCCATTTAACAGATGAGGAAACTGAGATACAGAAGAAGAGCAAGAAAGTAGTGGAACCAGGATTTAATCAAAGGACATACATTTTCAGAAGTGATTTTCTAGACAGCTATATCATATTATTTCTTAGCAGGTATGTACGTCTTAAGATAATGAGGAGAACAGGGAACTATGACATAGGCATTCTTATTAGGCTGCTAAGATTAATTACTATAAATGTCAGTATTCAACTTACACTACAATGGCGAAGTGCAAACCATCGTCTAGTATCTGTAATCATCCAACATTAAGTTTTTGGCCAGTGTCAAGGTTGCTTGGAATGAAGACTACATTTCCCATCATCCTTGAACCTAGATGGGGCATGTGACTAATTTCTGACTAGTGTGATGTTAAATGTAGCTTAAAAACGGGCGGATCACGAGGTCAGGAGATCGAGACCATCCTGGCTAACACGGTGAAACTAAAAAAAAATTGTTAATCTTCAGGGTTGTGTGCTTAAAGAAAAATATGACCGAGTTATACGTGCTTTTTCTCTTTTCCCCTTTGCCCTTCCCCAGTGAGTACGGTGTACACACGGTGGTGAGTCATCTTAAACTCTGAAGTCAGGTCATTCCAAGAAGAATGTTTTCCAACAAAACAGAGGGCACTAGCATCATAGACAGACTCATGTCAGAGTCTCCATATTAACCACGATTTACATTAGAGATAAATAAATGTCTATGTGCTTTAAACAACTGCTACTCTGGTTTGTTTGTTTGTTTGTTTTTTGAGACAGGGTCTCACTTCGTTGTCTAGACTGGAGTGCAGTGGTGTGATCATGGCTCACAACAGCCTTGACCTCCGAAGCTCCAGTTATCCTCCCTCCTCAGCCCCTCAAATAGCTGGGATTACAGGCACATGCCACCATGCTTGGCTAATGAAAGAAATTTTTTTTTTGTAGTGATGGAGTCTTGCTATATTGCCCAGCCTTGTCTTGAACTCCTGGGCTCAAGTGATCCTCCCATCTCAGTCTCCCAAAATGCTGGGATAACAGGCATGAGCCACTGTGCCTGAACAATCTGAGCCTTTGCTAAAGCAGCATATCCAGTCCTAAGTAATACAAGTGGACTGAATCAGTTATCACCAATTATTTTCCATGCCTGTCCTACATCTTCCCTTTAGGTGCTGGTAGAATTGTCTGCTGGAGAAAAGACAGCAGAGCAGGTAATATTATATTTCTACTATGCCTCTGTTCATGAATTTTATATCCAGCGTTCCTTACCTGCTTATACATGACACTGTGCATGTATTACCTGCGCATGCACACACATACACTTTAGAGACAGGGAAAACAGTTCTGCCCAAAAAGTATGTCTCTAACAAGACACGTAGATGACAATGTTTTCAGGAATATTGTAATCTTATAAAAAGGTCTCCTTGGAAAACCTAAACTAACTTGATTTATTCCGATTGACTAAGACAGTGACTAAAGAAAAGTCTTAGTTTGCAGAAGTCTGTGAAAGAAATAATCTATTTAGTTCTTTTAGACGTTAAAGGTATGAGTTTTTCATGCCACTAAATAGTATCAGAAATACCAGTTAAGTCGATGTTCCAGCTCATAGATTTTCTCACTATTCCCTGAAAAACTGTGGGAGTGGGAAAAGAATTTTGTTATACTTGGTTTTAACTGCTTTCAATTTTTACCTTAGACAAACTGTGTATATAGAGTCAAACGGTACTCAGTTTGAAATAACTTGACACTGCATATATTAAACTAAACAGAAGGCAATGCAAGTACACTGAAACTGATTTAATATGCAATATTTATCTGTGGTAGAGAGAAACACAATTCAATTGAGGCTGATTCATCCTCCATTTTCTGTGCACAGAATTCCACAGGAGGTCATCTGCTGCTATTTTATCCCTATTAGGTGTCCTTGAATATATCAGGCAGCAACAGAGTAACCTGTGATTATGGCAGACAAGGTAACCTGCTCTTCCCCATGTAGCTAGCATGCAGCATGCAGAGCTTAAGGTTTTGGTTTTATCCCTCATCCACTTTGTGACTGTGAAATTGCCATGATTGTTTTTGAAAAAAAAAAAAAAAAATTGTGTTTTCACTTTGCTGGGCAACCTAGGAGGCCTTTTCATGCTATGTACTGCTTCTAACTCAGGATGAATATCATTTTTGAGTTTGAACAGATCTGACTTACCTTACTTTTGGTTAATTCTCTTGTCACAACTCATTGATAGGACATGTTATTTAAAATAATTATCTATTTTTCTAGATTAGAGTGCTTGCTCTCCAAATATAAACAACATTTCTTTCTTCATATATATTTCCAACTATTATTTTCTAAAGCTAGACTTACTTAAGAGTTATATACTCATAGGAATAGTATACAGGAAGATAAATTTGAGCTTTAAATATATTTAATTCAATTTTTTTGTTATTATTCCTGCTTCATTAAGTTACTATGAATTCTCTCTAGTATTACACTGCCATCAATTTTAGTAATCTGCTGTGATAAAAAAGACAGCCATCAAAGTTTGAGAGTGGTTTTAATAACCTTCATTTTAAAAAAGTAAAAAGTATGTGTGTATCTACATACCACACACACATAACTCATTAAATATCTGTATTTAAATACACAGTAAAGCAAAACACACACACACAAATATATACGTGAAGACTGGCAAAAAGCACAGAACTTATTTTTCTTAGTGCATGTACTAGAACTTCTATATTCAAATGGTAATTCTTTAAAATAGTTATTTTGGAAGGGCATCACTTACTTCAATAACATTATTGTTGCTTAAAACTTCTACAGAATGTTTTCTGTGAATCTTCCGAGCTACTTTATGTTTTATGAAATGACTACTTTTATTACTTGAGAGCCACACATGGTTTTGAAACCAGAAGGGGCCTTTTTTCCAGTTTCGTTGCTCTGCACATTTCCATTCAATTTAAATAAATTTTGGCTTTTAAAAAATATATTAAATCCATACAAGATAAAATATCAGCAAAAATAAAAAATATTCTTATCCAATCCCAGCTTGTAATTTTCCTAGACTACTAATTGCTCTTTTCAGTACTCCAGTTTCTCCTTAGTCATTTGGGATTAAAATGCGGCTAATGTGTTTCCTTTTGTCTCTTTATTGTCCTTAAATCAATTTTTGAACTCCTTAAATCTGTGGAACCCAACCATTTCCTTTATTTTCATAAATGCCACCAACATTCAGGCTTTATTACCTGTTACATTATAATTGGTTTATTTCCCCAAACTCTAGCCTGTACTTCATTTCAATTCTTAAATCTTTCACATTGTAACTTGAAGGCTAAGGAATATGCACCTTGTCTAGTTTATAACTATAGGTTGCCCTTGACTCATAATTTGGTGGAGCATCCATAGGGTTGGTGTGTGGTCATAACAGGAGATAACTAGTTCTTTCTCCCTAGGATGACAAGATGACCACAGTTCTCTTAAAACATTGTAGATACATGTAGGAGCATAAGTGTATGTAAGCTGGTCATGTCTAAATATATATTTACTTAAGAAAGATTATAAGTATTCTTTACTTTTTAAAAATGCAGCTTAGAATTTAAAACAGCAACATGACTTTGTTCCAGGCTAGAATCTGAAAGCTCTGCTAGAACAAATGTCAGGCAAAAGAAGTGACGCTGGTTGCTTATTTTGTCTGGGGTAATATCAAACACTTGTTGGAGCTCTGTAATGAAATTCTGTAAGTGAGAAGTGGAGGAGGCATTCCAAAATAAAGAGCATGACTATGACCATCTACCTCTCTTAATATGCTTTTAAAAATATATGTTCTAAACAATAGTCTAACATAGGGTTTTCTAAAGCTATATTAAAATTCATGATTTCAAAATTATTGCTACTAAAATTTCATCAACTACAGCTGAATTCATCGTTAATCTTGGCAATAATCACACAAATTAGTGATAAATGCTATATGCATTTTCACTTTCTTTTCCTTTCCGCATTTTTAATTGCTGGAAGTGGGGCCATTTGACTTTAACACTTTATTGGCAAGAGCATACACTTACTTGCTCAAGGGAAACCTGTGCTATTTTGATTTTGTATCTCATTAAAAACTACTAAGAAGACAAATTCAAAGGCCTACCTGTTCATAAACTGCATGACCCCTGTTCTTTTGTTTCTAAGCCAGTGGAGTGGTGTACATAATTATCTGCTGACCGGGATCCCGTATTGAATCTCTCTTGCTTGTGAAGCATTTACTTTTCCTCTTGGAATTATTATTTCTAATCTTTTTCAGGCATATTCTCTTATTCTTCACAGTTTTATGGAATTAAACCTGAAGTGTTTGATCATGATTTCTCCAGAAATGAAAATAGTTTGAGCACAGTTGGAGAGATCCTTAGCTGATATCTACTTAGATGGCTGACAGTACTCCTCCATCACTGGGGCATTCTCCCAGGAAGAGAGAATTTAAAAAAAAAGAAAAAAAAAAAAAAAAAAAAAAAAAAAAAAAAAAAAAAAGGATAGGAAGAATGGACTGAAATGCTTTTCTTTTACCTTGCCCTTTTGTTAATAATTATCAGCCATTGTTTTTCCATTTTTAACTGCCACTTGACATGGCAAGACAGAAAAAGAGATTTACAGAAAAAAATGTTCTTACATGGTTATTACTATTCCTTAATTTGTCACTTATTTCTTTGGCAAATAAATATTATTAATATTGGCTGGTATTTTTTTGAGTTCTTACTATGTACTAGGAGCTGTCTCATAGATAGAGCAACTCATTTAATCCTTAAGACAACTCAATGAGTAAAATATGTTATTACCTCTACTTTATGGTGATAAAACTGAGGCATTGAGAGATTAAAAACCTTGTTTTTCTTATTGCCTAGCACTTAGCAAGGATTCATAATATATAATTTCACTGAAAGAGTAAATGAATGGGTAAGTGAAAATCATGTTCTCTAGAGTTAATTTAAGGAGCAATCATTAATACATATGGATTTCCAGTATGTATTTCTTATACCATTTCACTAAATATTGGAAGAAATCTTTTATCAGGATATTTAGAATTTCTGAGCTTTCTCTTTTCTGTGTTGGTTTGATTTCTCTTACTCTTGAATCTTCCAGATACTGATAAACTTCTTTTGCCTTCATGTTATTTTGCTTAAACTCATTACACACAAGAATGGTTATCCCCTTTTGTTCAGGATTAATATTTTCAAGGTTTGCTTCTGTTCTTATCTCAAGATTGCCTTAAGTATGGGATTTTTATCAAGTACTTGGCTGAGTGACTTTTGCATCTTTCCAATAAGTACACCAAAAGATTTCGATAGTTATTACCAGGCATCATCTCACTTACTATGTATGTGATATTATATCTTCAGCCTTTCTCTATTTGAAGAATCTGTATTCCCTGACTGGCAGCCTCACCGCTGTGTCCTAGCCTTCTTCATGTTGCATGAGTTGTTACAGAAGGTATCTTATAAATGAGTACATTTTGGAGGGAGTAAACTGCAAATCCTTGGACCAAGAATATACAGTTATACTTCATGAGTAATATCACTAGAAAGCAGAGTAAAATTCAGTGGTTTGAAGTGTAGTATTGGAATACTGAATGGGTTATAAAATTCATTTTTTAAATCACTCATGTATTCAAATAGCCATGGAGAACATGCTGCATATCAGAAAAAGCTTAGTCATGAGAAACATAAGGAGTGTGTGTGTATGTATATGTTTTGTGTGTGTGTGAAGAGCTCACAAAATTAAGCAATTATTACGTTACAAGAAAACTTATTGTACTGAAAGAAAGATATTATTGCCATCCTCTTTCTCAATAAATTCAGGAGATAGTTTTGAGCTACTACTATGTATAAGCTGGTAGGAGGTAAAGATAAAGAAACATGTATAACAATATGAATTTAAATGAAAAATTATGCTTTAATGGCATGAATTAGAGATTGTTAATTTGTAAATGTTGTCTATATATTTGCTATTTTTTATTATTACTACTTCAATTTTTTCACCTACTTTCTACTATCTTGGTTCACTTTCCTTAGTCTTTAATTAAAACCATAATAATTCCTTAGCGAAGGTCTTTTGATGGTAAATTCTCAAAGTTTTGTGTTGATATTCATGAATAATTGCTTTGCTCTGTATTCAGTCCTAGGCTGACAATTTTACACTTTTGAACTTGGAAAATGTTATTAATTTTTATTGTTGGCACTCATGCTGCCATATTAATTTTTTATTCTATAAGTGATTATAGTAGTAATATTTGAAAAAAATATTTAAGACAGAACATCAAGAGAAAGAGTCAGTAAGATATTTTACACCTAATAGTGAAACTAATCATATAGCATTGAAATAAATGAAATGAACATTGAGAGAAATATAAAGAGAAATTAACATGTATCAATTTAGAATTGAAAATTGTAATGTACTGTTATCATTACTATTATCAATAATTAGCAGAACATGAAAAAATGCCAGGAAATATGGATATTTTGAACAATAAGACTCACAAAGTAATAGAAATTGATTCATGTATCAATTCATCTATATTATTCCTGCACACAAATGTGTAATAAATATTTACTTAAGTGCTCCTTGAATATTTCCCAAATTTGACCTTATATTATCCATGTAAAATGTCTCAAGTAACTCAAATTTTGTTACCAAATGCTGAAAAACTAGTAAGTACTAGCCAAAAGAATAAAAAATGTTAGCAATGAGTAAATTTGCCTCTAAATGATTCATGTTAGAAAAAACCCTCAAAATTGAAATAATATTATTTTAAACTGAATGATACTGAAAATATTATACATAAAACGTGTAAGTAGAGACATAACTACTTAAATGGAAAAAGAATAAAACTGACAATTAATAGCTTAGAATTCATTTTAAGCTATAAGAAAAAGAACACCAATGACCATTAAATTTAAAATGAAGAGGATGGTAACACATAAAAGCAGAAATTAATTAAAAAACATGCAAAGACTTATTAACAAAGAGACATTTGATTATGCAAACATCTAATAAGAATGATACACATAGTAAAATTGATATAAAATATGGAAGACACAAATATATTTAACAAACTATAGATATTTCAATGTAAAAATGCCAAATGATATAAAATAATTTTATGCCTATAAATTGGAAAATGTGGAAATAAGGGAGGAGACCATCCCTCACACTGTCTTATACCCAATTTCTACCTCCAAAGAAAGAAGAAGCAAAAACTAAAAGGCAGAAATGAAATCCACAGGCAGACAGCTTGGCGCCACACCCTGGGCCTGGTAGTTAAAGATTGACCTATGGCATAATCGGTTATGTTATATATAGATTACAGACATTGTATGGAAAAGCACCGTGAAAATCTCTGTCCTGTTTTGTTCCATTCTAATTACCAGTGCTCGCAGCCCCAGTGATGTACCCCCTGCTTGCTCAATCGATCATGACCCTCCCACGTGGACTCCCTTAGAGTTGTAAGCCCTTAAGAGGGACAGGAATTGCTCATTCAGGGAGCTCAGTTTTTGAGATGTGAGTCTTGCTGATGCTCCTGGCTGAATAAAGCCCTTCCTTCTTTAACTTGGTGTCTGAGGGATTCCGTCTGCAACTCGTCCTGATACATTTCTTGGTTCCCTGACAGGGAAGCGAGGTGATTAACAGAGGATTGAGGCAGCCCCTTAGGCAGCTTAGGCCTGTCCTGGGGAGCATCCCTGCAGGTGACTCTGGCCAGCTTGAACGACATGGATCCTAAGAGCACTCCTGGGTAGGCAATTGCCCTGGTGGAACACCTTGCCAGAGAGCACATGACAGGCCCCCATGGACGATCAATGCAGTGGCTGAACACTGGCAAGAAACTGGCACTTGGAGTCCAGACATCTGAAACTTGGTAAGACTGGTCTTTGGAACTTGCCCACTCCATTTGAGTGGAAGCGTGGCCTGATTACCCATGATGTGCCTGTACCGGCACTTTGGTTTTGTTTTGACTTGACTTGGATTGCTTGATACTTTGGTTTTGCTTTTGACCTGGCTTGGATTTCTTGATACTCTGATTTTGGTTTTGATTCTGGTTTGGTGTAAACTATAAAAGTGTGTGTGTGCCTTCTTTACCCTTTCTTTGTTTTGTGGTGTGCGTGGGGTGTGAGCGTGGTGTTTTGTCTCAAGGAAACATGGGTCAGGCACAAAGTAAGCCCAACCCACTAGGAATTATGTTGAAAAATTTCAAAAGGGGATTTAAGTCATGGAGTTACTATGACTCCAGGAAAACTTAGAACTTTGTGTGACATACACTGGCCAGCATTAGAGGTGTGTTGACCATCAGAAGGAAGCCTGTACAGGTCCCTTGTCTTGAAGGTATGGCACTGGGTAGCCTGTAAACCAGGGCACCCAGATCAGTTCCCATATACAGATTTTTGGTTACAGCTGGTTTTAGATCCCCCACAGAGGTTAAGAGGACAGGCAGCACAGTACTAATGGCAAAGGGACAGTTAGTTAAGGAAAGTTCTCACTCCACCTACCAAGGGAAGTCAGCACCGAAAGTCCTGTTTGACCCAACACCAGAAGAATCAAGGCAGGAATTGATACCAGCGGTACCCCCTCCTTATCGAGAGGAAGGGCTCCCCATTCCTGAGCCCACAGCACCTATAACTCCACCTCCACCAGACATCCACACTACTAGACCACCCAGAGTAGACAAAAGAGGAAGTGAAGCAATGGTAGAAACTCCTCTCTTGGCAGCTTGCTTATGGCCCAAGACTGGAATCCAAATGCCCCTGAGAGAGCAGCGATATACTGGGGTAGATGAGGAGGGACACATGGTGGAAAGGCATGCCTTTGTGTATCAACCTTTAACCTCTGCTGACCTCCTCCATTGGAAAAATAATACTCCATCTTACACCAAAAAGCCTCAAGCTTTAATTGACTTGCTCCAAACTATTATACAGACTCATAATCCTACTTGGGCTGATTGCCACCAACTGCTCATGTACTTCTTTAAAACAGTTGAAACGTGAAGGGTGCTCCAGGTGGCAACTAAGTGACTAGAGGAGCACTTCCCAGCCGATTACCCAAACCCCCAAGAATATATAAGAATTCAGCTGCCAAGAACAGACCCCCAATGGGACCCGAATGAGGGACCAGACATGGAGAAGCTAAGACAGTACTGTGAGACATTAATAGAAGGTCTAAAGAAAGGGGCTCAAAAGGCTATAAATGTAAATAAGGTCTCTGAGGTCATCCAAGGAAAAGAGGAGAGTCCAGCACAATTCTATGAAAGATCATGTGAGGTTTACCGTATGTACACTCCTTTTGATCCAGATAGCCCTGAAAATCAGGGCATGATTAACATGGCCTTAGTTAGTCAAGGAGCAGAAGATACCAGGAGAAAATTGCAGAAACGGGCTGGGTTTTCAGGTGTACCTCGCAGTTACTGGAAATAGCCAATCAAGTGTTCGTGAATAGAGATGCAACAAGCCGCAGAGAAAGCCATAAGGAAGACAAAGCAAGACCAGGCAAAATGCCGACTTACTGGCCGCAGCCATTAGGGGAATTCCCCTGAAAGGAGAGGGAAAGGGGGATTCCGAGAATACCCAGTCTAATTGCCCACGTTTGCAACACAACCAATGTGCCTATTGTAAAGAAATAGGACATTGGAAAGATAAGTGTCCCCAACTGAAGGAAAAGCAAGGTGATTCAGAACAAAAGACCTCAGATAAAGATGAGGGAGCTTTGTTCAATCTGGCGGAAGGGCTATTGGACTGAAAGGGATCGGAGTCAAGCACCCCCAAGGAGCCCAGGTCAGGATTACAACTAGGGGCAAGGACATTAAGTTTTTGGTTGATACTGGTGCTGAACATTCAGTAGTGACCACCCCAGTCGCCCCCTTTTCCAAGAAAAGCATTGATATAATTGGAGCAACAGGATTTTCCACTAAGCAGGCTTTCTGTCTACCATGGATTTGCTCGGTGGGGAGACATGAAATAGTTCACCAATTCTTGTACATGCCTGACTGTCCCTTGCCCTTGCTGGGAAGAGACTTGCTTAGCAAGCTGAGAGCCACCATCTCCTTTACAAAACAGGGCTCTTTACAGCTAAAGTTACCGGGAACAGGAGTTATCATGGCCTTTACAGTTCCCTGGGAAGAAGAATGGAGACTTTTTTTAACCGAGTCAGGCCAAGAGATAAAACCAGCTCTAGCTAAGCGATGGCCCTGAGTATGGGCAGGGAATAATCCTACAGGACTGGCGGTCAACCAAACCCCTGTACTCATAGAAGTTAAGCCTGGGGCCCAACCAATTAGAGAAAAGCAGTATCCGGTTCCCAGAGAAGCTCTGGAAGGAATCCAGGTTCATCTCAGGTGCTTGAAAGCCTTTGGAATTATAGTTCCTTGCCAGTCTCCATGGAACACCCCGCTCCTGCCTGTCCCCAAGCTAGGGACCAAGGACTACCGGCCAGTACAGGACTTGTGCTTGGTCAACCAAGCTACAGTGACTCTGCATGCAACAGTTCCTAACCCTTACATATTGTTAGGGCTACTGTCAGCTGAGGACAGCTGGTTTACCTGTCTGGACTTAAAAGATGCCTTCTTTAGCATCAGAATAGCTCCTGAGAGCAAGAAGCTGTTTGCCATTCAGTGGGAAGATCCGGAGTCAGGTGTCACCACTCAGTACACTTGGACCCGGTTCCACAAGGGTTCAAGAACTCCCCTACTATCTTCAGGGAGGCCCTGGCTCGAGACCTGCAAAAGTTTCCTGCTAAAGACCTAAGCTGCATCTTGCTCCTGTACGTGGACAATCTTCTACTGGGACACTCCACGGCAGTAGGGTGTGCAAAAGGGACGGATGCCCTGCTTTGGCACCTGGAGGATTGTGGGTATAAAGTGTCCAAGAAGAAAGCTCAGAGCTGAAGATAGCAGGTATGCTATCTGGGATTCACTATTCGGAAAGGGGAATATAGCCTTGGGTCAGAAAGAAAGCAGGTCATCTGCAGCCTGCCGGAACCTAAAACCAGAAGGCAAGTAAAGGAATTCCTAGGAGCTATGGAGTTTTGCAGATTATGGATTCCAAACTTTGCAGTACTAGCCAAACCTTTGTACAAAGGGGAACAACCAGGAGCCTTTTGAATGCGGGCTTCTACAACAGCAAGCCTTTTGTAAGTTAAAGAAAAAACTTATGTCAGCCCCAGCCCTAAGACTACCAGATTTGACAAAGCCCTTTACACTCTGTGTGTCAGAAAGAGAAAAAATGGCAGTTGGAATTTTAACCCAGACTGTGGCACCCTGGCCAAGTTTAGTGGCCTATCTCTCAAAACAACTAGACGGTGTTTCCAAAGGCTGGCCCCTGTGTCTAAGGGAGCTGGCAGCATTGGCCCTGTTAGCACAAGAAGCAGATAAACTAACCCTTGGGCAAAACCTGAAAATAAAGGCCCCCATGCTGTGGTAACCTTGATGAATACCAAAGGACATCATTGGCTAACAAATGCCAAATTAACCAAGTACCAAAGCTTGCTATGTGAAAATCCCCATATAACCACTGAAGTCTGTAACACCCTAAATCCCACCACCCTGCTCCCAGTATCAGAAAGTCTAGTTGAGCATAACTGTGTAGAGGTGTTGGACTCAGTTTGTTCCAGCAGACTTGACTTTCGGGACCAGCCATGGGCACCAGTAGACTGGGAGTATAAATAGACGGGAGCAGCTTCATCAACCCACAAGGAGAAGGATGTGCAGGATATACGGTGGTAACTTTGGATGCTGTCGTTGAAGCCAAACTGTTGCCATAGGGCACTTCAGCCCAGAAGGCTGAGCTCATTGCCTTCACTCGGGCTCCAGAACTCAGTGAAGGTAAGACTGTAAACATCTACAGTGACTCTTGATATGTCTTTCTAACCCTCCAAGTGCAAGGAGCATTATATAAGGAAAAGGGCCTGTTAAACTCTGGGGGAAAGGACATAAAATTTCAACAAGGAAGTCTACAATTATTAGAGGCAGTGTGGAAACCTCAGAAGGTGGCGGTCATGCACTGCAGAGGACACCAGTAAGCATCCACCTCAGTGGCCTTAGAAAACTCTCAAGCTGATTCAGAAGCTCAAAAAGCAGCATCTACCCCTTACTGGGCATCGGTAGCAGCCCCTGTACTCCCTCATACACCTAACCTGCTACCTACCTATTCAAAGGAAGAAAAATACTTTTTCCACGCAGAAGGGGGGCAAGTAATAAAAGGAGGATGGATCAGACTGCCAGATGGGAGGGTAGCTGTGCCGCAGTTGCTGGAATCCACAATCATATTGGCCATGCACGAAACCACTCATCTAGGTCAAGAGTCATTTGAAAAGTTGTTAGGCCAGTACTTGCACATCTCACACTTGCCAGCCCATGCCAAAGCAGTAGCACAACGGTGTGTTACTTGCAGACAGCACAATGCGAGACAAGGCCCCACCATTCTGCCCAACATACAAGCTTATGGAGCGGCTCCTTTTGAGGATCTTCAGGTGGATTTCACAGAAACCTCAAAATGTGGAGGTAACAAGTATTTGCTGGTTGTTGTGTGTACTTACTCTGGGTGGGTGGAGACTTATCCAACATGAACTGAAAAGGCCTACGAGGTAACGCTTGTCCATCTTCGAGATCTTATTCCTAGGTTTGGACTGCCCTTACAAATCGGCTCAGATAACAAATCAGCGTTTGTGGCTGACTTACTACAGAAGACAGCAAAGGCATTATGAATCACTTGGAAGCTACATGCTACTTACCGACCTGAGAGTTCTGGAAAGGTGAAGTGAATGAATCAGATTATCAAAAATAGTTTTGGGAAAGTATGTCAGGAAACAAGATTGAAGTGGATACAGGCCCTTCCTGTGGTATTGCTTAAAATTAGATGCACTCCTTCTAAGTAAACAGGATACTCTGCTTATGAAATACTGTATCATAGGCCTCCTCCTATACTACCGGGGCTTCCAGGTATTCCCTGGGAGTTAGGTGAAATTGAATTACAGCAACAGGAAAATTACAGCTTTAGGAAAATTACACAAACAATCTCAACTTGGGTAAATGAGAGGTATCCCATCATCTTATTCTCCCCAGTTCATGCTTTCTCTCCAGGTGATCCCGTGTGGATCAAGGACTGGAACATAGCCCCTTTGCGGCCACGGTGGAAAGGACCTCAGACTGTCATCCTGACCAACCCAACTGCTGTAAAGGTAAAATTAATCCCAGCCTGGATCCACCACAGCCTTGTGAAACCTGCAGCCAATGAAACCCAGGAGGCAAAACTGAGCCCGGACAACCCCTGCAAAGTTACTCTGAGGAGGACGACAAGCCCTGCTCCAGTCACACCCGGAAGCTGACTGGTCTGCGCACGGCCGAAGCATGAGGAGAATCATCAGGAGACTCATTTTCCTTATAATTTGGACTTGTATAGTAAAAACTTCCACTGATTTTCCCCACATGGAGGACTGCTGTCAGTGTATACATCAGGTTATCGAGGTAGGGCAACAAGTTAAAACAATCTTTCTGTTCTATAATTACTATGAATGCCTAGGAAGTTTAGAAGGAACATGTTTATATAGTGACACTCAGTACAAGGTATGTAGCCCAGGAAATGATCAGCCAGATGTGTGTTATAACCCCTCTGAGCCTCCCATGTCCACAGTTTTTGAAATAAGATTAAGGACTGAAGACTGGTGAGGACTCATGAATGATACAAGTAAAGTATTAGCCAGAACAGAAGAAAAAGTGGTGCCCAAACACATAATATTGAAATTTAATGTCTGTGATGTCATTAATAGCAATAAGTTAGGAAGGGGATGTGGCTCTTTTAATTGGGAAAAAGTCTATATGACCGAAAATAAGTACATTTGTCATGAATTAGGACTGTGTGGAAATGAATGTGGACACTGGCCTTATGTCATTTGGGCCAATTGGATAAAAAATGAAAATAATCCAGTTCACCTTAAGAAAAGAAAAAACGACCCTTCCTGTACTAAGGGACAATGTAACCCCTTAGAGCTAGTGATAACCAATCCTTTTGATTCTCGCTGGAAAAAAAGTGGAGCATGTGACCTTAGGAATCAATGGGGCCAGACTGGATCCTTGAGTAAATATCTTAGTTCTAGGAGAAGTTTCCAAATGCTCTCCTGAGCCAGTGTGTCAAACTTTCTATCATGAACCAAATGTACCAGTACCAGAAATTCCAGGAAAAACAAGAAATTTGTTTTTGCAGTTAGCCGAGCATGTAGCCCAGTCTCTCAATGTCACTTCATGTTATGTGTGTACAGGGACTGTATTGGGAGATCAATGGCCATGGGAAGCCTGAAAATTAGTACCTACAGACCCAGTTCCTGATGAATTCTTGGCTCAAAAGAATCACCCTGATAATTTCTGGATCCTGAAAGCCTCAATTACAGGATAATATTACATAATTAGAGAAGGAAAAGAATTAACTCACCCCATAGGATGATTTAGTTGTCTGGGATAGAAACTGTATAATGGTACCACAAAAGCAGTCACTTGGTGGGGTTCAAATCACACAGAGAGAAATCCATTTAGTAAATTCCCAAAGTTTCAAACTGTGTGGACCCACCCAGAGTCTCACTTGGGCTGGACAACCCCCACTGGATTATACTGGATATATGGGCATAGAGATTACACCAAATTACCTGACCAGTGGGCAGTTATTGTGTGTTATTGTTGTGTTATATTGTTATAGTTGTGTTTGTTATTGGCACTATTAAACCATCTTTCTTCCTACTGCCCATAAAAACACGTGAACGCCTGGGCTTCCCTGTCTATGCTTCCCGAAAAAAGAGAAGCATAGCTAAAGGAAATTGGAAAGATGATGGATAGCCCCCTGAGAGAATCATACAATATTATGGGCCTGCTACTTGGGCACAAGACAGCTTGTGGGGCTACCAGACTCCCATTTACATGATCAATCAAATCATACAGTTACAAGCTGTCTTAGAACTAATCACTAATAAAACAGTCAGAGCCTTGACTATTCTGGCCTGGCAAGAAACTCAGATGAGAAATACTATCTATCAAAATAGATTGGCGTTCAACTACTTGCTAGCAGCTAAAGGAGGGGCCTGTGGGAAATTTAACCTTACTAATTGTTGTCTACACATAGATGATCAAAGGCAAGTAGTTGAAGACATAGAGATATGACAAAACTGGCACATGTGCCTGTGCAAGGGTGGCATGGGTTTGATCCTGGGACTATGTTTGGAAAATGGTTCCCAGCACTAGGAGGATTTAAAACCCTTATAATGGGAGTTATAATAGTAATAGGAAACTGTTTACTACTCTGTTGTTTGCTACCTATACTTCTTCAAATGATAAAAAGCTTCATCACTACCTTTGTTCACCAAAATGCTTCAGCACCCGTGTACTGTATAAATCACTATCGATCTGTTTTGCAAGAAGACATGAGTAATGAGAATGAACGTGAGAACTCCCACTAATGAGTGAAGTTCTCAAAGGGGGAGAATAAGGGAGGAGACGACCCTTCATATTGTCTTATGCCCAATTTCTGCCTCCAGAGAATGAAGAAGTAAAAACTAAAAGGCAGAAATGAAATCCACAGGCAGACAACCTGGTGCCACAACCTGGGCCTGGTAGGTTAAAGATCAACCCCTGACCTAATCGGTCATGTTATCTATAGATTACAGACTTTGTATAGAAAAGCACTGTGAAAATTTCTATCCTGTTCTGTTCCGTTCTAATTACCGGTGCATGCAACCCCCATTCACGTACCCCTGCTTACTCAATCGATCACGACCCTCTCACACAGACCCCCTTAGAATTGTAAGCCCTTAAGAGGGACAGGAATTGCTCACTCAGAGAGCTTGGTTTTTGAGACATGAGTCTTGCCGATGCTCCTGGCTGAATAAAGCCCTTCCTTCTTTAATTTGGTGTCTGAGGGGTTTTGTCTGCAGCTTGTCCTGCTACAGATAAATTTCTATAAACACTATAGCAAGATCTATAATTAAAAAGTAATAGCTGAACATTTCTTAAAACAAACAAGCAACAGACCTCAAGATCTGATACACTCACAGAGAAGTTCTCCTGAAATGTTAAAGGAAAACTTAGATTTTTGTGGAATATAATGTTCTCAGGAGCAAGAAAGAAGCATTTCTTAAACAGAGTTTACCAAAAGGGCAAAGATTGATGGATTCACATAAGCTCTATTTAAGATTCTTTTTTCCTCATGCCTGTAATCCCAGCACTTTGGGAGGCCGAGGCAGGCAGATCACGAGGTCAGGAGACAGAGACCATGGTGAAACCCCATCTCTACTAAAAAATACAAAAATTAGCTGGGCGCGGTAGCTGGCACTGGTAGTCCCAGCTACTTGGGAGGCTGAGGCAGGAGAATGGTGTGAACCAGGGAAGCGGCAACTGCAGTGAGCCGAGATCGCACCACTGCACTCCAATCTAGGCAACAAAGCGAGACTCTGTCTCAAAAAAAGAAAAAAAAAAAAACAAGATTATTTTTTCATCAAACTATACCACCGAAAGAACAGAAAACAAATCATAGCATGGGGAATAATATTTTCAACACTTTAATCTTATAAAAAACTAGGGCTCAGAATATAGTTTAAGAACTCTGAAGCAGAAACCACCTGTAGGGGCCTGTTGGCTCCCCGAAAACATGGACATAGAGGAAAATCTTCAGTTTTTTCAAGGGAAATTTTAGGCACTGAGCTGGCCCTGAGAAGTAAATGAGCAACTTGATAAGCAAGAGGTAATAGTAGCTTAAAACAATAGCCAAAGAAGTTAGTCATGCAATGTTTGGTTTCATACAGAAATGAAAGATAATATCTTAACATATGTCCCTGAGTTGTTTTTCAGAAACTTAGACCCCTTACCGAAAAGGAATCCTCTAACACATAGGACTTCAGACAGGGGACAGCTGAGGAGTAAATTCTGACAACCATGCTTCATTCTAAGTTTATTCCTGAGGAGCCAGGAGGAAGTCAAACCCACAGGCCAGGTCTAATATTCCTTTTTACTGACCCCAAGTGTTTAGACAAAGCTTTCCTTCCTTAACCAATTGCAGATCAGGAAGTCTTTTAGTCCACCTCTGGCCTATGAGCCCCTGCTTCAAGATATCCTACCTTTTTAGGCCAAACCAATGTATTACTTCCATATATTGATATAAGATTTTGCCTGCAACATCCTTTTCCCTGAAATTTACTCCTGCTTTTAAAAACCTTTGCTTGTAAGCCATTGGAGAGGTCAAGTCTGAAACTTGAGCTGCCTGATTCTACTCTTGGCACCCTGCAAATAAACACACTCATTTCTCCTGCTGTAAAACCTTGGTATGGATGTTTTGTCTTATTGCACTGGGCGAACAGACCCTAGTTTGATGCAGTAACACTAAAAATTATTAGTGAATACAACCAACATTAGTTTCTCACTCACACTGCATGCCTATCACAAGTGGGCTGTATCTCTGCTTTGTGGTCTCACTTAGGAGACTAGGCTCCTGAAGCCAACCTGTCTGAAACATTACTGGTCTCAGGATAGATGGGAAGGGATCATAAAATTCACAAGCTGGCTCTCAAATATTGTGCACAGACATGACACACACCTTTTCCACTCATGTTTCATTTGTGACAGCAAGTAACTGACCACTTCTGAGTGTCATAGAACAGAACACTATAATTCTCATATGGGGAGGAATATCACTTGGAAATCAATCTCAGAAAGGGATGGAGATTTTAAACATTCATATAATCTCTCATGGGGCATGTCACAAACAAGAAACATATTAAATGACACTCATTCTCATTACCAGTCATGAAGAAGGCAATCAAAGCCTTAATAAAATATACATTGATTTGTTGTATTGGAAAAATGAAAAAAAAAAAGATGGTGACAAATTTGGTGAAGATTTGGAAGAACTAATGGGATCCTCATATATTGTGGTGGCAGTGTTAATTTCTAAAAAACACTGTGGAAAACAATTATTATCTAGTAAAGTTAAAGGTTTGGCATCCCTATGACCTAGTTCTCTATTCCTTGGAATATAACCTGTGGAACACCATCACAAGTATCCTAGGAGCCATATACAGGAATATCATGGCAAAATTACTTTTTATATAAATAAATTATTTTTAATACTACTAAATTAAAAACATCTTAAATTTGTATCAATAATAAAATGGACAAATAATATATTTGTTTTACTTATTAATATGGCCCAAATAATTACATAGGTTTCATTCTTTTAATAAAGTAATATGTAACAATAAAATGTATAAACTATAGCTCACATAAAATCATGGATTTTTTAACAAACTTACTATGTAATGAAAAAATATAATTCATAAATATATGATATGATTCAAATCATATAAAACTCAAAATAAACCATTGTAAACTGTTTTTTATAATTATAATTACATTAGTTTGTATAGTAATTATAAGGATGTATATATAGTTAATAAAATCATTTATACAGGGTGGGAGTGGCAGCACAGGCCTATAATCCCAGCACTTGGGAGGCCGAGGCGGGTGGATTGCTGGAGGCCAGGATTTCAAGAGCAGCCTGGCCAACATGGCGAAACCCCATCTCTACTAAAAATACAAAAATTAGCTGGGTGTGTCTGTAATTCCAGCTACTCAGGATGCTGTGCACGAAAATCGCTTGCACCCAGGAGGTGGAGGTTGCAGTGAGCCAAGATCCCACCACTGCACTCCAGCCTGGGCAACAGAGTAAGGACTCTGTCTAAAAAAAAAAAAAAAAAAAAAAATTTCCCATTTAAAAAACAAGAAAACTATTTTTGAAGGACATAATAGGAAAAAAATACATATATTTTGTGGGCTCTTAAAATTAGAGACCTATACACCTCCCCCTAACCCCATCCTCCCACTTAGCTTGAGTTAATGTCAAGAACTTTTTAGGAACTGAAATTTTATCTGCTTACATCTACAAAACACAGTAAAGATTTTCTATTTAGTAATGTCTAAGATGGATTTGAGTTAAGTTTAATGGCAAAATAAATTGCCTTAAAATAATTATTTTCAAAATATCAAGTGGGACAGAAATAAAGATATAGCTAATATGAAATTTCTAAAGTATGTGAAAAATATGTGTTTTGATTTAAGAACACAGCCGAGTCTACACCTTAAAGAAAATCCTCCTTACAGCAGTAATAGTATTTTCTTAAAGCAATTTCTGTTGTTTTGGCCTTTGCCAACCTGACAAGATTTCAGGCATACAAATTGCAGTCTGCTTAGTTTAGCCAAATCAACCTGAAAAGTTCTGCCCATAAAAATCTCTCACTTCTCTAGCTCTTAAACAGATTTAAATGAGGAAAGTCTGGTACTTAATGTTCTCCTGGTTAGGTTGCTTAGCGACCACTCCACCCTGCAGCTTACACTGTGGGTTAGGTGTGAAGTTAACTATTGCAACACTTACTGGAATACAAGTGAACATACAAACAAATGTAATGAAATAACATACCTGTAAAAATCATTTGGCATGTCTTTTCCCAGGATAAATGGAGTTTACTCCTTAATATTAGCTCTATTTTCTTTTTCATAAATTTGATTTCTAAAAGCTCTGTATACCTAATTCCAGAATTGATTGAATGTCTACCTATTGTTTTTTAAAAAGATTTATTGTCATTGATTTAAAGAGTTCACCTTCAGATAGTATATATATGTAAGGTGACTTATGAAGACATCAATAAACATGCTAATCAAGTAAATATTTTAATTCAGAATTTTTTGTGTGTTTGTGAGGGGAAGAGATATGGTTTGGAAACAAAGTTTAAATGTTTAGATTATATTAAGAGTATGAACTTAAAACATTTTCAAAGAAAATGCAAAACATCCCATAAATTGTTATTCTTTAAAATATATTTTTCATGGTTTTCATTCTTTAGTCACATCGTGAGTATCATGAATATGACTAACAAGAGTTGTGATCTCTAAAACTGTAATAAAAATGGTTCTTCTTCAAATGTCTTATTTCAATTTATAACCAAATCTTTGTCTGATTGGTGTTCTATTTTGGATCATTTATATTTATAATTTTCATCTTAAGTGTGTCATAAAAATTATCATTAAGGGTTTTCTTTTTTCAATAAACAAATGAAACATATTCTTACTTGTTTCTAACATACCTGTAAAATGGTGGACCAGATATGGTGCAAAAACATCAAAACCTGGACTAATATATTGGTAACATATAAATATTATTTCTTGTAAAAGATTTTTGATGGATTATTGAGGAGGCATCTAATCTATATTTTGCATTCCTGCTATACATAAAACTAATTACACTTTGAGACAAATTATGGGTTTATGTTATAAGTCTTACAGTCCAGTTTGTTGCCTTACTTCATAAAGAGATCTCTGGTTTTTCCCCTTAATCATTAATTAAGTGAATATAGTTATAGTTAATATCTAATAGATGTGTTACTGAAATGCATTGTGTTTGACATGGGAGTAGTTGTATTACTCATGAAAATTTTTTTTAGGTTTAATATTTTCCAGTGAATTGCAATGAATTGACTTCTTTATGAAGAATAAAAGTTATATTAGAGACAAATCATTTTCAAAAATTGGTTGTTTTGGCTTTCTATCATTTTTCTCAATTGAGCTTCATCTTTTCCCCAGGAAAAGAAAATTATTTTAAGTATTTCCCAAGCTGATAAGTATCACCACTGAAGTATGTTAAAGCCCTGATTTCTGTTGATTAATCCTATTGTTATCTTATAACTAAGCTTAAAGTAAACATTTTCATTTATGAGATGTCAAAAATTTTGGAACCAGCAGGTAGCAGAGAAATAAAAAACAAAGCTTAACAACTTGATGGGCTACAAGGCTGCGATTAGTGTGGAAAATAAAAAAAGAGAGTTCTGATCTTGAATACAAAAATAGTACTAATTTGAACATGCATGACAGTATTTCTGTGCATAACACCCTAGAATGTCTTATGTGATGATGGTATGAGAAATAAATTCTTGAAATTGTAAATAAATGCATTTTTCATATGTATTCTTTCCATTTAGATTGATCAGTTCAATAAAGGAGACACAAAATGGATCACAGAATTTCCTAAGTGGGAATTCAGTGCCTAGAAGTTGTCTTTAAATCTTCTTATTGTTATTGACCTCATGGTCCCTTGTTCTGCTGAGTGTGCCCAAGGCAGTTCTTCTTGCCAGTGCCTCAAAAGAAGCATTGATTCTCTCCTAACTATTCAGCACAGCACAGACCAGCAGATTAAGTGAGGTGCTAATGTCAAGATCGAGATTAGGGAGAAAAATAATTCAAAGACATGGAGAGGCATATAAGATTCAGTAATGAAGTTATTGCCTGCATTAAAGAACACACACATAGACAGACATTTATTGAAGAATATAAAAATGGATATAAAAAAGCATAATTGCCAGTGACAAAAACTAAAATAAAAGAAAAAAGAGAAAACGAGGTGTTCTTTGAATAAACAAGTAACATTTGGGTAAGGAGGGTGGTGGAGCAGACAAAAGTGAGATGACAGATGGAGCTGGCTTACCAAAGTGCAAGATTATACTAAAGAACTTCAACTTAACATTCAACAAAGGTTTATAAGGTTCTCTAGCACAGACTGGAATACCTTTCCCTGTAGTAGAAAATGAAATATTAAAAGACTTTATTATTGCACTGGAGCAGATAATTAGACAATTAAAACTATTAAAATTTGATAGAATATCAGAACTATAAAGCATGCCTGCCAAGTTTTAGCTTTACAAACTAATACTTGGTTTTTGAAACATTACCCTTGCATTTAAAATTTATCAGCACTTTGTTGCTGAATAAGTTTGATTTCTATTATTGGGAAGAAGAAATGTTGAAGATAGAAGTACAGTATTGTGTCATAGAAAAATAATAAATGTGTAAAGAAATCATATATAGAAAGTCAAAAGAACAAGGCTGTGCAATGGTGGAAAAAGGTTATGAATTAAAGAAAATAGTATTAGCTAGGAATAGTGCTTTTGAGAGAAAGATTAATATCAAAAATCTTTCATAGAGAGAATGTATACAGAGGAACAAGCATTCTCAAGGCAAATTTGTTAAATTGTTATATATTTTTATGATTTCAACTACCTACAAATGTAATACACACAATAACCTAAGGCACAGAAAATATTTTAGCAACAAGAAAATGGAAGTTAATTTAAGATTGATAGTAAAAATTCTAACAGAGTTTTTTGAAATCTTTACATAATACGTAATTTAGAATTATTAAGGCTAGTCTAATATTTTACGAGCAGGAATAGAGCAATTAGGATTTGACTTTTAACTAGGACAAAGGTGGAAATATAATCATTCTGGGCAAATTAAGTCTGTTTTGTTATTCTGCCTCAAAAATACAATGTCCTGTGGTTGTCATTTGATCATTGCTATAGCAATATCAGGGCCTGGTTTGTACTATAAAAATAAGCTTAAATATTTGAATTTAGAACCATCCTGAGAGTCTAGTAAATTTCTGATTGATTTATTAAACCACTAATAAGTCACAATTAAAATGTGAAGAACATCTGATTTTACATTTTGGATTTTAGATAAAAGTTGGATCACATTTTATGAGAACATTGTAGTGTTTTGAAATTTCCACCAATATATTAATGTATTTCTGAGTAAAATGTGTTAATTTATTTTCAGTTTTATTAAGAATCTGGTTTATCCCTTTTAGGATAACATTGAGGTTTTAATTCATTTGTCAAGAAAAGCTATGAGTTTCAAAAAAAAAATAATTTTTTTTTTTTTTTTTTTTTTTTACTAAACAATATTGTTTCAGAGAAGTATATTATATTTAAAGAGTTAATGTTTAAGATTTTCAGTCAAGATGACTAATGACATTTAGGAAATCCTACTTTCTGTTCTAAAGGAATATTCATTGAATTTTCCTAGAAAGCCACGTTCAAAATAAGAAAAGGAAATCTCCAAGTGATCCGAAATAATATGGACATCCAGAATTGTGAGCAGGTGTTAAACTCACAGGGCCCACAAAAGGACAAGGAGCAAATACGAAACTTAAAAAGCAGGACTTAAAACTCACAGAGAACTCATCGTTAAAACCAGCCTGAATAAAGCCTGAAGTCAGAAAGGCATTACATTGTCTATGAATAAGAACCAGAATATATCTGTCTGCTCTCTTGGGGCTCAGGTAAAGATAGTACCCTATCTAAGCTGAAATATAGGAGAATCAACCATTAAAAGATCAAAAACCTAAATCTCACTAGGTGTTAGCTTTAGTAAAAAGAAAATGGGAGTTAAATTTAAGACAAAAGTCACTTTAATTCACAACGGCATTTGATCTTCTTGTATTTTCACATAGGTGAGCATTGGTCTGAAATTTACCAGAAAAGGGTAACAATAGATGCACCACAGAGGAAAGGTGGAAGATGATTACTGCTGAGGATAAATGAATAAACAAAAGCTATAGAATATATACATGGAAAGTATTACCACTACATGGAAAACCATCTACAGACTCAAGCCATGGAAATTCACAACAGAATTCGGAAAGAATGCATAGCAGGCTGAGAGGGCTTGTAAAAAATCTGTATTGAAATTGTGGCTTTTATTCTTTATTGGAATCTTTGGCAAAGCGTTTGAAAACTAGTTATCCAGGTGCCATGCTTGGAGGTTTTGGTAAACTCTAAGTTTGTAAGTCGACTCTAAGATACTGCCAGTGGTTTTAATATTCAAAAGTTTTGGGAAAATAGATTCCATGAAATGACCATAAAAGATTATAAAATCGAAAATAAAAAATATGGCCACTTTAATTTAAAAATTTGTCATATTTTTAGACTAAAGAAGCTCAGAGCTCCCTAACACCATTGTTCTTTGAGTATGTTATAGTTTACTGTGAGATACAAATTATCATAAATTTTAATTGCAAATGACTTCAAAACCATTAAAAGCCTATAGCTGAAATTAATTTAGAACATTTTGTGTTTCTCTTTGTAAAATTTCTGAATTCAATGTACATGTATAATTGTGTGACTTTATACTTAGTCCCTGCCACTAGAAAGGGTTTGGTATTGGCCACACTACATGATCCCCTCTCCAACCTTCCAGTTAGTCTTAGTTTTGGCTGCTGTGACAAAATACTATTAAGTGGGTGGCTTATAAATAACAAATATCTATTTCCCATAGTTCTGGAGGTTGAGAAGTCCACAGTCAAGTTTCTGACATATTCAGAGTCTGATAAGGGTGTTCTTCCTGGTTCATAGGTAGGACCTTCTCATGTTCTCACATGGTAGGAGAGGCAAGACAGCTCTGGAACTTTTTTTATGAGGGCACTAATCTCACTGCTGAGGGGCTCTGCTCAGCATACATAATCATTCCCCAAAGGCTCCATCTCCTAATACCATCACATTGGTGATTTCTTTCAATATATACATTTTGGCAGGACACACATATACAGACCATATCGTAGTAGATGATTATTTATTACAATTTTTTCTTTTCAATGGCATTTCTTGTTTTGTATACATATAAAGTATATTTAATTCTGTACATATTTTTCTATAATCTAGGATTATTGTTGAATTTTTCTAGAAATTGTGATTCCCATCATCTAATCTTAGTCACAGTTTGAAATTTGATGAAATGTCATAATGAACTGTTTTTTACAAATTGAAAACACTATTTATTTAAAAACTAGCTACTAGTATATAAAAGAAGCATCTTAAAATTGATTTTCTAGGTACTTTGTCATATATAAATTATCACATATGATTATATCATTTATCTACTAAATTTATCATGTAACTTTTATGATTTCATCAGAACTCTACTTACTGAATAAACACAAAACATCTGCTTTAATATTCCCTATTTTGTTTAAAAGATGCTAGAATTTTCAACATTTTCTCTGCTATTTTAAAACATTATTTTAAAATGATTTTAAAGCTGAAATTTTTGTACTTAAGTGTTTGACATTTAAAATAACAAATTATTTTTTATGAGGGCACTAATCTCACTGCTGAGGGCTCTGCTCAGCATACATAATCATTCCCCAAAGGCTCCATCTCCTAATACCATCACATTGGTGATTTCTTTCAATATATACATTTTGGCGGGACACACATATACAGACCATATCGTAGTAGATGATTATTTATTACAATAAAAGTACATACATATGTATGTACTTTACGGTCCAAGCATAATAAATGATATTTTTTATTTTAGTCATCAAAGTCACACATAAATATGATTTAAAAATAAGGAAACAGAAAAGAAAAAAAGGAAGAAAGAATGAAAGAGGCAAAATGAAGAAAGGGGAAAAAAAAACAAGGAGGGAAGAAAGGAGAAAAGAAACATTAACATACACAAGTGTATTTTAGTGTGCCTCAATAATTCTTCTTATTCTTAAGCTTAAAAATTTACTGAAAATTTATACAATTAAGCAATGATGTCATGGAATGAATAGTTATATCAGCAATGCCACTAAGAGTTATATGATTATACTTAGAAATTACTACAAAAATATTCAGCATGGGCAGAAATAACATTGAAACTATAACCTTTTATGAGGACATAAAAGAATCACATTGAACTCAATAAGCTAATCACAATGTTTTGCAGCTAATATCTGAAGACAAAGTAATACTCATAAGTGCAGAACAATTCTCTTACCTAGCTTGTAAGGCACTTATCAGTGTCATTTGATGTTAATAAAACAAGAGAAATAGAAGGATATGATTGCTGAAGACTATGATTAATAACTACAATGATAACATGTCAGTTGATATATATAAACCACAAAAACAGATTGTCGAAGAAAAAATATTTTCATTAGAAACTGGTGAATCTGAAGATATTAATGACTGTGCTTGATTAATAACACCAGCTATAAATCCTGGAGACATTACTGAAAGAACATAAATTATCCTTCGAAATTTAAAACAAACAACTGGAGTGAGTGGACTTGCCATTTGCTCAAGTGTGCCCTCTAAGTATTAATGTTTTCTAAATATTCTGTGATGAGATGAAGACTTGGAAACACTGAGATTAAATTTTCTGTGCCAATACTTAGTGAATTAGAAGGTAGAGCAAAAGCATGCACCAAAATGCAAGATAGAGGGGTAAAAAGATGGCAGACAAGAAACAGAATAGGGGGCATGGAGATACAAGGAGGCTCTGTAGCGTACTGATAGTGACAGGAGACAAAAGAATTCCTAGGCAGACAGGGACAGGTCCCTGGCAAAACACCCAATCTTCAAGCCAAATACAGTTTAAAGCTTGAAAACTGAGCTGCTGGTTCTGGATAGAGTCCATGATCTGAGTGAGAACTTCTATCCCTGTCTTACTCTCTGTCTCTCTCAACCGGTTCCTTCTGGATGATGCCTTTTAACCAACGGAATAATGCTTTTTCCAGGACCACCCATTGACCAATCAGCATGCACTCCCCTATTCTATGTCCATAAAAACCCTAGACTAAGCCACACAGAGGGCTATCCATTTTACGTCCCCTCTCCTTGTCAAGAGCTTTTCTGTTGCTCAGTAAAATTATTCTCTGCTTTGCTCTCTCCAGTGTCCACATACCTCATTTCTCTTAGTCTCAGGACAATATCCCAAAACCCACCAAATGGCAGGTGTGAAGAAAGCTGTAACACTCCTGGCTGGCTTGCTGGGCTGCAGAGAGTGGGAATAAAAGAGCTGTAACATGCTCAGCTCCCCAGACTATCAGAGAGGAAGCTGTGAGATGCTCCCACTGGCTGAGCTATGGGAGTGAAGAGCTGCAACATGTCCTGGGGGCTCAGACCTCAGGACGCCTCGAGCAAGAGCTGTTAACACCTATTGGGGCCACAAAATTGCTGGCATCTCCTAGTTTTGGGGTGCCACCACATTCCTCTCTTCTAGACACCTGTACCCAATGTAGAAGCTGTTCGAGGCATACTCGGTCCATCCATGGGCTGAGCTTGGAGCCACAGCAGGTGCGGTATCCAGGCTGGAGTGTGGGCGCAGTACCGCCTTCCAGGCTGAGTGAGCGGAGCAAGCGCAGTGGGTCGAGTGAGGCCTGAGCAGAGGTGGCTACGGCCACAGAGATTTCCAGCTGGCAAAGCAGCACCAAAGGAATCTTGTAACATTTTGTCCAAAAACGAGTAAGTAGGAGGAAATAAAGTGATGGTGGAGAGAGAATATTTGAAAAAAAAAAAAAAAAAGATATTATCTGAGATTATTCTGAAGTGAAGAAACTTGTAAGTTGTCTAACTGAGAAGACCTCTGAGTGTAGAATGGATACATTATAGTAAAATTGCAGCTCTTCAGGCAGAGAGAAAATCCTGGAATCTACCAGAGATGCAAAGTAAGGTTATCTACAGATGAATAATATCAAGACAGCAAAGCTTTCTTTTGTCTATAGTATCTAAAAAGGGAAATTTATACTTCTTAGATTATTCCCATGAAGGGACTATCAAAGCATGTGCTTCTGCAAGTAAAGAGAGAAAAATAATGCAAAAAAAAAGGATACAAAGTTAACAAGGATGAATATTGGTAAAACATAGTAATAAATTTACTAAATATTAACAATAGGAAATAAGAAAAAGAAAACATTGACGTAGTGTCTATTAATACATTTGTACTAAACATTATGCAACAATAACATGGGAATCAGGAGAGGAAAATTTCAAAGAAACTAAAATATACCATGTTATTTGTTGTGTTCTGGATAAAAAAGCCAGCATTGATTCATATTTAGGAAAAGAGTAGATTTTTAAATATTAACAGTTAAAGGGAATATTATAAAGACATTTGTACTATGTATCCCTGAAGATGAAAATTAAGGGAATAAAGAAAAATCAATTAACCTAAAAAGTCAGAAAAGAGGGCAAGAACAAATATAATGATGTCAAAACACCATAAAAGAGTTCAGACTGTCAGTAATTATGACAGATGTAAACAGGCTTAGGTTCATATTAGATAATTTAAACATCTTTGATCAGGTAGAAGCTATAATTTAGATGTATGTTGTTTTAAGATAAATACCTAAATCAGAGGACACAACAAAGTTGAATGCAAAGGGATAGAAAAATGCCATAAAATGCTATCTGTAAATCCTGGTGGATCAAAGTTAGCCTTGGACAACTGACAATGCAAGGTAAATAGTGCAAAAAAATGCAACGATAGACTCTTCTAAATATGTTTTTAAAGAGCAAAATGTACAAAAATGAAAGGAGATGAAAAATAACAATTGAAACCTATTAGATGGCTCTAAGGCTCCATTGCCAACAAATGAGATGAAAACAAGTAGTAATTTGTGTTTGTGTTCTTTTCAAATTTGTTAAGATTATCAATATGTGTTTTAGTGTAATAATTACTTCATACAGTTTGGTTTGATATAAAGTTATTATTACATTATTTTCTGTTCAGTGTTTATACGTTTATTGAGTGCCCTCCAACTCTGAAGAATGATTTCAGAAACGGTAAGGAAGAGACTTGAGATGAAGTTCTCACAATTGAGTAAGACCCTAGACCTCACAAACTCTGTTTCTTAGATATTTGAGCTACTTGTTTTTTCAGAGCAGACACTCAAAAACTTAATTTTAAAATTACATCTAATATACAGAAAATCTAGAATAATGTAAAACCTTCTTTATACTCTTTTTTAAAAGTTTACTCATCATTAACATTTTGCCACTTATTTTTAAATTATACTTTAAGTTCTGGGATACATGTGCAGAACGTGCAGGTTTGTTACACGGGTATACACTTGCCATGATGGTTTGCTGCACCCATCAACCTGTCATCTACATTAGGTGTTTCTCCTAATGCAATCCCTCCCCTAGAACCTCACCCCCTGACAGGCTCCAGTGTGTGATGTTCCTCTCCCTATGTCCATGTGTTCCCATTGTTCAACTCCCACTTATGAGTGAGAACATGTGGTATTTGGTTTTCTGGAAAGGACATGAATGCATCTTTTTTTGTGGCTGCATAGTGTTGCATGGTGTATATGTGCCACATTTTCTTTATCCAGTCTATAATTGATGGGCATTTGGGTTGGTTCCTATTCTCTGCTATTGTAAATAGTGCCTCAATAAAAATATGTGTGCATGTGTCTTTATAGTAGAAAGATTTATAATCTTTTGCGTATATAGCCAGTAATAGGATTGCTAGGTCAAATGGTATTTCTGGTTCTAGATCCTTGAGGAATCACCACACTGTCTTCCACAGTGGTGGAACTAATTTACACTCCCACCAACAGTGTAAACGTGTTCCTATTTTTCCACATCCTCTCCAGCATCTGCTTCTTCTTCTTCTTCTTCTTCTTCTTCTTCTTCTTCTTCTTTTTATTTGAGACAGAGTCTCGCTCTGTCACCCAGGCTGGAGTGCAGTGGCCGGATCTCAGCTCACTGCAAGCTCCACCTCCCGGGTTTACGCCATTCTCCTGCCTCAGCCTCCTGGGTAGCTGGGACTACAGTCGCCCACCACCTCTTCCGGCTAGTTTTTTGTATTTTTTAGTAGAGACGGGATTTCACCAGGTTAGCCAGGACGGTCTCAATCTCCTGACCTCGTGATCCGCCCGTCAAATGTCTTCTTTTGAGAAGTGTCTGTTCATATTCTTTGCCCACTTTTTAATGGAGTTGTTTGTTTTTTTCTTGTAAATTTGTTTAAGTTCTTTTTAGATTCTGGATATTAGCCGTTTGTCAGATGGGTAGATTGCAAAATTTTCTCCCATTCTGTAGGTTGCTTGTTCACTCTGATGACAGTTTCTTTTGCTGTGCTGAAGCTCTTTTGTTTAATTAGATCCCATTTGTCAATTGTAACTTTTGCTGCCATTTCTTTTGGTATTTTAGTCATGAAATCTTTGCCCATGCCTATGTCCTGAATGGTATTGCCTAGGTTTTCTTCTAGGGTTTTTAATGGTATTAGGTCTGACGTTTAATTCTTTAATCCTCTTGAGTTACTTTCTGTATAAGGCTTAAGGAAGGCGTCCAGTTTCAGATTTTATATGGCTAGCTATTTTTCCCAACACCGTTTATTAAATAGAGAATCTTTTCCCCATTGCTTGTTTTTCTCAGATTTGTCTAAGATCAGATGGTTGTAGATGTGTGGCATTTTTCCTGAGGCCTCTGTTCTGTTCCATTGGTCTGTATATTTATTTGCTACCAGTACCATGCTGTTTTGGTTACATTATTTTATACAATAAAGATCTCATAGTTTATTAATCCTATTGGGTTAATATTGTTGGATTGTTTAGAATTGCATTTTAAAACACTGTTTTACTTATTAGTCCTACAATTCATGGTTTTTCAAAGTACTGGAAAACATATTAAAATATTATATAAAATGATCAGACTGAACCCCAACATATAGAGATAGGACATTGTTATTACCTTGGTTTGTGTTGTTTCAAACATGATGATGATGATGAAAATTATGATGATTATTATAATTCTCATTTATTGAATTCCTACACTAAGTATGGGATGAGTGATTGCTTAATACATGTTCTACTAATACTCTCAATAGTATTATTTTTCCTTTCATGTAAATGAGGACATAGAGGCATGAAGTTAATAGGTGGCAGAATAGAATAGAAATCAGTCAGTCTTGATATAACAGGAATCCCAGCTAGAACCTAAACTGGAACTTAGAAATGACTGTACGTTTCTTGCAAACAATTATTGCCACCTTGCCAGAGAGTCATTAAATCTTGCTTCAGTTAACAAAGGGTTTGTTCTTGTATGAATTACCGAGGATTCTGCTACTTATGTACTTCTCTAAACTGATTGAAACTTAGAGAATTGTTGGATGTGGCAGTGGGAGAGAGGAGTTCAGCCTATTAATAAAAAAGAGAACTTAGAAGAGCTGTTTCACTAAAAACCTTGTCACTTTATAACATTCATTTTATCTTAAGTGGTGCTATTTACTTCGCCAACTACCATATAACTAGTTATTTTTGAATATCAAGCTAAAATAGGTGTTAGCAAATGACAATTACACTCCCACACACACACACTGAAAAACATATTAATATAAGACAAAATATTGATTCAGAGTGCCTGTATTTTCAACTGCTACTGTGGGGTAATTACTTTAACAATGAAAAGAAGAGAACACAGTATAAATAATACATTTTTATTCATGTAATAAAAAATATAATACAGCTATCTAATATGACAACGTGATAATAGTATAGTATATACTATCTGTATTATATTTATATGCATAGATTGTTTTAATATATATGCTATCTAATATAGTAACATACAGTAGTATAGATAATATAGTATAGATTATAATATAATAGATTACAACAATCTATAATAGAATACAGTATAGCTGCAATATTGTACAATACAATATAATGGATAATACAATACAATATATCAATATTACAATAATATATATATGCTGTGAGTTGAATTGTGTGTCCCCAAATTTCTATATTTAAACCCTAAACCCTAGTACCTCAAAATGTGAGCTTATATGGCAATAGGGTCATTGAGATTTAAGTACTTAAGGTGAGTTCTTATTGGAGTATGCTTCCTAATCTAGTATGACTGGTATACTTTAAAAAAGCGATATCTGCATCTGGATATGCACACAAGGATAATGCCATGTGAAAATGAAGGGAGAGATTGGGGGATGTTTCCTGAAGTGAATTATGCCAGAAGTGGCCAGCATACTACCAGAAGCTTTGGGAGAGGGAGGGAACGGTTTCTCCCTCACAGCCCTCAGAAGGAACCAACCCTATTCATACTTTGATCTTGGACTTTTAGCCTCCAGAACTGTGAGACAATCAATTTCTGTCGTTTAAGGCACCCAGTGTGTGGAACTTTGTTCCAGCAGCCCTAGCAAGTTAAAATACTGTATAATACCATGCTACAGAAGATAGTTAATGCATTTACCTAATATACTAATATATTTATCTACTTATCTAATATAAAATGTATTGCCCCCCCATTCTGAAAGACACAAGAAGTTCTGAACTAGAAAAAAAATGCAGTTGGTAAATTAGGCAGAGTTTTATTGTATTTAAATACCTTAAATGCAAAAATGTCAGTTGTAACTGGTCTTGTTGATGTGGGTAACGTTTATGCAAACATAACTGCTCGTAGAAAAGTAATAAAGAGTTGGAGTGACCTTTGAGGTGATTTAATCTAGCACCTGTCTCAGTACTGCAATACTCTCCATAAGATCCTTGAAGGACAGCCAATTACTTCCTTTCATGGGAGCAGACACAGAGCTATGACTGACTGCCTAAAGGCACCAGGGAAAGGTTTAAAAGAGGAAGTGATAATTAGACTGAGTTGAAACATGGAAAAGAATAGCAGATTTCCCTAAGGCTAGAGTGTAATGTGTGGGAGAAAATAAGGTGGGAGGTTTGCTGGAAAAGATAGCCTAGCCGGATTGTGAAGTGTCTTACATACCATACAAAGGAGGATTGACTTGTCTCTTAGGTATTAGGGAGTTTGGGGGACACTTTTCACCTAAGAGTAATAAGATATAGAGTAAATGCTCCTATTTTTAATAGATATTTTACAAAGTGCCTACTTATAAAAGAATGGAGGTACTTTAGAGATCCAGTTAGAGTGCAGACCTCTCTATCAATGAGATAATGCTACTTTTTGTTTAATATTAAGTAATTGGCAATTCCTTATTTGATATCGTTTGATTACTGGACCTGTCTTATCATCAGATTCCATCCCAATAGTATCTTCTATCACTCACTACTATACCTCCTATGCATTGGCCACATTGAAATTATTTAATATGAGATAAATACACATTTTCTTAACAGTGTTGTGCCTTTACACAAGCTACTCTAATTACTTGAAATAAAATTTTTCCCAAAACTTGACTAACAAAATATTATTTATCTTTCAGATACAACTCAACGACTACCTACATTTTGAAGTACTTCTAAGTAGCGAAAGCAATATTATACTTCCCCATTCTGCTCTCAGGGCACTTAGAAATTGACTCCATAGAAAAATTTATTTCATTATTCTTATTTGCATGATTTTGTAACCAGACACCCAGTGATATATGCCCCTTTGTGAATAATAATATTAGATTTATTTCTGTATTTTCAGTCTACAAGGAGAGTGTTTTGTACATAATATAAAATTAAAAAATTTTGGTCACATAAAAAAGAATGAATATTATATTTGGTAGCTTCTCCAAAAATTATCTTTAACTCTAATGTAAATAAATTAGATACCATATATGATAATTACTAACAGAAACATTCAATTAATGCAACTGCTATAATTAAGGGAAGTCACACAAAAAATAGTGGAAACTAGAGGATAAATAAAATGTCTTAAGATTAGAAAAATGTATTAGGAAATCTTCCCTATATATCCATTATGAAAAAAATGGAAACTCATTGAAAAGTACCCTATATGACCTAATTTTACTTTTTATGTTTTTCTATGGCACTGGCCTACAGAAATGAATTGAAAATTCTACTAAAGTTTTACAAAATATCAGTAACCAATGTGAATATTTCAGATTGAAATTTGAGGTTGAACTCACAATATAAAACTGCAAAATAAGAACTTACAAAAGTTCTAGGGGGCGGGGGGAGGGATTGCATTGGGAGTTATACCTTATGTAAATGACAAGTTGATGGGTGCTGACGAGTTGATGGGTGCAGCACACCAACGTGGCACAAGTATACATATGTAACAAACCTGCACGTTATGCACATGTACCCTAGAACTTAAAGTATAATAATAAAGAAAAAAAAGTTCTAATAGATGAGTGTAAGTATTTATTTATACAAAGAAACTGTGGCTTTTAAATTTTTTGACTTGAAGGAATCTTGTCATTTTTCTAAGCCCGTAAGTATCATTTAGAAGAAAAAGATTTAAATTTTAGTCCTGTATGGTTTGAAATATAGTGAACTAATTTTTAAAACAATTTTATACGAAAAGGAAATAAAAGTTGTCTCTTGGATTTCTTTGTCTTTCACTTGCCCTCCCTAGGTACATTCTGCTTCAATGTTTGGGTATATTGGAGGAGCTGCTTGGCTTCTGCAGCTTTGTGCTGGGGGATGAGTACTTGGCAGAGTGGGGACATCTGGACCTCTTTCTCTCTAGGACTATCTGTTGGCCACCAAGTTGCTGCTAGATATGTTGGCAATTGCAAGTAAAAACCTCAGCAGCTGTAATTTATGAGACGATCTTTCTTGGCTTTGCTTCAGTTTCTGCTGTCACAGAAGACCCTTCCGGCAATCGGCAGAGACTCCCATTCAGCTGTAGCCTGATCTACAGAAGTCCTCTTTGTTCCAGCTATGAAAATATATAGGGAAAAAATAGAATTTGGAGGAATAGAGACATAAATTCATATCATTCATCCAAATTACACAGATATGGATTTATTATAATTTTATCCAAAATGTATGCTAGAGTTTCAGTGGAAGTCTAAGTTTCTCATACCAGTATTTAACAGGGGAAATTGGTCATAAATACATTTTAGATTGACCTTTCTTCAGCCCTTGTTTTTATAGACAGATATTACTAAAGCAACCCTCATAGCCACACACACATTAGAGACTTCCAGTTATTGATTATAATTAGAATCACATCCCTTTTTGCTACCATGAGAATGCGGTTCTATAGAATTGCCTGTTGATGAATTGTTTCAAAAACACTCGTGAGTCGGATGATATTAATTAATGTGCTTCTCCACGATTTAAAATTACAGATTGCCCAAGAACTATGACTAAGTAGGTCATCCTGAAAAGTAATCGTATATATAAATGATTACATATATATGATTACATATACATATAGTGTGTGTATGCTTGTGCATGTGTATAAATTTTTGTGACTTCCTTTAATTATAGCAGTTGGATTAATTGAATGTTCCTGTTAGTAATTATCATACATGGTATCTAATTTATTTACATTAGAGTTAAAGATAATTTTGGGGGAAGGTACTGTCCCAATCTTTAATAAGTTTGTAGCTAATAATTACTAACCAAGTTCAGTACTTTAGTTATCTTGGTGAAAAAATGTTTTAAAATGTAGCCTGAATCATAGCAAAGTGGTCAGAAGCAAGGTCTCCAGAGTCAAATTGTATGAGTTATCTCCAAAATGGTAATAATAATAGTGTCTCTTTCACATGATTGTTGTGAGGACTAAATGAAATGACAGTTCTTAAAGATTATTCATCATCTGATGGCTGAAGAAAATGTTAACTAATATCATGGCATGAGGAAGAAATTTGAGTCATTAATTATAATTTATCTCAATATGAAAGCAGAAGTTGATCCTACCAGCTTATACTTTTTCATCTCGTTTTCCAACAGAGAGGAGAACATATATATTCAGTCAAGTCTTCTTGACTGAATATCATTTGGACTACATTTAAACTACAACCCAGCCCGCCTCCTACTGCCTCTATCCCTCTCTCTCTCTATATATATATAATATATATAATTGATATATACTATATATGAT
>NW_016813388.1:1332543-1336097 GCF_001698545.2 Rhinopithecus bieti
AAAAAAAAAAAAAAAAATTCTAATCTAAATAAAAAGAAGAGTCAAACTTCTGATGAGTAAGTAGTCTGTATTTAGTCGATGGATGATTAAAGATCATTCTACTGTGGTGGTTTCCTGAACTACACTAAAAAAACTAAGCAATCCCATCTACTTCATCCTATATCAGTATTTGCATCATCATTAGCAATTTTAAGTTTAGGTTTCATTCTTTTCTCCTTTCCTTACCTTTCTTGTTTATTTGCAAACTTAAATTACATTGTATAGTACATATCTGCATAATGTGCATACAGTATGTAGCTGAAGAATCAGTCTTCAATTATTTGTTTGGGTTATTTTTTATTTGAATAAATAAAAGTAGAGAAATTCATTGTGGGATGATAAATAAATTTATTAACCTTTACAAATTAGATACATGTACAAATATCCTAGGCATAATATCAATGCATATTCTATGAGTCACTTTAATTTAAACAATCGACAGATTTTTTTGTGTGCTGTATAGTGTATTAGTCCATTCTTATGCTGCTATAAAAAACTTCCTGAGACTGGGTATTTATTTAAAAATGCGGTTTAATTGACTTACAGTTCTGCATGGCTGGGAAGGCCTCAAGAAACTTACAATCATGGTGCAAGGGCAGGCAAACATATCCCTCTTCACATGATGGCAGGAAGGGAAAGAATGACAGTTGAGTGAAGGGGGAAGTCCCTTATAAAACCATCAGATCTGGTGAGAACTTACGCACTATCATGAGAATAGTGCTGGGGAAACCACTCCTATGATTCAATTACCTCCCACCAGGTCTCTCCCATGACATGTGGGGATTTGGGGAACTATAATTCAACATGCAATTTGGGTGGGACACTGCCAAACTATATCATATAGTCAAAATGTATTACCAAATAAACACAATGACTTTAAGAGAAAACAATGAGATAATAGTATACATTATCAGAGAAGGTTAAGACAACAGATGCTTAATTCTGAATACACAGAAAGTTGAAAATCAGAAATCTTAGGTCAGTATTCTTTGTCACAATTATAAGGAATATATTTCTTTTATAAGTATTTTTATATTTTATATTTATCTGCTTGTTTCTAAAATTCCATCTTATAAGCTAGATATATTGTCATCAATGATTTATAAAGCCTTTAATTAATGTGACTTTCTTTCTTATCTTTCTTTCTTTCTTTCTTCTTTTTTTTTTTTTTTGAAGACAGGATCCTGATCTGTTGCTACAGCTGGAGTGCAGTGGCACAAGCATAACTCACTGCAGGCAGCTTCAAACTCCTCCATCCAAGTGATCCTCCCACCTCAGCCTCCCAGGTAGCTAGGAGTGCGTGCCACCACACTGGGTTAATTTTTTATGGAGACAGAGGTGTTTCTGTGTTGCCTAGACTGGTCTTGAATCCCTGGTCTCAAGTATTCCTCCTGTCTCGGCCTTTCAAAGTGCTGAAATTACAGGCAAAAGCCACTGCATCTGGCCTAAAGTGACTTTCTTAATCTGCTGAAATTGTATGACATTTGTTAATTTTATTATGTATGCATATGGGATATCGATGTACACAAATGTGCTTATATATTCAACATCATGACTCAATTTTAAGATTTTATATTAAATAACTTTCACAAATATATGTAATGATTGTATTTTTTTTTAGTTTTAGAATTGTTAGCATCCCATGAAAACAATAGAAAATGTACTTAATAGAAATGCTAGATCAAACTTTAAACGTAAGAAAAAAATTGTCAAGAAAATCTACTGAGATCATTCATAAATCAGTATGTGTAGAATTAAAAATGTGACAGCATTCTTAGCTAGACTTCATGAAAAACCTGTATAATCTTGAGAGCATGTCCTGACATTTAAAGTATGTATAGCAACTCGTTGTATCAGAAATGTCCTAGATTCCAAGACAGTAGCTCAGATACACTTTAGAAACATCTGCCGAAGCTGCTTGATTTTTGGAAAATTTTGTGTTTACGAATGAAACACAGATAGAACTATTCAAAATACACGATATTCCTAAAAGGCAGAAAATTGATCATTTTAATTTTAGTTTTGTGAGTACTTAATAGGTGTATATATTTATGGGGTATACGACACGTTTTGATACAGTCATGCAGTGTAAAATAATCACACTGTGAAGACTGAGGACCCATCCCCTCGAGCATTTTTCCTTTGTGGTACAAATAATCCAATTACATATTTAGTTATTTCAAAACGTGTAATGAAGTTATTATTGACTATATTACCCCCACTACCCTTCCCAGCATCTGGGAACCGTCTTTCAACTCTCTATGTCCATGAGTTCAATTGTTTTGATTCTTAGATCTCACAAATAAGTGAGAACATGAAATGTTTGCCTTTCCGTGCCTGGCTTATTTCACTTAACATAATGACCTCCAGTTCCATCCATATTGTTGCAAATGACTAGATCTCATTGTTTTTTATGGCTGAATAGTACTCCATTGTGTATATGTATCAGACGTTCTTTTTCCATTTATCTGTTAATGGAAATGTAGGTTATTTCAAAAATCTTAGTTATTGTGAATACTGCTGCAAGCAATAGGGATGGCAGATATTGCTTCAATATACTGATTTCCTTTATTTTGGGTATATATGCAGCAGTGAGATAGCTAGATAATATGATAGCTATATTTTATGTTTTTTTTGAGAAATCTTGAAACTGTTCTCAATAGTGGTTGTACTAATTTACATTCCAACCAACAGTGCACGAGAAATCCCTTTTCTCCATATCCTCATCAGCATTTGTTATTGCTTGTCTTTTGGATAAAAGCCATTTTTACTGGGGTGAGATTGTATCTCATTGTAGTTTTGATTTGCGTTTCTCTGATGATCAATTATGTTGAGCACCATTTCATATGCCTGTTTACCATTTTTAGATCATCTTTTGAAATGTCTATTCAAATATTTTGCCCATTTATTTATCAGATTATTAGATTTTTTTCATATAGAGTTGTTTGAGCTCCTATTTATTCTGGTTGTTAATCCTTTGTCAGATGGGTAGTTTGCAAATAGTTTTTTCCATTCTATTGGTTGTCTTTTCACTTTGTTCATTGTTTCCTTTGCTGTGCAGAAGCTTTTTAACTTGTCATGATCTCATTTGTTCACGTTTGCTTTGATTGCCTGTGCTTGTGGGAAATTGTTCAAGAAGGTTTTGCCCAGACCAATGCGCTGGAAATTTTCCCCAATGTTTTCTTGTAGTATGTTCATTGTTTGAGCTCTTAGATTAAGTCTTTAATCCATTTTGATTTGATTTTTTATATGGTGAGAAATAAGGGTCTACATTCATTTTTCTGCATATGGATATCCAGTTCTCCCAGAAACATTACTTGAAGAAACTGTCTTTTACCCAATGTATGTTCCTGGAACCTTTGTCAAAAATCAGTTTATTGTAGGTTTATGCCAAGAAGAATCTTTCTTTTTTTCTTTTTTTTTTTTTTTTTTTTTTTTTGAGACTGAGTCTGTCACCCAGGCTGGAGTGCAGTGGCGTGCTCTCAGCTCCCTGTAGCCTTCCCCTCCTGAGTTTA
>NW_016813388.1:1338818-1363149 GCF_001698545.2 Rhinopithecus bieti
ATTCAGGGGCCATTTCAGTCCACTATCACAAAAAACACTGTAGCTTTTTCTCTTTCCATATATATATATATATTTAATGTCACATATACACACACATATATATGCATATATACATGTATAAACATATTTTATATATATAGCAGCAGACATATTTTATATATATAGCAGCAGTTTATTCTTTCAGGGGCCATTTCAATCCACTGTCACAAGAAACACTGTAGCTTTTTCTCTTTTCCTAAGAGTAACTCTCTTCTTCAAAAGTTAGAATCCCGTCTCCAGTTATCCTCAATATACTTATTTACTCATTTGCTTAAGTATAAAAAACAAAGGAAATAATTTCAAAATTGCTAAATACCATCACTGTGAAAAGCAAACCCATTAGCTAAAATTAAATAATTGTTTTGGGTAGAAAACGTTTTTACTATGAAATACACATGCTCATTTCAGTAAGTTTTGACAAATTCAGAGATACCCTTATCAAGATACACAGTAACTGTCCCACTCCAAAAAGTAATTCCGGGCTTCTTTGCAGGGAGTCATCTCTGTCCTTCTTCCAAAGGCAACTATTATAATCCTCATTTCAATATACAGTTGCTTTGCCTGTTGTCAAACTTTCTATAAATGAAATTGCACTGTATATGCTATTTTGAACGCAGTTCTATGGCTGTGTAGTATTTATGAGGTTTATTAATGTGTTTGCAAGTGTCAGTGGTTTGTTCCTTTTTATTGTTTAGTAACATTTCAATGTGTGATTATATCATATTACTTTATTCCATCCTCCTGATGTTGAAAATTTGGGTTGTTTCCAGTTTGGGACTAATATGATTACAATTGGAATAAACATTCGTGTGCAACGTTTTTGTGTAAATATAAATAGTTTATTTCTCTTGGATAAATACTTACAAGTGGAATTGCTGGGTCATAATACAGATGTATGTGTAATTTTCTTACTAACTGACAGAACTTTTCTTTCAATTTTCCATGTTTCACAAATATTTTCACCCAGTTTGTGGTTTTTCTGTTTATTTTCTTAATAGTATACTAAGCAAGAGTGTTTCGCTTCTGTGACGTTTAATTGTCCTTTTATCATTTTATTTTATTTTTTCTGTATCTAAATTCTTCGCCTACTCAAAGTTGCAAAGTTTTAAAATAATTTTGTGTGTGATGTAAGATAGGAGTCTAGGATTTCCTCCCATATGTATATATTCAGTTTTTATAACAGAATTTATTAAAAGTATTTTTTCTTATTTATTGAATTGCTTGGGTGCCAATGTAGAACAATCAATGCTTAAGCCTGTTTCTGGACTCTCTGCTCTTTCATTTATTTATTTGGTTTTGCTTTAGATTTATATTAAATATTTAAGTCAGGTCTTTTAAAGTTTTTCTTCTTCAAGATTTGTCTAAGTGTATTAAGCTCTCAATATTTGCAAGTAAATTTTAATATCTGTTTGTAATTTACTATTTAATAAAACAAAAGAAAAACCCAAAATCTTGTTGAGATTATGATTGAAATTGAAATGAAATTATAGATTAGCTTGAAGAAATTACATCTTTACCATATTAATCTTTCCAATCCATGAATATTTCTCTCATTCTTTCAGGTCTTTAAAAATTCCTCTTAACAGTATTTTATAGATTCCAGTATAGAAGACTTGCCCATCTACAGCCTGATTTTTTCCTAAGAGATTTATGTTTATAACACTGTTGCGAATTAGTTTTAAACTGCCAGTTTTGCTCAAAATATGTATAAATTAAATTAATTTGGGCATATTTGTATTGTATCTCACAAACTTGCAATATTCACTTGCAGTTTTAGTTGTTTTGTAGTTTCTTTAGGATTTTACATATTAGGATCCTATGTAAACAATTCTGTCCGCAAATAGAGGCAGTTATATATATGTTTTTACTTCAGTCTTTCTTTCCTTTAGTTCTTTTATTTCTTTCTTTTTTGCCTTTTAATATTCTGACTTGGTCCTCAGTATAAATTCAAATAGAAGTTCTACAGTGTATTTCCTTCCCATGTTTAAAATATTTCAGAGAAAGAAATAAGTTCTATAGAATTAATTATGTTAGATACAGATTTTTACAGATGCTCTGTATTCATTTCTCATTAACTGAGTTGTTTTTTTTTTTTTTTTTTTTTTTTTTTTTTAATATGAATAGAGACAGGGTCTTGTTATATTGTCCACTCCGGTCTCTATTTCCTGGCCTCAAGTGATCATTCCTCCTCAATCTCTAAAATTCTGGGATTATAGGCATGAGCCACCACCGCTGACCATTTGCTGAGTCTTTTAAGTAAAAGCGAGTGTTTAATTTTGTGGAACACTTTTTCTTTACATCTATTGAAATGATTATATAATTGTGCTCATTTTTTCTGTTTTGTAGTGATTGATTAATTTTGAGTTAACTATTCCTACATTCCTGAGGTAAACATAATCTAGACATGTGCTGTTTTATATTTTATTACACATTGATTAATTGTATTTGTTTATATTTTCAAGGGCTTTTTTCTCTATATTATTGATATCTGTAATTTTGTTTGCAGTGTTTTTATATTTAGGTATTAAGATTATATCGGTCTCATGAAATAAGTTGGGGCATATTTCTACTTTCTCTGTATTTTAGCAAGATTTGAGTATATTTAGTCCTATTTCTTCTTTTTATGTTTGATAAATTTCACTAGTAGAATTACATGCCTAGAGTTTTAGTTATCGAAAATCTGAATTCATTTGAAGGTTAATGAAAATAAATATCTCTACCAGCAGTTTCATGTTAGTCTGGTTTATCTGCCTATTTATTGTCACTAAACTTGATATAATTTTACTAGCTTTGGGTGTTATACAGATCTTAATGCATCTTGAACCTGTTAAACATTTCTTTGCTTCTCCCCAACCCTTCATTAACAACATTTTAGTCAGCCTGAGCTTTTGCATTCTGGAACTAATTTTTAGTTATGCAAGACTCTGTGCCATATGTAAATGAGGAGAAAGAGTTATTTTGCTGTGGGAATAACTTTGTTTTCATTTATAAAATTTTATTCATTAACGTTATTACAAAATAAATTTATTTACTTCTTTAACATACTAATTTTCTTGAAATTGAAAAGATTTAAAACGTTTATATGTAAAGTTGATTGTAAATGAATAGGGGTTTTTTGTTTGTTTGTTTGTTTGTTTATTCGTTTTTGAGACGGAGTCTCACTCAATTGCCCAGGCTGGAGTGCAGTGGCGTGATCTCCACTCACTGCAAGCTCCGCCCCCTGGGTTCACGCCATTTTCCTGCCTCAGCCTCCTGAGTAGCTAGTACTACAGGCGCCCGCCACCGCGTGTGGCTAGTTTTTTGTATTTTTAGTAGAGACGCAGTTTCACCGTGTTAGCCAGGATGGTCTCGATCTCCTGACCTCGTGATCCACCCTCCTCGGCCTTCCAAAGTGCTGGGATTACAGGCGCGGTAAATGAGTAAGTTTTAAGAAAGTGCTGAAGTTAGTACACCTTTACTCCTGAACCTCATCTTACATAGTACAAGTTTAAGTATATTGATTGATTTACTTAGTTAAAGTGTGGTGCTTTATAATTTTCTGTATAATATAATTTCTATCAAACCAATATGAAATTTCTGAAGAAGTGTGAACACAGTTAACATAGTGTGAATACAGTTAACCTTTTTATAGTTTTCCATGTTCAGATAGAAGTGAAGCAGTTTGTCTAGGAATAAGACAAATTACTTTATCGGTTTCTGTAATGAAATAAAAATAATATATCTATCTTACTTGCTGATTATTGATAACAAATAGTCTGACAACACTAGAAGGGTCAAAACATGGGAGTACAGACTGTACATGGAAAAGTGTCATATGAGAGTTTCAATACTACAGGTTGGGCATTCTGAATCTGAGAATCTGAAATACAAAATGCTCCAAAAACAAAAACGTTTTGAGCACTGATGTGACACCAGAAGTGGAAAATTCCAGATAAAAATTATTAACACAAATTTTGTTTTGTGCACAAAATTATTAAGAATATTGTAAAAAGTCACCTTCAGGCTATATGTGTAATTCACGAATGTTTTTTATGTTTAGACTTGGGTCCCACCCCAAGATATTTCATTATGTATATGCAAGCATTCCAAAATCAAAGAAAACCAGAAATCCAAAATAATTCTGACCCTAAATATTTCAGATAAGGGATATTCATTAAACCTGTATATGGACTGAGCTGTTTGATAACACCATGCTATCTGTAAAGATGCCAAATCAGAAACAGTTTATCTTTTGTAAATATGCTATTCATTTAGAAATCACTAAAAATTATAGTATGCTCTTTTTTGAAGTTGTATATTGTTTATTATGTCTTTATTCCAGAAGATATCAAAATCTATATTATATTCTATCATATTATATTATATTATTTTTGTCTTATTTCCACCCATGAATTGTTCATCATGCCTTTAAGGTTAGTATTTTGCATTATTAATGTTTGTACTTCTGGTTCTTTGTTAACTACTTCTCATTAAATATCTATTATTTGGAAATATTTAAACTGGATGAATTCAAGTATTTTAAGAATATGAAAGTTATTGTTCATCTACTACTGGACACACATTTCTCAAAAGACCTGACAAAATCTGTTAGAAAAGTTACATTTCTCAGATCTGAGTAATGTCTTGATCCTCCATCTAAAGTCTCTTCCATGAAGAATTAATTGAGACTGTGTAATTTTAGCAAAGACTTTTTACTCTCTTGTAAGCATAAATGATCTAAGTATAGCTACATGTCTTGTCTGATCTTTTTCTTTCTGAAGATGGAAGAGAAAGGCAGTCCATTTAAAATTTCTAAATATGACATTCCGGACCTTATAATATTTGCTCAACTTCATTACTGTACTGATATTCGTAGGGACTGAAATTATTTTCTTGATCCTCTCATGAGAATTTTAAACTCTGTAATCCTTCACTTGATATGATCTTGATTTTTTTGAAACAGTCTGATTTCCTCTTTTATTAGCTTTACATTGTGATTGAAGCAGATTGAATGACTCATCAAAAGCAAAACATATCAGATTATATATATATGTTTTCTTTTCAATATATTGAGTAGAAAGACCACTCTACTATTTCCAATAACGAATCTTTCATTTAAAGATAAGAGGGAAGCAACATTTACAAGGATCCTGGCATCTGGGTTACTATTGCTCTAATTGCATTTATGCATTTGACTTTTGTTCATTTTTCCAGTAAGATGAAACAAACTGAAGAGACAGAGACACTATTCACTTAAAAATGATATTAGATTTTATTCAAGATCTGTTTGTCCACAAAATTTATGTTCAAAACTGCTTTATGCATATAAATAAATTTCATGAATTATACTCTCACCAGATAGTCAAATATAATTAGTAGTTTTTTCCCTAAAATCAAAGAAAAAAAAAACATTATATTTAGTAAGTGATATAAGATTGAGTTCTTGCCTGAAATGATGAGATATTTTGTAGTGAATGATTTGCACCGTATCATCTGTGATAATGCAGACACACCTTTGGAAGAAAAAGTGGTATTGAGTTTTAAAGGAAATGTAGAAAAATCACAGCTCTAATTTACTGTGATTTTATGGTCTTGATACATAATCATATGAAGGTAACTAACATATTGAACTAGTATTTTGTCACTTCTGGTGAAGTGTGAGCATGAAACTGTGCCATGATAATTACTTTTAATAAATTACTGACATTATTAAATTGTATTGAATGCACAATTTTGAGCTTGCCCAGTTTATCTACCTTTATGTTATGGAAGCCATAATTTTCTCTTTTACTTTGGGATGGTTTTCTCTACAAAGGAACTCTAAATCTTTCCTATTCCATAAATACGTGAACATAAACCCATGATTTATTGCAATTTAACTTCTGTTTCTGTGGAGGACGTTTACTGTGCTGAGAAAACTCATTAATCTCATTCACAGCTCTTAGTATAAACATAACCTTTACAATATATAAAAGAACAAATTATGTGTTTGCGTGATTTACTGTTTCTGTTTTGGAAAGAGAACAAAATGTAGTTGTTTTTTCTTTTAGTTTTAATATTCATTGATCAATTTGCACTATTAACACAAACCAGGTACAAAATACATTATTTTCATTTTGACATTTGTTTTACCTTTATTTATTATAAAAGAAATATCAAAATGTGACTTGACATAAAATAAACTTCAAAGCAAAACTATCTTCTGATGTGTTTTTTGTATTGTAAAATTGGCTTGCGACACTGAATGTATGAACATAATTTTATATCTACATGTTAATATCTCTTAAATTCCATTTTATATTAACTTTATACAAAATTTATTTATGCTATGCTAATTTGTGCAGAATTATTTCTTCTTTGTGTGTGCTCTAAACAATTTTGCTATGCCATTCTAGATTCCTCTGAGACCTACTAGTTGAGTTTTTGAAGATGTAATTGTGGTAATGTGAAAAAAGTTCTGCTATCACTTTATGAACTTTGCTCTAAATCAATTCTCATTTGTTTCATTTGTCTTTGCAATTTCCTGAAAATTTTATTTAGTATAATTTGCTCTCTTTATCAACACTGGCATTTAAAAGGATGATTCTCAATTTCCTCTGTAGAACTGGACTTTCTCAATTGTAAAAGCATTCTAGCATCATTTAGTGGCTTATAAAAATCACAATGTCAACAACTAGTGGAAGGAAGTACTGCTTTTTTGAGTTCATAATCTGAAGTATAAACATTTCATTTTTATGTAGTGAAGATTTTAAAGCAATAATTTAACTTATCAATTGTTAAATCATCATCAGTTAAATGGCTAACATATTAAAAGCATTTTCTTAATAAGTTAATAAAATCCAATTAAAGTACAATTTCTCTTCATTTCTGTGGATAAAATATTCTGAAAAAGATTCTTGCCAGATCTTTGACCTGAGACTGATGGAGAAATGCTTCTTACAAGGGACTTAGGATGGCTTAAACATATATCTTCTAGTAATCAAGAACTTCTAAGAAGAAGATCTTCACTTGTTATTTTTTCTTTTTCTTACTGACCCCTGGAACCTGAAAGTACACCCTTTAGCTGTCATCCAACCTGTTGTCACCAACCTTCCAAGAAAGGCAGTAGAGGGCACTAAGAGAATGTGACAGTACAGCATAGATACTGATTGCTTCAAGTACGATGCTATGCAATTCGGAGACAAAGAAGGGGAGCCCACTTTTCAATCATAGGTTATTCTTGGTTTACTGATCCTTGAACTGAGAAGGATATGTCACAGTAGGGTGCTTACCAAATGAATATTTAGTGTTCACTCGGATTAAATCTCAGCCTCTTGGCTGATGATTGAGACCTCTTTCTAAATCAAACTTTGGACATTAGGTCAATGTGCATCAGCATATGGCTCAATTTCTACTCTCTGAGGACTTTATGCATAATGCTCTGATAAACTGTGAGTCTTTTCATCTGCCCATTTTTCTGCCCCTCTGATCCTGGTATGGGTAAAGCATATGGGAAATCACAGTGATTAATTTACCAAAGCTCTCACTCTGTCTGCCAACAGCAAATTACATTTGGACAATAAAAGTCTCAGAATTCAATGTACATCTCTAATTTTCCTACAAAAATATTGTGGCCTATTGTTGCATGACAATGGCAATTTCTGAGTGGGATTTGAGATAGCAGTAGTAGTGTGGTTCCCTCAGGAAAGTACCAATGGTTGGCTGCCTGAGTGCTTGCTTACTTTTTATGTTGTGTTTCTAAATCAGGGAATAGAAGAAGAGGACTGGAAAAATATCCTCTAACCAATTTGTCCTTATTACACTATTCTATCCAGTTTTATAGGCCTTGCACTTGGAGAAAATTTGTCCCAGATTATAACAGATTGACTGCCAATCCTATTGTTCTGCATTCAAACAATGTATTGGATGTTTTTGACTTTCCATGAGTATTTAGTAGAAAATGGGAATCCAATAGTTTCTTGCCAGTCTCTATTTCATATCAAAGTGTCTTCTTAGAGACAGTTGCTTCCAGACCTCTCTGTACAAGATTAATTTGCATACAAATGTTACAATGTATACTTGTATAAAGGCCTATTATTAATATACTTGATGTTTATTTGACTCATTGTTACTGGGGGAAAAAATCCTTAGAACTGAGGCCATATTTATGTTTGTGTATTATATGACATATATTTAAATGATGATAACAGGCAAAAGAATAAGAAACACTATTGTTCCCAAATGCACTTATGGACTATGAGTTTATATATTTTCCAAATTACTCCTATTTCAGGAAAACACGTTGAAAGATAGAGTTGAAGAATTCCATGTTGCATTATCCTTCATATCTTTACATTTGTAAAGAAAGCCTGAATGGTAACTGAAGAGTGGGGCCATCTTACAAAATTTGTTATCAGGTATTCTAGATTATAAGATACATTGAGAGAGCTGATTGTCAGCTCTTGGGACCAAGGACTTGTAGTTATTCAGAGCTAATGATAAGTGATCCAAGATCATTGAGAATGCTCACAAAAGATATTTTGATAGAGCATGGTTATTATCTTATACAGTTATTTTATATGATTAACAGGTAAATATATGAAATTCTCAGATATCTAAAGTCAATCAATGTTAAAACATCTACAGAGAAAGAAAAAGAAGATAAAGGCTGATTTGTAAATAGACATTTCACTTTCAGGCTAGACGATTAGCACATAATTTGATCTGAAATGAAGACTATGCTTTCCAGTAAAGTGGATAAAGTATTACTATTATATTTTTATGTGTCCCCTCCTTAACGCTTCCTTGACGTCACTTCCTTGACGTGACAGTCCTCCATCCACCGCATACCCGATATCTCCTTGCCAGACTTTTCCTTGGTGGTAAGAACAGCTGAAATTGTTTCTGTTTTTTGAGAGCTGCTTTTCAGAAATTGGTGCAGTGATCAGTGTGTTCTATATAATATGACAAGTTACTGTCTAAAATACCTTCCTGGTCCCTGGTATTTTATAGTGAAATAAAACGTTTTGCCACATACCCATTTCATTAGATCAGCAACTTTACTGGCATTATTTTTGCAAGCATTAAACTTTTGGAAGCAACATTAAATAAGCTTTATTTTCTGTTTAAAACAAGAAAAATAGTCAGGATGTGTTAAGTGCTTATCATGCATCAGACACTGTAATGATGCTTTTCATGTGTCATCTCATGTCATCCTCACGACGACTATATTCAGTCAGTCCTATCAGCATTTTATAACCAGGTAAGTAAAGTTCAGAGAGCTTAAAACATTGCTGAGTACAATGACAACATTCAAACCCAAACCCTCTGAGAGCACAATCCTTGAGCTCTCTAATGTGGCCAGCTGTCATTTACCGCTGTAGCTTTCCTTTCTGATGTTTGGGTCATTGTTGTACCTCATTAACAGATAGGCTTGGATGAGATTATTTCATTACAAATTGCTAGTTACAGTCTTCAACACAGTATGGAAAAAGCTGTTTGGAATAATAATTCTGTTCATACTTTTAAATTACCTTTCCTCAATATTGGATTATTTGCTTGAACTTGTAATAGGCTAAGGTGCAAGCTTACACAGAGCCTGGACTTGATACTGCATTAAGAGTCAGCCACCATTTGACACAGCAGTTGTAACAAGCCAAAAATTTATTCTTAAAAAGAATTGGCCTCAATCTGGGCATAGCACCTCAGAATGTGTACTAAAGAGTTGTGGTGGTCATTTTTTTTTAATATGTAAAATTTACAGTGGTGTATTTAATTTCAATATATATCTCATTGAATATCTGTATAGGAATTGTTTTATTTCGACTGAGAAACAGTTTAACTTGTTTGAATGTTTTAAACTGAAATTATATTTCCTTTCTTTTATTAGTATAGAAATTTGATAAGCAAATTGTGTGTTCCTATAGTTAATACCCGAACTATTATAGTTTACTGTTTAATGGATTTACCTCACTTTTGGTATTTTCCTTTTTGCTCGATATTTATTTTACCAGGATTTGCCACAGATATAGTTATTTAATTGTAACCTTAATAAAGCTACACATTAAAACCTTACGCAACAAATTGGGGAATAAAAACCTCAAAAACAAATGAATAAATACAACCTTGCACCACTAACAGGATAATGATTTTGTGCCTTGTAAAACTTTAGAGACTCAGCCGGGGGCGGTGGCTCATAATTGTAATCCCAGCACTTTGGGATGCTGAGGCAGGCGGATCACGAGGTCAGGAGTTACAGACCAGCCTGACCAACATGGTGAAACCCCATCTCTATTAAAAATACAAAAATTAGCCGGGCGTGGTGGCGCGTGCCTGTAATCCCAGCTACTCAGGAGGCTGAGGCAGGAGAATCCCTTGAACCCGGGAGGCAGAGGTTGTAATGAGCGGAGATCGCGCCACTGCACTCCAGCCTGGGTGACACAGCGAGACTCCGTCTCAAAAAGCAAAAAACCGAAAACAAAACTTTGGAGACTCAATGCACGATTATCATTTCCAAAGGCCTAATTTCTGTCATTACAAATTTGTATAAATATTTTTTCGTTCAAATTATTATGGATATATAATAGTTGTACATATTTATGGGGTACCTGTGATATTTTGATACAAGCATACAATGTATAATGATCTAATCAGAGCAACTGGAATATCCATCACTTCAAGCATTTATCATTTCTTTGTGTTAGGAACATTCCAATGTCACTCTTCAAGCTATTTTGAAATACACAATAAATTATTGTTAACTGTAGTCCCCACATTGTGCTACAAAACACTATATTTTATTCATTCTATGTAACAGTATCTTTATCCACATTAGCCACCTCCCTCTTTATTTCCCCTCCCCATTACCTTTTCCAGCCTCTGCCATCATTCTGATATCTCCAGGGGCTTAATTTTTTCGAAGACCTAATTTCGAATGCTTAGCCTCAGCCATCATAATCACTCACCTAGATGACTTGCAGTAGTTTCCAAATTGATCTCTGTGCTGCTGTCTCCTACTCGTACTTTCTCCACAAAGCATCCAAGGAACTTTTTGAAAAATTAAAATTAATTTGTCACTATCCTCTATATACTTAAAATACCTTCATGATCTTGCAATGTAGTTAAAATAAAATCTCAAGTTTCTTAACCTGCCGTAAACGATTCTTCATCAACTTACCTGTGAACACTCACAACCTACTAATTTTCATTGATCTACACCTCAGATATTTTAGGTGTATATTTTCAGCCTGAAATTACCTCATTCCATCCTCTCCACCCCAAAATATACTTAGCAATCTGGTGTCATCTAAAATGGTTTCGTGTGAGAAATAACACTCCGGTTCATTCATTCTCAACTATGCCTCCTGGGCTTTTCTCTTCCACAACCCTACTTTTATTTCAACTACAGCAGTTACCACAACTTATAGTTGTTTGTTGGATGTATTTTTGTTTGTTTATTGGATGTATTTTTCTATACTGTAAATTCTCTGAAGGAAGGAAGAATATCCAATTGTTTATGACTATTTATTTAGTACTTATTAGATACCACTTTGCATTTGTAATTAAAGCACAACCTTGGGCACTTTCAAATACATTTTCTTAAAACCTATACTACAAATACTTTTTAGTATTTATCCCTATATTTCACCATTAATTTAAAATTCATCCCTATTTACACAATTATTTACTTGCAATTAAAATTAAGCATGTGGAGGTGATAGCAACATTCAGTGGAATCCATTTAAAACTACGAGTTTCACTGTGAAATCAAAGCCCTTTCACCATGCAGAATTTTTGAGTCAATGGGATCTAAAACACATACTTTGTATTCAGAGGAGCTTGATTATTTGTTTTGAAATATAGTATCTGGTGCATAATTTTTATGTTGCAGTTATATTTGTGATAGCATGTAGATAGAATGGAGGTAAGTATGGTGTGATAGAAAATAGATCTTATAATCAGTACTAGAAGAGATATTTCTAGTCATTGCATTTACTAAATTGTCAATTATCAGATGAGCTATTGATGACACCTTGCTTACCCTTGACATATAATCCTGCGTTTTAATTTAATGGCAAAATGTTTTGCTGATCACATCAAGACGTATTTTCCCTCCTTCTTACTTTCACGTGTTTATACACTGCCATTAAGCCTCCTTTATTTTGAAATACTGCTTTCTAAGAATAACTAAATTTCCAAATCTCTCCAATTTCTACCCTCTCAGTTGCACACTTGTTGCATATGCCATAACCACTTTCTCATGCTTACTTGATTATACTGGTGTTTTAAGCACAACACCTGCTAAGGAGTTATCTACTTTTGAAAAGATCCAATTGTCTTTAGAGCAAAGTGAAATATAGGCACGGAGGCCCAATTATTATTAACTGTTAGCATAATTGTAATTATAAGTAGAGTATTTCATTATATTACATCTGTTGATGTTTTAAATGAATTGCTGTAATGTGCTATATTAATAAGCAGCAAGGACGTGCTGACTTGGCACACTTTTGGATGGCATTTTTTGACAACAAAAGAGGTTATGAAAATGAATTTGCCATGGGAGCCCTACCGAGTTAGTTACTATGATTCACAAGTTTATTATGGCAATAAAGCAACATGAGACAGTAATACTAGGGAATCAGATATTCAAGGAATGTGCAGTATTGCTCCCAACACACTGTGAAGAAGAACTAAGAAGTGCTGGGAATTGTATACAATCTAGTAGCAGCTGTCTCACTACTGAAAAACATCAGAAGCTCCTCTTCACCTTGCTGCTTCTCTGCTTGGTTCTTCCATTTGCAGTTTTCCTGAGAATATATGAATTGTTTCAGTAACATAGAAAAATTATTCTCATTGTGGCCTCAAGGTTGCAGGCTCACTTCTTTAATAGGAGGACACAGAGAAATGGTGCAGATTTAATCTTTAAACACAATGGGGGTTGTAATTTTTCTCTTCCCTATGTGATTTCTACGTGAAGTGACAGGGTTCAAACAAGCAGATGAAACAGCAGTGATGAAGGTCAATGGATATTGAAGGAAACCAACTTTTGAAATGTATAAATCTGGATTATCTCTCCAGCATATACAAACAAATCAGCATGTGTTTTAGACTGAAGCATAAATGGAAAATCTCTGCCAAATATCAATGTCTGTTCGAAAACTCTTATTTAAAACCTCCTTCATTACCATTGACATTGTCTTGTTGACTATTTATAGGACATTTGTAATAAAGTAATTTAATATACTTACTTTGTTTCATCGATATTTTATGATTAGACAATTTTAAAAAGTTATAGTCAAATAAATTAAATTCATTCAAGCCCTATACAACTTTTCTTGGGACATGCAAATCAAGTATACTCATTTCTATAGTATACTTCTATAGATGGAATTATATGTTTTTTATTGCTCTGTAACAAATTATTGTGAATTTAGTAGCTCAAAAAATACCTCATTAGGCTACGCTCGATAGCTCATGCCTATAATCCAGTTTGGGATGCCTAGGCCAGTAGATCACTTGAGGTCAGGAGTTCGAGATCAGCCTGGCCAACATGGTAAAACCTCATCTCTACTAAAAATACAAAAAACAGTCAGCTGGGTGTGATAGTGAGCACCTGTGATCCCACCTATTCGGGAGGCTGAAGCAGAAGAATCGCTTGAACCCAGGAGGCAGAGGTTGCAGTGAGCTGAGATCGTGCCACCGCATGCCAGCCTGGGCAATAGAGTGAGAATCTGTCTCAAACAAAACAAAATAATACAAACAACCTTTTAAAAATCTCATTATCCTACAAGTCTGTGGATTAGAAGTCTGGATACAATGTGGTTAGGTTCTGTACTCAGTGTCTCAAAAGGGGTATCATTGAAGATGTTGGAGAGGCTGTGTTCTTGTTTTGATCATCTGGGGAAGAATATTTCCAGAACATTCAGACGGTTGACTAATTTCAGTTCCTTGCACTAATAGCACAAATGTCCCTATTTCCTTGCTGGCTGTCCATGGGGGATCACTTTCAGCTTCTGGAAACTGTCTTTACTTTTTGCCACATGGTGTCTATTATCTTTAAAGCCAGCAACAGAGAACTTCCCTTCCGTGGGTTTCCTTTCACACTTCAAATCTTTCTGACTTTTCCTGTATCTAACCTCTAGGCCTAGATTCAAAAGGTCATATGGCTCACCTATATAATCTTTCTATTGCAAAGTGAACTGAGTTGGGACCTTAATTACGTCTGTAAAATCCCTTTACAGTAGTACTTACATTAGTGTTTTGTTGGATCACTGGAAGAAGGTATGTGTATACTAGAAGTTAGAATATTGGAATATTAGAGACCACCATTCAGTTCTGCCTATCACTTAGTCATTATTGCAAACAAATGCTCAAACTATCAAAAAATGCTGGAGAACCTGATAGAATTATATTGCTGCATAGTGACTTTAGGTAGTATTTTCAGAGTGTAACATCAAAAATCAACATCATAACTTTGTGGAACATATTTTTGACTGATTTATTACACAAAAAATAGTAATTTATTATTTTTATTAAATGTTCAGTTCATCATTGGTTTATGAAATAGATATTTATTGCACCCTGAATATGCTCAACAGCTGGCCTTAAAAAGAGTATGTATAGATTCCTGCTCTCAGAGAACTTATAGATAGTCTGTGTCAGACACTTTGTTAGAAACAAAAGATGCGGTTACAGATAAGAAAGACTTGTACTTGAGCTGCTTAAAGTCCTATTGTGAAAGAGACATAAAAAAAATAACCACAGAAATAAGTATTTAATTAGAAATGAGTGCTATAAAAGCAAGAAAATAGGGTTCATTAAGCCATGTGTCAGGAATACAACCTAGAAAGGAGAAAAGATTTCCCTGAGAAAGTCACATTTAAGCTGCCATTTGAAGACCAAGGAATTATGACTAGAGACAAGAAGAAAGAACACATAATGATTATGGAGAATCTTAGCTTTTTGTTAACTCATGAAAATATTAATAGCTTTTAAAAAATGTTATAGCATGTAAAATGGACACAGAAATTTTTCTATTTAGTAAAATCTGCAATCTTGTTTACAATTAAATGTGTAACTTCATGAACTAATCATGGGAATAATTTTTCAGACAACTATTATACTTTTGCCTTGTGGCATATGAAAAATATGCCTTCTTCCCTAAGTGAAATATGTTTAAAATTTTCTCTCTCTCTCTCTCTCTCTCTCTCTCTCTCTCTCTCTCTCTCACACACACACACACGCACACACACACACAGCTTGATAAGTGTTTGGCAAAGTTATAAATCATTTACAAATAATAACTCATTTAATCCTTATAATAATCCATTAGGCTGCTACAATAATTATCTGCATTTTACAGATGAGGAAACTTGAGGTGCAGGGAAGTTAAATATAAAGATCACAGAGCGATCAAAGTGTGAGACAGAATTTGAACCCAGATTGCTTGGCTCCAGGGTTTGTGGCATTGTCTATTATGCTCTACTGCCCATGGCAAGACATGGGCAACACGTAGGACCCAGACCAGGATATACTGCACTGTACACAATCACTATTACCTCCCTTTTAAAACACTGACCTTTTTTGGGTCGTTGCACCCTGTCTTTTTTGCATGCATAATAATGACTGATCAGCTTTGGAAATAAATCATACCTGAAAAGACTTTGCTTTCTTCATAACCACCTTTTATCAAGCTGGTACATAGTTTTAGGACATTCTCAGAAGCTGAAAAGCACATTTTTTTGAATGCTTGTCTATGTTTGGTAAATATTTCATGTTAGTAAATATTTTGTTTCTAATATGGATAAAAATACATATCTAAAATATATGTGAATATATAATAAAGTTGGTTGAAATTATTGCACAAGTATTATATTGAATTTGTGTTTTTAAAAACATTTTAAGTATACAAAAAATATGAAAACAAGTCATAATTTATAGAACCAAATGTAGCCATCAGTTTCTTAATATAATTCCCCCATATTAATCCTGTTTTCATTTCCATAGGTCATTTCCCACAGCAACATATGAATTTGATAATTTTTTATAACACTTTCCTTTCCTTTCTGGATTATGGAAATCAGACAATAAAAAGCAATTAAAGGTGTACAAATTGGAAACAAGCATTTTGTCTTTTGCAGAGAAAATATTCTTGTCTATAAATAATCCTAAAACGTCTACTAAAATACACTAGACTGCTATGTGAATTTAGAAAAGTTGAATAATTCCAGTTGAAAGTAATAAAAGTTAATTTCAACTACATGCTTGGAACAAACAAACGAAAAATAAAATTAAACATATGGTTTACAATAAGATCAAAACATAAAATACTTGGTGGTAAATTTAAGATTCTATGTACAATATTTTATAGGGAAAACTAAAAATATATATATTTCTAAAAGAAATTAGAGGAGTTGTAAAAAGAGAGAGAATGAGTTGGCCAGCGTTCTGTAGAGAAACAGAACCAATAAAAGGTACTTAAATAAAGAGAGAGACTGATTTTAAGAAAATGGTTCCCACAGTTGTGGGGGGTGCCATATCCAAAATCTCTAGAGTAGGCAAACTCTCTGCAAGTCCTGAGAGGAGTTGATGTTGCTGTCGAGTCTGAAAGCAGTACTGAGTTCTTCCTTTTCAGGGAGCCTCCATCTTCACTCTTAAGGCCTCCAACTGATTGGATAAGATGCACACACATTATGGGAGTTAGTCTACTTTACTCAAAGTCTGTTATATTAATATTAATCACATTTAAAAAATACCTTTATAGAGACATCTGCAGTGGTGTTTGACTAATGATCAGGCAGCATAGTCTAGCCAAGTTGACTAATAAAATTAACCATCACAGAAAGACATATACCATGTTCATAAAATGGGACACTCAATATTTCTGAAATATATCCTTAAATTAATCTATAGATTTTATGTGATCTTAGTAAAAATGCCTGTGGGGTTTTTTTTGGTGGAAATTCACAAGCTGCTATTTAAATCTATAAGTATTTGAAAATGAACTAGTACAACAAGCATAATTTCGAATGCAAAGAACAGTTAGAGAATTTAAATATCCTAGTTTTAAGATTTACTCCAAAGTTAAAATAAACAGATAATTATGGTATTAATAATAAGATGGACACACAGAGATTACAGAAATACAGTACTATGTATATGATGATTTGACTTTTGAAAAGGTGCTAAGGAATGAAATAGGAAAAGAACACTCAAATTAAGAAATAATTTTGAAACATGTTTAATTTTAGACATACATGTGTATTTTTATTTTTATTATTATTTATTTATTTTGAGATAGACTCTCGGTTTCTCACCCAGTCTGGAGTGAAATGGTGCAATCTTGGCTCACTGCAACCTCTGCCTCCTGGGTTCAAGCGATTCTCTTGCTTTAGCCTTCTAAGTAGATGGGATTACAGGTGCATGCCACCATGCCTGGCTAATTTTTGTAATTTTTAGTAGTGATGGGGTTTCAACATGTTGACCAGGCTAGTCTCAAACTCCTGACCTCAGGTGATCCACTTGTGTTGGTCTCCCAAAGTGCTGGGATTACAGGCCTGAGCCGCTCCACCCAGACTGTATTTCTATATCTCACAAAATATACAAAATTTAAGTCCAAATAGATTATTAACCTAGATGTCAAAGTTAAAGCTATAGAACTTCTAGAAAAGAACACAGAAAAAAAATCTGTAAACTTGGGGTGGCAAAAATGTCTTCAAGAGGACACAAAAGGCACCAGATTTAAAGGAAGATAATTGATAAGTGAACATCAAAGTTAAAATATTTTGTTGTTCAAAATTCACAATTTTATTAATAAGATGAAAATGCAAACATAGATGGGCTGAAAACATTTGCAATTTTTATGTCTCATAATGACATATCTTAAAAAATTTAAAACTTACAACCCACTACTAAGAAGATAATTTTTAAAAGTGCAAAATGCATTAAAACAAACATCATAAAAGAAGCTCATCACAAGATACTCAGCATTATTAGGCATCAAGGAAATGTAAATTATTACTATAATGTGATATCACTACAATTTCACTGCAATAGCTAAAATTAGACTGAGAATATAAGTGTTAGTGAAGATGTGATATAATTAGGCCTCTGATACATTGATGGCCGGAGTACAACATGGCAGAAAAATTTTGGACAATTATTAGACAGTTTCTTACAGAGATTAACATAACCACCATATGACCCAGCAATCCCACTCTAGGTATTCATCTGAGAAACGTAAAAACATATTTTCTTACAAAAACATGAGACTGATGCTTTAGAACAGCTTTATTTGTAACAGCCAAAAATTAGAAAACTCTAAAATGGCTATCAAAAAGTGAATTCATAAACTTGTGTTGTATTTATAGAAAGGGAAAGTAATCACCAAGTTAAAAATGAATGACTGATATACAAACATTGTGGGTAAATCTCAAAACGTTTAAGGTGAAAATGAAAGACCAGACACCAAAGTCTTTATTCTATATAATTTCATTTATGTGAAATTCCAGGACAGACAAAGTGTAGTAATAGGCAAGAGGTTTGACAGAGAAGGGATGAAGAAATAAAAAGGTTATTTATTTATTTATTTATTTATTTATTTATTTATTTTCTTTATTTCTTCTAAGAAAAAAACTGATATGCTTGTGCAGAACATGCAGGTTTGTTGCATAAGTATATGTGTGCATGGTGGTTTGCTGCACCTATTGACCCATCCTTTGAGTTCCCTCCCACCCCCACAACAGGCTCTGGTGTGTGTTGTTTCCCTCTCTGTGTCCATGTGATCTCAGTGTTCAACTGTCACTTATTAGTGAGAACATGCGGTGTTTGGTTTTCTGTTCCTGTGTTAGTTTGCGGAGGATGATGTATTCTAGCTTCATCCATGTTGCTGCAAAGGACATGGTCTTCCTTTTTATGGCTGCAAAGTATTCCATGGTGTATATGTACCACATTTTCTTTATCCAGTCTAGCATTGATGGGCATTTGGGTTGATTCCATGCCTTTGGCATTGTAAATAGTGCTGCAATAAACATTTGTGTACATGTGTCTTTATAGTAGAATGATTTGTATTCCTTTGAGTATATACCTAGTAATGGGATTTCTGGGTCAAATGGTATTTCTGGTTCTAGATCCCTGAGGAATCACCGTACTATCTTCCTCAGAGGTTGAACTAATTTACATTCACACCAACAATGTAAAAACATTCCTATTTCTCCACAACCTCACCAGCATTTATTGTTTCCTGACATTTTAATAATCACCATTTGACTGGTGTGAGATGACATCTCATTGTGGTTTTGATGTGCATTTTCTGATGATCAGTGATGTTGAACTTTTTTTCATACATTTGTTGGCTATAAAAATGTCTTCTTTTGAGAAGAATCTGTTCATTTCCTTTGCCCACTTTTTGATGGGATTGTTTGTTTTTTTCTTGTAAATATGTTTAAGTTCCTTGTAAATTCTGGATATTAGACCTGAATGCAAACATTCTTATTTGTTGACTGGAATTGTAGTTAACATGGATGAATACATTTTCCCAAACTTCTCAAACTTACACTTAAAATGGATGAGTTTTATTTGATATAAATTATACCTAAGTTGACTTAAAAAAATCTTGCTTTATGGAACACTTTTGATCATACTTTGTTTTTAACAGTTTCATGTGATTTATTTGTCCCCACTTTCTTTCATGGCATGATGTACTTGTTTTTAGATTCATTTCACACCCCACCTCCATCCCTCATTATTGAAAAGTTAAGTCACATATGGTAGAACTTATCAGCTTATAAACATACTGGGATAATTTGGTAAAATGTTTGGATTGTATTCCATTACTAGATGTTAATAATCATTTGTTAATTCAACAATATTATCAGTGATAACAGATATTAGAATGTGAATGATGACAGAGACTAGAACATGAGAAGTCATTTGAAATGAAGGGTAATTCATACGTAATGAAAAAATTGGATAATCCACCAAATTCTACCTGTCACTTGGGTATAGATTTTTAAATATCATGAACTAACTACAGATACTTTGTGCCCTCTGAGAGATAACACTTTTGATAAATAAGCATGAATAAGCTTATTTGATAAATAATAAGCATAAATAATGGGCACACTTGGGCATAGATTTTTAAATATCAAAAATTAAATTTAAGAGCCAGGCACAGTTCATGCCTGTAATCCCAGAGCTTTGGAAGATGAGGCGGGTGGATTATTTGAGGCCAGGAGTTGGAGACCAGCCTGGCCACCATGGTGAAACCTCATCTGTATTAAAAATTAGCAGGCTATGGTGACTCATGTCTGTCATTCCAGCTACTTGGAAGGCTGTGTCATGAGAATTGCTGGAACCTGGGAGGCAGAGGTTGCAGTGAGTCAAGATCATGCCGCTGCACTCCAGCCTGTGTGACAGAGTGAGACTGTCTAAAATAATTAATTAATTAAATTTAAAATATGATATTACATGATCTTTAATATTAGGGTGAGATAAAATACTAAATTTCATTGCTGCCAAAACTGTTAACTGATTATTTCTCAAATACGTGGAAATCAGTTTCTGAAGAATTAGTCACCTCCCTTCACAGCTACTATAATACAATAATACAAGATGATTTAGGTGGTATGTAAACATACATTTAAAAGTTCATAAGTGTATTTTGATACATATTCTATTTACCTCAATATATATTAACATATAACTGTATATCAAAACTATAACTTTGGAGGGTCCTTCCCAAGATGGCCAAATAGGAACAGCTCTGGTCTGCAGCTCCCAGTGTGATTGATGCAGAAGATGGGTGATTTCTGCATTTCCAACTGAGATACCTGGTTCATCTCAATGGGAATGGTTAGAGAGTGGGTGCAACCCATGCAGGGTGAGCCGAAGCAGGGTGGGGCATCGCCTCACCCAGGAAGCACAAGCAGTCAGGGGATTTCCCTTTCCTAGCCAAGGGAAGCCGTGACAGGTTGTATCTGGAAAACTGGGACATCGCCACCCAAATACTGCACTTTTCCAATGGTCTTAGCAAATGGCACACCAGGAGATTATATCCTGCACCTGGCTCAGCGAGTCCCACACCCATGGAGCCTTGCTCACTGCTAGCACAGCAGTCTGAGATGGAACTGCTAGGCAGCAGCCTGACTTGGGGAGGGGCGCCTGCCATTGCTGAGGCTTGAGTAGGTAAACAAAGAGGCCTGGAAGCTTGAACTGGGTGGAGCCCATTGCAACTCAATGAGGCCTGTCTGTCTGCCTGTGTAGATTCCATCTCTGGCAGCAGGGCATAGGTGAATAAAAGGCAACAGAAACTTCTGCAGACTTAAACATTCATGTCTGACAGCTTTGAAGAGAGTAGTGGATCTCCCAGCATGGTGTTTGAACTCTGAGAACAGACAGGCTGCCTCCTCAAGTGGGTCCCTGATCCTCGTGTAGCCTAACTCGGAGACACCTCCCAATAGGGGCCGACTGACACCTCATACAGCTGGGTGCCCTTCTAAGACAAAGCTTCCAGTGGAAGGATCAGGCAGCAATATTTGCTGTTCTGCAATATTGGCTGTTCTGCAGCCTCCACTAGTGATACCCAGGCAAACAGGGTCTGGAGTGGACCTCCAGCAAACTCCAACAGACCTGCAGCTGAGGGACCTGACTATTAGAAGGAAAACTAACAAACAGAAAGGAATAGCATCAACATCAACAAAAAGGACATCCACACCAAAACCCCGTCTGTAGGTCACCATCATCAAAGACCAAAGGTAGATAAAACCACAATGATGGGGAGAAACCAGAGCAGAAAAGCTGAAAATTCTAAAAACCAGAGCACCTCTTTTCCTCCAAAGAATTGCAGCTCCTTGTCAGCAACAGAACAAAGCTGGATGGAGAATGACTTTGATGAGTTGACAGAAGTAGGCCTCAGAAGGTCAGTAATAACAAACCTCCGAGCTAAAGAAGGATGTTCGAACCTATCGCAAAGAAGCTAAAACTTTGAAAAAAGATTAGACGAATGGCTAGCTAGAATAAATAGTGTAGAGAAGACCTTAAATGACCTGATGAAGCTGAAAACCATGACAGAAGAACAACGTGACACATGCACAAGCTTCAGTAGACAATTTGATCAAGTGGAAGAAAGGGTATCAGTGCAAGAAGAGAAGCTTAGAGAAAAAAGACTAAACAGAAATGAACAAAGCCTCCAAGAAATATGGGAGTATGTGAAAAGACCAAATCTATGTTTGATTGGTGTACCTAAAAGTGATGGGGAGAATGGAAGGAAGCTATAAAACACTCTTCAGGATATTATCCAGGAGAACTTCCCCAACCTAGCAAGGCAGGCCAACATTCAATTTCAGGAAATACAGGGAACACCATAAAGATACTCCTAAAGAAGAGCAACCCAAAGACACATAATTGTCCGATTCACCAAGGTTGAAATGAAGGGGAAAATGTTAAGGGCAGCCAGAGAGAAAGGTCGGGTTACCCACAAAGGGAAGCCCATCAGACTAATAGTGGATTTATTGGCAGAAACTCTACAAGCCAAAAGAGAGAGGGGGCCGATATTCAACATTCTCAAAGAAAAGAATTTTCAACCCAGAATTTCATATCCAACCAAACTAAGCTTCATAAATGAAGGAAAAATAAAATTCTTTAGAGACAAGCAAATGCTGAGAGATTTTGTCACCACCAGACCTGCCTTAAAAGAGCTCCTGAAGGAAGCACTAAACATGAAAAGAAACAGATGGTACCAGCCACTGCAAAAACATGCCAACTTGTAAAGACCATTGATGCTAGAAAGAAACTGCATCAACTAATGGGCAAAACAACCAGCTAACATCATAATGACAGGAACAAATTCACATATAACAATATTAACCTTAAATGTAAATGAGCTAAATGCCCCAATTAAAAGACAAAGCCTGGCAAATTGGATAAAGAGTCAAGACCCATCAGTGTGCTGTATTCAGGAGACTCATCTCACGTGCAGAGACATACACAGGCTCAAAATAAAGGGATGGAGGAAGATCTACCAAGCAAATGGAAAACAAACAAACAAACAAACAAATACACAAAAAATCAGGGGTTGCAATCATAGTCTTTGATAAAACAGACTTTAAACCAACAAAGATCAAAAGAGACAAAGAAAGCCACTACATAATAGTAAAGTGATCAATTCAACAAGAAGAGTTAACTATCCTAAATATATATGCATCCAATACAAGAACAGCCAGATTCATAAAGCAAGTCTTTAGAGAGCTACAAAGAGACTTAGACTCCCACACAATAATAATAGGAGACTTTAACACCCCACTGTCAATGTTAGACAGATCAATGAGACAGAAGGTTAACAAGGATATCCAGGAGTTGATCTCAACTCTGCACCAGGTGGACCTAATAGACATCCACAGAACTCTCCACCCCAAATCAACAGAATATACACTCTTCTCAGCACCACAGCACACTTATTCCAAAATTGACCACATAGTTGGAAGTAAAGAACTCCTCAGCAAATCACAACAAACTGTCTCTCAGATGACAGTGAAATCAAATTAGAACTCAGGATTAAGAAACTCACTCAAAACCACAAAACTACATGGAAACTGAACAACCTGCTCCTGGATGACTACTGGGTAAATAACAAAATGAAGGCAGAAATAAATTTGTTCTTTGCAACCAATGACAACAAAGATAAAATGTACCAGAAACTCTGGGACAGATTTAAAGCACTGTGTAGAGGGAAATTTATAGCACTAAATGGCCACAAGAGAAAGCAAGAAAGATCTAAAATTGACACCCTAACATCACAATTAAAAGAACTGGAGAAGCAAGAGCAAAAAAATTCGAGAGCTAGCAGAAGGCAAGAAATAATTAAGATCAGAGCAGAACTGAAGGAGATAGAGACACAAGAATCCCTTCAAAAAAATCAATGAATCCAGGAGTTGGCTTTTTGAAAAGACCAACAAAATAGATAGATTGCTAGCAAGACTAACAAAGAAGAAAAGACAGAAGAATCAAATAGATGCAATAAAAAATGATAGAGGGGATATCACCACCAATCCCACAGAAATACAAACTATCATCAGAGAATACTATAAACATCTCTATGCAAATAAACTAGAAAATCTAGAGGAAATGGATAATTTCCTGGACACTTACACTCTCCCAAGACTAAACCAGGAAGAAGTTGAATCCCTGAATAGACCAATAACAGGCTCTGAAATTGAGGCAATAATTAATAGCCTACCAACCAAAAAAAGTCCAGGACCAGATGGATTCACAGCTGAATTCTACCAGAGGTACAAAGAGGAGCTGGTACCATTCCTTCTGAAACTATTCCAATCATTTT
>NW_016813388.1:1364424-1367113 GCF_001698545.2 Rhinopithecus bieti
CAAGATGGATTAAAGACTTAAATGTTAGACCTAAAACCATAAAAACCAATGAAAAAAACCAGGCAATACCATTCAGAACATAGGCATGGGCAAGGGCTTCATGACTAAATCACCGAAAGCAATGACAACAAAAACCTAAATAGACAAATGAGATCTAATTAAACTAAAGAGCTTCTGCATGGCAAAAGAAAGCACCATCAGAGTGAATAGGCAACCTATAGAATGGGAGAAAATTTTTGCAATCTACCCATCTGACAAAGGGCTAACATCCAGAATCCACAAAGAACTTAAACAAATTTACAAGAAAAAATCAAACAATCCCATCAAAAAGTGGGCAAAGGATATGAACAGATACTTCTCAAACGAAGACACTTATGAGCCTACAGACACATGAAAGAATTCTCATCATCACTGGTCATCAGAGAAATGCAAATCAAATCCACAATGAGATATCATCTCATGCCCGTTAGAATGGCAATCATTAAAATGTCAGGAAACAACAGGTGCTGGAGAGGATGTGGAGAAAGAGGAACACTTTTACACTGTTGGTGGGAGTGTAAACTAGTTCAACCATTGTGGAAGACAGTGAGACAGTATTGTGAGCCGTCAAGGATCCAGAACTAGAAATACCATTAGATCCAGTGGTCCCATTACTGGGCATACACCCAAAGGATTATAAATCATGCTACTATAAAGACACATGCACTCATATGTTTATTGCTGCACTATTAACAATAGCAAAGACTTGGAACCAACCCAAATGTACATCAATGATAGACTGGATTAAGAAAATGTGGCACATATATACCATGGAATACTTTGCTGGCATAAAAAAGGTTGAGTTCATGTTCTTTGTGGGGACAGGGATGAAGCTGGAAACCATCATTCTAAGCAAACTATCACAGGGACAGAAAACCAAACACCGCATGTTCTTACTCACAGGTGGGAATTAAAAAATGAGAACACTTGGACACAGGGTAGAGAACCTCATACACCGTGGCCTGCCGTGGGGTGGGCGGATGGAGGAAGGATAGCGTTAGGAGAAATACCTAATGTAAATGACTAGTTAATGAGTGCAGCAAACCAACATGGCACATGCATACAAATGTAATAAAACTGTACGTTGTGCACACATACCCTAGAACTTAAAGTATAAAAAAAAAGCTACATGTGAATTTTTGCTTTATATTAAAATATGTTAAGAAGAAAATGCATTCAAGTTCTATTTAAAAATACAAAGTAGTATTGTTATAATGAATATTGAATGCAAATTAGCCCAAAATTGTGAGATACAAAATAACAATTTCATAATACTTTGTCATTTTAGTGTTTAACTTCTAAATTACTGTATTATTTTATTTTATTTTCATATTAAACTCCACTCAAAACTAAATCATTTTATAGGCACTGATTCAAGTGCATATAATCTTTCTCTTTTAATAATGGTTTAATTTTGCATATATTTTANAAGATCAAAAGAGACAAAGAAAGCCACTACATAATAGTAAAGTGATCAATTCAACAAGAAGAGTTAACTATCCTAAATATATATGCATCCAATACAAGAACAGCCAGATTCATAAAGCAAGTCTTTAGAGAGCTACAAAGAGACTTAGACTCCCACACAATAATAATAGGAGACTTTAACACCCCACTGTCAATGTTAGACAGATCAATGAGACAGAAGGTTAACAAGGATATCCAGGAGTTGATCTCAACTCTGCACCAGGTGGACCTAATAGACATCCACAGAACTCTCCACCCCAAATCAACAGAATATACACTCTTCTCAGCACCACAGCACACTTATTCCAAAATTGACCACATAGTTGGAAGTAAAGAACTCCTCAGCAAATCACAACAAACTGTCTCTCAGATGACAGTGAAATCAAATTAGAACTCAGGATTAAGAAACTCACTCAAAACCACAAAACTACATGGAAACTGAACAACCTGCTCCTGGATGACTACTGGGTAAATAACAAAATGAAGGCAGAAATAAATTTGTTCTTTGCAACCAATGACAACAAAGATAAAATGTACCAGAAACTCTGGGACAGATTTAAAGCACTGTGTAGAGGGAAATTTATAGCACTAAATGGCCACAAGAGAAAGCAAGAAAGATCTAAAATTGACACCCTAACATCACAATTAAAAGAACTGGAGAAGCAAGAGCAAAAAAATTCGAGAGCTAGCAGAAGGCAAGAAATAATTAAGATCAGAGCAGAACTGAAGGAGATAGAGACACAAGAATCCCTTCAAAAAAATCAATGAATCCAGGAGTTGGCTTTTGAAAAGACCAACAAAATAGATAGATTGCTAGCAAGACTAACAAAGAAGAAAAGACAGAAGAATCAAATAGATGCAATAAAAAATGATAGAGGGGATATCACCACCAATCCCACAGAAATACAAACTATCATCAGAGAATACTATAAACATCTCTATGCAAATAAACTAGAAAATCTAGAGGAAATGGATAATTTCCTGGACACTTACACTCTCCCAAGACTAAACCAGGAAGAAGTTGAATCCCTGAATAGACCAATAACAGGCTCTGAAATTGAGGCAATAATTAATAGCCTACCAACCAAAAAAAGTCCAGGACCAGATGGATTCACAGCTGAATTCTACCAGAGGTACAAAGAGGAGCTGGTACCATTCCTTCTGAAACTATTCCAATCAATTG
>NW_016813388.1:1369886-1374447 GCF_001698545.2 Rhinopithecus bieti
ATAGTTCTTTTAAAATGGCTGAAAATCCTGCATTTTTTTTTTTAAACTATGTAACCATTCCTTTGCAAAATTTGCAGGGCACATTTTTTCCAGTTCTGCTGTCTGAGAAAATCCCCCTTTATGTTTAGCATAGCAAGATTGATTTTTGATGCAAATGAGCTCATTTTAGTTCAGAAATTTCTGCTTATTTTATTGAAATCCATCCCTATCTATAGAAGCCTTCTTCTATTTAATTTTGATAGAAACTTTTCAAATTAAGCTCTAAGTTGGATGATTATGTATGATGTTAACAATTATCAATTGCTTGTAATCAATTACTGCCAAGGATAATGTGATGAATTCATACTTCTAAGAACAGTGTTTAAACATTTTGTTCTTCTGATGGCTCACGGCTGTTGTCTTTCCAGCTGTGTTTCACAACATTCACAGCCCTCTTCACATTCATTTTAATTTGTTATGTTGATCAATAATACTGAAATCACAGAGAGAAAAGCAGCCAGCTTAGTAATAATGACTGTGGACTCTTGATTTGAGCTAATTGTGCCAATTTCACACATATACAAATATCCAGGTTAAAAGGAAGTTTGATCCTTTGCATTATACACAATAAGTATTTAGACAGGGATATTTCATGGTAGAAATTCCTTTTTGTAACTGATTTTGTAAGTATTTGCTCTTCTCCACGTCAGGGTTTTTTTTTTTTTCTTTAATTTTTTTTGCTTGATTCCTGTAACTTTAGGAACAAAACTTAGATATGTTTCCAGACTGCAAAGATGCTTCACTACTTTTATGCCTTTTCTTAGACCATTTCTCTGCCTGTTTCAAGGAGTGACCAAATACTAAAGGTAGTTCTAAGGACAAGAAAGATTGAAAGAACATCCAGTTCTCTTGGGTGAAGAGATAACTGGTAATTTTTGAAAGGGGAGTGTCCTTCAAAGTCAAAACATTTCAAAAGTTTCTTAAGAAATTGAGAGTTGGTGATGAAATAAAAGCAGTCCATACACACAGCGCGTTTGAAAATTTGGAACTAAAATGAAATACAGGAGAAAGAAATGAAAGCGTCATGTGAAGATGTTACAAAACTTTTGACACTGGAGAGTAAAATGTCAGAGACCAATTGAGAGGGCCAGGTTAAATATTTCACAGTGTGCAGAGATAATTGAAGGAGTGTGTTCCCAGAGGATGAAGAAGGAAACAGGATTTGGGAAACTTTGCCTTAAAAGGCAGCAGCACATCAATACCTCTGAGTATATGAAGAAGGAAAAGAGAATATTATAAGACTGATATATTTTGGACGGTGGAGATGTATATTGGGGACACTCATGTCAGTCAAACTTGTAAAAATGTACATATGTATGTGTGTGTGAGGGAAGGGAGTATATGGAAATCTCGTACTTTCCTCTCAATTTTACTATGAACTTAAAACTACTCTAAAAATAAAGTGTATTAAAATAAGATGTCATCTTTCTACAATTAACGGTATGAATTCAAGTGTGAGGAAAACAATTTTTTTTAAGTAGCTACTGTCAGTAATACAAGGACTCGTACAGGGGATTAAGAAAATTCTAAATCAAGAATAAAGTCCTAGTTGAAGCTAGACAACATGATTTTGCATTGGTTAAGTGTGGTTCCACATAGTAAGCACTCAATGAATATCTGAATACTACTACAAGCAATAATAATACTTTCATAATTTTTATAATTTTTTTTTTTTTTTTTTTTTTTTTTTTTGAGACAGAATCTTCCTGTAGCCCACGCTGGAGTGCAGTAGCATGATCTCAGTTCACTGCAACCTCTGCCTCTCTGGTTCAATCAATTCTCGTGTCTCAGCCTCCCAAGTAGCTGGGACTACAGGCGCCCACCACCATGCCTGGCTAATTTTTTGTATTTTAGTACAGACAGGGTTTCACCATGTTGCCCAGTCTGGTCTCAAACTCCTGAGCTCTGGCAATCTGCCAGCTTAGGTCTCCCAAAGTGCTAGGATTACAGGTGTGAGCCACGGTGGCCTGCCCTATAATTCTTAGGAAAAAAAACAAAATCCCAGGAAGACAGTGTGTTTTTATGTGGACGCGGACTATATTAATTAATGAACAAAATGTATTAAGAGGCAAGAGATATTAGGGTGCTCATAATGACTGATAATTATTGAGCACCTACCATGGGCCAAACACTGTGAAGGCTACTTCACAGAACTCATCACCTACCTTGAGAACAATCTGGTGGGAGAAATGTTGTGTTCTCCATAATGCAGATTATTATTATTATTACTTGTAGTAGTATTCAGATATTTATTGCATGCTTACTATGTGGCAGCCCTGGCTAAGTGCTTCCTCATAATTAGTTCATTTGATCCAGAGCGTGTGAAGGATGAGCATATTTACTAGATTCCATAAAGTACATGACACTCATTTCAATTCATCTTTACCACAGTTATATTTGGTAGCTATTATTAACTCTACTTTAAATAAGAGAGCTGAGGAACACAGTTACTCTGTCATTTTGAATTCAGGTAGAGATTATTCGACTTTAGATGGTGCAATCTTAAATATTATGTGGTATTTCTTGAGTACAAAGACAAATTTGCCTGGCTTTAGATTTCTTACCTCAGGAAAAAAAAAAAAAAAAAAAGCCAAGGATAAATTGATTGACAATGGACTTTAAGCTAGAAAGGGAGCCAAGTGTTACTAGATCAGAAATAAAACAGGAAAGTAAAACTTGTTATCTCCTTAATATTCAAAAATCTGATAAAATCAGGCTTGGAAAATGTGATTTATTAGGTGTCAAATAATGAAGTTATACCTGTAGAGAGTATTAGAAGTGGAACGTTGTAATGGATATGTCCAAAGGATTGGTCTTTATCCTCTCAAAAAGCTCTGGTGGAATTAGATGACTATAAGAGGTTGTACTAAATGGGTTTTGAATTTTCAGAGGATATGAATGGGCAATGGGATATATCATAGCAGGACAATCCAGATGTTAGTGCTATAATGTCTTATAGTATAGCATTAGATTAGGCTATTTGAGAAATACTATTAACAGAACTTTCAAGAGGATATTATCCATACGTTACATAGACTTTACAAGAGTGAAAGTTGAATAAAGAAAATAAAGAGAAACAGCCATTGTTATCTTAGACAAGTTGCCTGTGTGTTTTTGTTTGTTTCCTTTTGTGTTTAAAAAAATATAACAATTACCATCACTCATGGTTGATGTAACAATTAAAAGACAAAAAGTGAATGGATAATTTATGAAAACTAAAAGAAATGCTTGTCAGGCACAAGCTAAATAGTTCAAGCTTTAAAATTAAGAAGTATGCCGTTAAGCACTTCAGTTGCCTTAAGAACCGCAAAACCAAATTGGATTTGTAGGTTTCTCCAAATAGGAATCTTATGAAAATTAATATCATCTGCTTTATTTAACACTTTTTTTTGGATATACTGTTTCTATGTTTAAAAACGTAACATCTTCATATATCATTGAGAGTTGTTTGAGATTAGGGAGGATTGAAGGATGGATATCATGTTTCCAGCTAAAGGGATAAATTTTTGTGGGATATAGCTCAACAACCTCTGGGCCTGATTGCAGAGAATGAGATAGAAGTAGAATGATTTGATTGTAACATAGCAAGAATTTGCCTTAGGTGCTAGGAAGTAGACCATTAAGCTCCATTATGGTACTTCCTTGGTTTAGTGATATAAAATAGATGCCAGAAAACATTTTATATCAAGGACCAGATGGTAAATATTTTAGACTTTGTGGACCATGAAGTCACTATTGCAACTACTAAGTTTTGCTGTTATAGGGTCAAAGCAGCCATAAACAATATGTAAATGAATAAGCATGGCTGCGTTTCAATAAAACTTTATTTACAAAAACAGGTGGAGCCAGATTTGGCCTTTGGATTGTAATTTGATGATCTTACCTAGTATAAAATAAGAAAATCCACAGTTTCCTGGCAGCTCAGACCTTAGACTTTACATGAGATTTATTTGATCAAGGATATCTCTGCATGCCTCCATGAAGAATGAGGGAGGCATAAATGAGTAGAGCCTAATCTTGTGTATGGGCTTATTCATGAATCCTTTGCATAACAGTCTGTTTTGTCATTATTACCAAGCTTTAAATCCACAATATGTTCTTATAGCAGTGTTTAGTTAGTATTTGGCAAATACTCCTAAGTGAAAAAAATGTCAATGTTGATATCTCAATGCTTTTCAAATATTTTCAAAGTTAGTAAATTATAATAATATTTTTGTTCCAATACAATGCTTGAAATGTGAAAGTAATATAACTCGTTTTATATATATATATGTATATATGTATATATATGTATATATATGTGTATATATGTATATATATATGTATATATATGCTAGGCGGAGCAAGATGGCCGAATAGGAACAGCTCCAGTCTCCAACTCCCAGCGCGAGTGACACAGAAGACCGGTGATTTCTGCATTTTCAACTGAGGTACTGGGGTCATCTCACTAGGGAGTGCCGGACAATCGGTGCTGGTCAGCTGCTGCAGCCTGACCAGCGAGAGCTGAAGCAGGGCGAGGCAT
>NW_016813388.1:1378839-1395870 GCF_001698545.2 Rhinopithecus bieti
GTATATATATATATGTATATATATATATTTTAGTTATATTTTAGTTTTAGGTAAACTAGGAGTGATTCAATGATACAAAACATTAATACACACATATCTTATAGTTTAGGTATCATTAAGCATCAACTAGTACGTTTTGCATGTTATCCATCTCACCTACAACTTGTTTTAAAAAATCAACAATGAGCATTTGTGGAGTTATAACTGTGCAGCTCCTGTAATGCAGGCTGAAACACAGGTTTCTGCACTAAATGAGACCGAAACAGTATTTAAAATTGAAAAAGTGAACACTCTATTTTAGAGTTGGAATCTAAGAACACATTTAGAGACATTGTGTTTCCAAAGCATTGCCTCCTTCTCAAATTCAGCACAACATGCAAATTAAAGTGTTACAGTTAAATGGAAAAATCTTTACTTAATTAGTAAGATGTAGTCATTTATTAAATATTAAATTTTATTTCTGGAAAGAATAAAGATGTAATAATAATCTATTTGGATTTTCTCATTACCTCCACAGATATCCACATTCATAGACTTAACCTCTGGCAAAATTTAATATATGAGGTCAAAATATATTACTATTATCTTACTCTATTAAAATATTTTAATGTTTGGTGATATAATCATTTTGATCTTTAAAACTTTTTTTACTAGTGTGATTACTTAGGAAGAGAGGAATAAAATGATATCTTAAAATAGCCCAATGAATACTGGTAATCATCTATAGAGGTCATTTCCAAGTTCTTAATCTCAGGTCTCAATCCTCATTGTAGTCTTGGAAGCTACAAATTGAAGACTGTCCACCTTAAGTAGGAAATACCAATTGAAAAGATTTATTTTTCCTTATATAAGGCTGCTCAGAACAATTAGAATTTCAATTTTCTTTGCTTTTACTTGAATTCAAGTGCCTTCACTAATACGTAATTATTTTCCATGGCAATTGGAAGCTCTGGTTTATGGCTGTGACTATGTTTTTTTAAAAATAGGATGCTTGTTTATTTTTTATAAAGCACTTTATTCTGTAGGTTGTAACAGTCCACAGAAAGATACAACTCTGGTTTATAGGATTGGCACTTGTACTGCACAATTTTCAGGTGCAATATCCACACCATCCTTTTTCATGATTTTCTGATTTTCTTCTTTGTGTAGATGTTAAAACTGAAAATAAATGGTAACACTGTCAGAGCTGATACTATAACAAGTCATCCCAATTCTCCATACTCTCTTCAGTTTATTGGGCATTGCTGTCATATCTGACTTAGACTTCCTACTATATCAGATAAAGAATATGGTTTCAAGAGATAAAGGAGGATAGCAATTTTCAGATACATTTTTCTCTCCTCACCTTGCTAGAGATTTAGGCATATTATTCACCAGAAGACAGTTTATATAAAGTGCTTATGTTTATAACGTTGAAAATATTTTAGTTGTCTAAGCTAGTCTATTTCATACAGAAGCATTTTTTTGAAAGAGGAAGAAAGACGAATAAACTTATGAGTTGCTGCTGTGAGATTATAAAATCACGAAGATTATTATTTAGGTCAAGTGTCATTTAAAATGGCTAACGTTTTGTTGCTGCGGAATAATACAATTCATTCTGCATGCTCCTCCAAAACAGCACACTTCGTTGTAGAGTGCATGGCTACACAAGTGCTTCTATTCTTGTATCTATGACTATTCAAGGCCAGAGGTTTTAAGATTACCTCGGAACTTCTCTGACTGTGCTTGTGCCGACATTACCAGTAACCGATAGAGTTGTAGCATGTTTCCAGAGCTACAAAGAAGGGGCTGCTTGAGGTATTAATTAAAGGTACTTTCTTTGCTTCTGCCCCTTAAATGTGGGGTTCATACCCCGAACCCCTTCACTCCTCATACACATACAGTTTACATTCACAGATGCAATAAATGATGACTACAATAAAAAGCAATATTAACGCTCATGCCTCTCACACCAAAACAAATTGACTGTAGAATACTGTGGATTTACAAATAATCTAACAGTCTTATTCCTTTTTTTATTTCAAGTATGACAAGTAAATTGAAAAAAATTCTCAAATTTTAATTGGAAACATCTGTGTTCTCATACTAAAGAAACAGGGACATGTGAATAATTTTTCACTTTTATATACACTGTTAATTTTTTAATGAATTTTAAATTTATGATTACCATTATTTTAAATTAGTAGATCATAATTGCATTTCTTTATGGGATACAATGTGATATTTTGATATATTTGTATAATGTTAGATTAAATCGAGCTATTCCACATGTCCATCTCCACACTTACTCATATTTTTATGGTGAGACTTTTGAAATCTACTCTTTGTTATTTTGAAATATATGTTATTATTGGCTATAGTTATCCTGCTGTGCAATAGATCTCAAAACCTATTCATTCTGTCTGAAACTTTGTTCCCTCTGATCAATAACTCCCCAATCCTTTCTTCACTTCTCCCCACTCCCTAAGCCTCCACTAACCTTCATTCTACTTTCTGCTTCTATGAGTTCAACTTTATTAAATTCCAAATATAAGTGAGATCCTGCAGCAGTTGTCTCTCTGTGCCTTGCTTATTTCACATAGCATAGTGTCCTCCAGATTCATCCATATCGTCAAAAATGACAGAATTTCCCCCCTTTTTAAGGCTGAACAGTATTCCATTGTGTGTATATACATTACATTTTCTTTATCCATTCATCGGTTGATTAATACTTAAGTTGTTTTCATATCTTGTCTATCGTGAAAATTTTGCAATAAACATAGGAGTGCAAACATCTCATCAATATGTTGATTTTAGCTTCTTTGGATCTATACTGAGAAGTAGGGTTGGCGGGTCTTACAAAAGTTATATTTTTACTTTTTAAGGTATATCCATACCATATTCCACAGTGGCGGTACTAATTTACAGACTCAGCAACAATGTACGAGTATCCCCTTGTCCCCACATCCTCTCCAAAACTTCTATTTCATCTTTTTGATAAAAGCCATTTTAACAGATGTAAGGCAATAGCTCATTGTGGTTTTAATTTGCATTTTCCTAAAGATGCTGAGCATTTTTTCATGTACCTGTTGGCCATTTGTACATCTTTTCTGAGGAATGTCTGTTTTAGTCATTCGCTCATTTTAAAAAATTGGGCTTTGTGTTTTCTTGCTTGGAAATGTTTGAGTTCCTCATATATTTTGTATATTAACCGCTTATCAGATGTATTATTTGAAAATATTTTTTCCCATTCTGTGAGTTGTCCGTTCACTCTGTTGATTATTTGCTGTGCAGAAGATTTTCAGTTTGATGCAATCCCATTTGTCTATTTTTTTTTTGTTGCCTATGCTTTGGGATCACATACAAAAATTATTGCCCAGACCCATGTTGTGAGGCTTTTCCCCTATTTTTTCTTGTAGTAATTTTACAGTTTCAGGTCTCAATATTTAAGTATTTCATTCATTTTGAGTTTATTTTTGTATATTTTGGAAGATAAAGCTCTAGTTTCATTCTGCATGTGGATATCCAGTTTTCACAGCACTACTTATTGAAGAAATTGTCCTTTCGCTATTATGTGTTCTTGGCACCTTTGTAAAAAAATCAGTTGACCATAAATGCATAGATTTACTCTAGGTTTTCTATCCTGTTCCATTTGTCAATGTGTTTGGTTTTATGCCAGTAACATGCTGTCTTGATTACAATTGCTTTATTATATATTTTGAAATCAGGATATTAGTGGACCCCTTACTATTATGTAATAACCTCCCTTGTCTTTTTTATAGTTTTTAGCCTAAAGTATATTTTGTGTGATATAAGTATAGCTACACTTTTTAAATAATCCTTATTTCCTTACGTTAATGCCTGGGAAGCGATGTTGTTTGTCTGGGGTAATACCCGAGGTTCGCTGCTTCATGCCAAAAGAATTGCGAATAGGGACATATAAGGAGTGAGTTTAAAAGTGGAGGTTTAGTGGATGCTAGAAAAGAGAAAAGCTCTCTTTCCTCCAGGAAGAGAGGGATTCCCAAGTGGTTCTTCCGGTTTTGTGGTGAAATGCACAGGGATTTTATGGTGAAATGCACAGGGAGGTGGTATCTGATTTACATAGGGTCCAAGAGATTGGTTAGATCAGGTGAGCTATTTGCATAGCATTAGGGTGACCTAATCTTTATGCAGATGGGGTCTCTACCTGGCCTGTGCCAAGTTTCCTGACTTTTTATTGAACATGTGACAACAAAGAAAAGGGAAGAGTAACCCTCCACATTGAACATGTCTGACCCCTGAGTAGCCTTTTCCTATTGGCACAGCTGTCTGCATTTACCTATGCAACCTTCCAGCTTGCTTATTTATGCCTGTGGCTTGATTTTACAGGCTGCTCTTCTTTAGAAAAGAAATTATTTGGGAGCTGCTTTTTGTTAAAAGGGAAGCCTTACAGAGGACTCTCTTACCCTCACTAACTGCCTAAGTAATTTCTTTTTAGCTCCTGTATCACCTGCACATTTAAGGAGATGGCCACTTCTTCCGGCCTTTGTGCATGTTCTTTAGTGGTGGTGGTAGACCACTACCACTTGCTCTAACCTGAGATTTTGGATATGCTGGCTTGTAGCAACACCAGAGAGGCAGACCGTGGTGTCAGCTTCTTAGTTGGGCTGGGCTGCTTCCTGTGCTTTGAAGTTAAATGGTATTGCTAGCTGTGCTCTGTGGTCCAGTGAAACGACTGGCTGTACTCTTCTATAAGGTGGAGCTTCTGGTTGGGCTCTGCAATTGTCTCTAGTTGCGTAGGGTTGTAGCTCTTTATTTATGACTAGGCAGTACTGTTGTCTAAAATTTGTGGTTGAACAGGGCTGTGTAATAGACTCCAAGGCTGAGTGAGGTCTCTGGGGTTGTTGTTCAGCCACAGATAGTAAGTAGGGCCAGAGATTCTGCTCCACAGACATGTGTGGACTTGATATTGCCTCCTGGCGGAGAGTAGCCTTAAGAAAAACACTGAAGTTTGGTGGAGTCACCACTGTACAGCTGTGCCTGGGCAGGGTCATATTCTCCCTCTACAGGTAATCACTGACCTGCAGTTGCTTCTCAATCTGGAAATGAATATAGAATTGGAATTTAGTTGGATCCCTTCTCTGTGAGTAGGGTTAGGTATTGCACTTCTGGGATATATACTTGATCATGTATTATTATTATCTTTTTTTTTTTTTGATGTGCTGTTAGATTTACTTTGCTAGTATTTTGTTTAGAATTTTTGCGTCTATTTTCATCAGAGATATTGGCCGGTAGTTTTCTTTATCATATCCTTTCTTCTACTTATTTAGAGTTTGGATTTTGCTTTTCTAATTCTTTGAGTTGCATTATTAGATTGTTTATTTGAAAATTTTCTACTTTTTTGATTTAGGAATTTATTGTTAAAAACTCCCTCTTAGCACTGCTTTTGATGTGTCCCATAGGTTTTGGTATGTTGTGTTTAGATTTTCCCTTGTTTCAAGAACTTTATTGATTTCCTCCCTAATTTCTTCTTTGACCCAATAGTCATTTTGGAGCATGTTATTTTTTGTGTATTTGTAAATTTTCCAGTGTTTATCTTGTTACTGCTTTATAGCTTTTTTCCATTGTGTTCTGAGAAGATACTTGATGTGATTTTGAGTTTAAATAATTTGGTGAGTTATTTTATGTCCTAACATATGCTCTGTCCTGAAAATGTTCCCTGTGCTGTTGAGAAGAATGTGTATTCTGTAGCTGTTGGTGGAAATCTTCTGTAATTGTCTGTTTTGTTTATTCTGTCTAATGTGAAGTTAAAATTCATTGTCTCTTTGTTAGTTTTCTGGGTAGGTTATCTGTCTAATGCTGAGAATGGGGTGTTGAGGTTCCCAAGTATTATAGTATTGGAATATCTCTCCCCTTTCATATCTGATAATATTTGCTTTATATATCTGGGTATTCCAGTGATAGGTGCACATAGGTTTAGAATTGTAATAACAGCTTGCTGAATTGATTCCTTTACCATTATGTAATGACCTTCTTTTTCTCTTTTAACTGTTTTTGACTTAAAGTGTTTCATCTGATATAAGTATAGCTAATTCACTAGCTTTTGGTTTTCATTTCCATGTAATATCTTTTCCATCCCTTGAGTTTTAGTCTGTATGTGATTTTACAGGTGAGATAAGTCTTTTGTAGACAGCATATAGTTGGGTCAGGTTTTTACACCCATTCTGTCAGTCTATGTCTTTTAAAGGTAAAGTTTAATCTGTTTACCTACAAGGTTATTATTGACATGTGAAGCCTTCTTTCTATAATTTTATTAATTGATTTCTGGTTGTTTTGCACATCTTTTTTTTTTTTTTTTCTTTCTCATATTGTTTATCATTGTGGTTTGGTGGTGTTTTCCAGTGGTAACATTTGATTCTTTACTATTCCTTGTTTGCATGTTTGCTCTATTATTAGTTCTTATATTTTATGTGTTTTTATAATAGTAGATACTGTTCTGTCATTTCTAAGCATAGGAGTTCCTTAAACACTTTTTGTAGGATTGGACTAATGTTGATAAATTCTCTCTGCTTTTGCTTATCTGGGAAAACTGTTTCTTCTTCATTTATGAAGGATAACTTTGCTAGTATAGTATCCTTGGCTAACATTTTTTTCTTTTTTAGCACTTTGAATGTATCGTCCCATTCTGTCTTGGGCTGTAAGGTTTCTGCTGAGAAATTCATTTAGTTTAATGGGGATTCCTTTATAAGTGACTACACATTTTTCTCTTGCTGGTTTTGGATTTCTCTGTGTTTGACATTAGATAGTTTGACTATAACGAGTCATGGAGAAGATGATTTTGAAATATATCTAGTTGGAAATTTCTTAGCCTCCTTTATCTTGATATTTAAATCTCCTGTTAGACTTGAGAAGTTTGAAAAGGTTTTCTAACTGTTTTATTTTCTCTTCACCTTCTGGGTCACTGAACATTTGAATGTTTGGTTGCTTTATGGGATTCTATATGTTATGTCGGTTTTGCTCATTCTTTTTTTATTCTTTTTTTTTTTTTTTGTCTGATGGGTTATTTCAAAAAAATTTTCTCTAAGTTTTGAGGCTCTTTGTTCTAGTTGATCTAGCCTATTGCTGAGCTTTCAAGTGTATTTTGTATTTTATTCAATGAATTCTTTATTTCCACAATACCTGTTCTTTTTTAAATAATTTCTATCACTTTGGTAAATTTCTGATCGATATCCTGAATTGTTTTTCTGATTCTTTTGATATTCTTCTTCAGCATCCTCTTGTATGTCACTGAACTTCTTTTAACATCAATATTTTAATTCTTTTTCTGTTTTTTTTTTTTTTTTTGTAAATTTCTTTTGATTAGTATTTGTCATTGGAGTGTGATTGTGTTCCTTTGGAAATGTCATATTTCCTTGACCTTTCATGTTTCCTGCATTCTCACATTACTATCTGAACACCTGTTGTAATAATCACTTCTTCTAATTGTTTAAATTTGTTTTCAAAGTGCAGGACATTTTCCTGAATACATATTTATGGTGTACATTGGGTAGTATACTTTGGCTTTGATTCTGGCTTTTTCCAGTAATACAGTCTTCTTATGATTTATTCAGCTATAAACAACATCATTTGTATCTGTGCTTTCCTTGGTGAGTTAGGCTGTGGTTGTCACTGGAGACTGTGAAGTTTTGCTGGGTACTAGGATGCCAGTTGGGCCAGTCTTTGGGTCCCAGTGGTGGCAGTGGTAGACTGAATGTGCCTGTATTTGAAGCCCTGGATGGCATATGCTGGAACTGCTGCTAATGGGTCCAGACAGGCGGATTCTTGAGCCTCCATGTGGCTTGCTTAGATGTCAAAAATGACAGCAATTGCTGAGTGAGTAGCAGGTTCTCAGGTCCGAGGGCAGCAGGTGTGGTGTAGGCAATGACAGCAGTAGTGGTAGTACAACCCTCTGATCCCAAACAGTCCACACTGGTATTGCTGGTGGCTGCAACAGACTGTGCAGGCCAGTCCCCAAGTCCACAGATAATTCATTTGTGTGAGCGCCAGGTATGATGGTAGCAATTGGTTGGGTGGACCCACGCTTAAACCCTGGAAGGAGTGTTCACCTGCCAATGAAAGTGGAATGGTCTGAATGACCTCCCATACTCTGGACATTGTGTTGAGGCACTGGGAGGTCAGACCCAGGCCAGATGAGCCCTCCCTCCACACCCCTCCACTTCAGCCCCCTGTGATACATGCAGATGCTGGCTGCAGTAGGGACAGATGGGGTGATCTCCTGACTGCTATAGGAATGGTCAAGAGGGGGCAAAAACAGGCTGTGGCCTTGCTACTGGGGAATGTGGTGTTGCTTTCATTGGGAGCAGTCATAGGTAGGTGACTAAGAGTCATATGCTTCACTCACACTTCAGCCCCATGGCAGCCTGTTGTAGTGGTAGGTACAGAAAATGGAATTTTTCTTTGGGGGTATGAAAATATGTGGCTGCCTCTCTGCTGGAGTGGGCAGGCTTGCTGACAGTGGCTTCCATCTCAGCCTCAACTGCAGTGACTGCAGACAGGAAATGTCAGTGGGACCTCAGGGATGTGAAGATGCAAGGATTGTTGGGCCCTTAAGCAGGATGCAGTCTGATGGGAACCAGGTTCTCAAAATGGTCCCAGGCTGTAGCTGCTTAGGACTCAGAGTCTTGTGGGACTCAGTGTGCTCTGTCTCTAGAGCAATGTTGTTGCACAGTCTCTAGGCGGCTCCCTATGTTAGTCTGAGAGCCTCTGGTAGTTGAGAGGCTCTACTGTGCAAGGATTGCAGGAGTCTGTAATGGAAATGTGGACCACTGAGGTCTCTCCCTTAACCTTCTCCCATGTTACAGAATCTCAAGAGGCTCCCAGCCAATCCCAGCTAGGCAAGTTGCTTTGCTTTCTTCTTCTTCCTTGCTTTTGGTATTTCCTACCACTTCTCTGTTGTTGCCTCTTAAATAATCTATTTGAAGGGAGATTATCTACCAGGTGTATCTAGTCAACCATCTTGAAGCTCCTCTCTAGTCCTTCATTGGCTTCTTTTTAATTTTGTGTTTGAGCATATATTACCTGTTGTTATAAACTATAGATGTAAATATTTTGACGTGAAGTTTTAGTTTATTGAATACTTTGATAAAGACTTTCAGTAGTATCCACTCTTCTTATGAATATATATTGCTCCTCAAATATTTTGTCATATACTTATGATTATTAGATAGTAATTACAATGCAGCATTTGAGGGGTATTCAGTAAGTTCCAATAGTTTCATATTTTTACTTACCTCAGTAAATTATTTTCATATTCAGGTCATGGTATATTGCAAAGAATGTGTGGCATATCAGCCAAGTATTATATTTTCCAAAATAGTGTGGAAGTAAATTTTAGATATTATTTATTCAAAGGGCTATGCTAGGAATATTAATATAAGAACTGATTGGAGTTTAAGTGTTTACTGTCTATTTTTAAAAGCTGGGTTAGTATTGAATACACATATTCTCAGATTTCTTCAGTGATTTATTTATGGCCAGACTGTCATTATTGTGCCATTTTGTGGGAGTGAGCAAAAATTCAACAAGGCAAGCACTCTCCAATTTAGAGCCACTTTATGAATGTATTTAAATGACGGGGAAAAATATGTGGTATATTCTGTCAGTTACATCAAACAAACAACAAACAAACTGACAAAATCAGTTGAACAAGTTTTTGGCATTTTATAGATAAAGTAATGGTTCATGACCTGAAAAATTAATCCTTTATCAAAAGTCTATATATTACATAGAAACCATTAGAGAACTATCTTTTCTTGATTCCTCCCTTACCTATTTCTTAACTTATCTTTAATTGTTTAACTTTCTTTTGTGCATTTCTTATCCTTATCACTTAATAACCCTAGTAAGCATACAATAACAGCTGAATAAAGTATTATTTGTTACTGTGTAAGATTGTACCAGTGAGTTTGAGCAAATTTTATGATGACGATGAAGATGTTGGTTATTGATAATACCTTATATTCCGTATTTATTCTCAATTATTTTGAACTATTTCACTGGCAATCAAGAAATAACAAGCATTGTTACAGCTATTTCCTATCAGTCATTTTTATATATTCTTACATATTTCTGTACTAGTAAATTTTATGAGATTTTTCCACATTAGCTGAAAGGAATTTTGATATTGAGCTGTCTGTGCTTCCTATCTGATTAAATATATGATCACAAATTTCCAGCCATGTTACTTGAAGAGGATATACTTCAGTGTAAATAGGGCATGTGTAGAGTAGAAACTTCCACTGACTTGCATCATACGCTGTGTTCATACCTATCCATCACATTGGTCTTTCTTCTTTCATCTCCAATTACAAAATAAACAATAAAAGCTAAATAGATGAAAGATAACATCAACCAAAAGATTGCAAAATATGAAGAGATTAACAATCTAATCTGACAATTGTTCAGATTTCCCTTTTATAAATGTGGAATTCACTCAATTCAAAGAGTTTTTTATTTCATTCTGCAGTCTGTTACTATTCTACTCTTACTTCCATGTTGGATGGGGATCTTGATCTATGAATACACAGGTCAGAGCGTGATTCTTCATACCACTCAGCCTTCCTTATTATGCAAACACATTTACAACACTAATAACACTCGCCTAAGAAAGAAAGCTACAAATGAGGTTTTAATATGCTGTGGTAATTTACAGTGTATGAAAAGTTTTATACTCAACAGTTTATTTTTATGTATTTTAAATCTTCTACTTAAAACAGGAGCAGCAACCTATACTCAGAAAAACAAGCAGGCTAAATACAGAGAGCAATAAAAATACCTTTATAGTGTTCAGGTAGAATAAGGGTAACTATAGATAATGTAATATAACAGCAATACATACTTCTCACATGGCCAACTAAAAGGAGTACTAAGCACGATCAAGAGGTTAATGGTAATTAAATTAATACCTACTATAAAAATTGATCTTCTTCATGTTTATATTAAAAAGACAAAACATATAAATAAGGCATGAGTGTTGTATTCTTATAATTATTTGCAGATTAGTAATTGTGGACATTTGGAATTTAAAGAGAAGGAATATTTAACCACATGTTCACTCTAGGTGTTTCTTTGTTTTTTCCTCTTAGTTTGCTTGGTTTCATAAACATACAAAAAGATCAGATATCTTCAGCAGCAGTATCTAGAAAGAAGAAAGTTTTGATATGTTAAAACTGTCTCCCTAAGTAAGAGAAATTTTAAAACAGTGTTAGTTCGATTTTCTGTTCTATTTTGGTATTATGACAAGAAAAGCTCAGTGATATAGAGTCCTAATTTCTAGTGACTTGAGGAAGGTGTTAATATTTTATGCTGCTACAGAAAATAATCAAGAGGATACTATAAATAGTCTGAATTTTGTACACAGTCTGGAAATAATTTAGTTGGAATTTAATCATGCCATCATGATGATATCCTAAGATGAAACTCTATCCTTCTTTTCACCAGCCTCAGAACATGAGGAACAATGAAAACCTTTATGATGAATCAGGCGGACAAAAACAACAACAACAACAAAAACAACAACGACTGTTGTTTTGTCTTAAATAGCTAAATATATGCAAGGTAAGAATATCCATACCAAGGAGTCTTCTATTCTGAGCACTGCATAGAGAATTCTGAGCCCTGCATAGAGAATTGAGCAGTTGGATAATTGTGGCTATTTCTGTTTTTTTTGTTTTTGTTTGTGTGTGTATGTGTGTGTGTGTGTGTGTGTGTGTGTGTGAAGATATTATACTACCGCTTAAAGTAACTATGGCCAATTAAAAGAGCTTAATTCAAGACAATGGTGATGCTTGGAAAAATTTAAATTGGCTAATAATGATTTAATTTAGTCTCAAACTGTAATTCAACAACATAAAGGAAATAGAAAAGTTATGGCTATGTTTAGTTATCACATGAAACTTGGGATACTATGTCATTTCCTCATCATTCTCCAAAGTAAAGCAGCCAGTGCTTTTGCATGCATGTTTTCATGCTTTTTTGTTGCATGATTTTGTTGCAGTTGCTCTGACAGGAATTGGGACACTTCCAAAGGCAACCATATATATTCTGAATATTAAGAGCTGTGGTTTCTGCAGTAACCTAATAGGAGAACTCTGCTTGACAAGAAAACTGTATATTGACAGATCAAAAAGTGATTAACTCAATCTATCATATTCTTTTCTGACTATGACAGACATAGAAAGTTGAAAAGGAATAGAAGCAGAAAATCAGTAGAAATTAGTGGATTCATGAGTGTAAGGGATTTTGGAAGGAAGCAAATAGTCCCTGAAATTGTACATATGATTGCCCTGCCATTGGTTCCAAAAGCTGCTGAATTTTCTCAAATATGGCTCCTGATATCCATGATGCTTAAGAGAGGAAATGTGGAAACTGCTCTCTTTCTCCTAATATTTTTAAATATTCTTGCAATAAGGCACCATCATATAAAAGACTATCTGTTCATGCTCCCTACATCCTGAAAGAATTTAATCCATTAGAAAATAAATGTTTCTACAAAATATAGAATATTAGCTTAAGTTTTAATCCATTTCAATGGCCATAGATTGTAATTGTTCTATTATTTATTCTGAATAAGAAAGAATGAATAGAAACTATGAGACAGAAACTATGAGAACCTTACAGAAACTGACCATGCGGAAGACATAGAAGATAGGATTAGTTTCTCTTGGCATGGAGCAAAGAAGGTGAAGTCTTGAGTACATATATGAACCTGGGGGACTTGAAGAATGAGTAAAAGGATTTTATCACAGGTAGGTATGGGTGAAATTTTTCAGTGGGTGGAAAAGAATCCCAGAGACAGAGGAAAATGGGAAGAGTGTGGAAGTGTATGAATGAACCATATATTTAAACAACTAAAAACCACTTCTGAAGAGATTAGAGAACCAATACATGAAAGATATAAAAGAAAAGTTATAAAGAAAAACTTGTTATAAACTCTATAGGTAAAAACACTCAAATAATCATAACTTTCCAAAAGTAATTGCTTCTCCACAACACAGTTATGCCCAGTTACTTAGATTTCCTAAGTAAAAGGTGGAAGATCTTCTTCAGGAACATTATGATATTTGGTCATTTTATATCATGCCATATCATGTGTTAAAATAATATTTCACTTTCATTAGATGTAGTACTAGACCATTTACATGTTTTCCCCCAAATCTAATATGTTACTCTATTTGGATCTGTGGTTAAGTAATAAATTAAATGTTGCATTTTAATGTAGTATGGTCTTCAAAAAATATCAGACAAAAACAAATATCAAACCTTTATTCAGATCATACCTTATCATGTACTGGTACTGGAAAAGGGATTTTTGTATAATATTTAATCCTATCTTGTATAAATTCTACAGGAGACCTTATTTTTCTAAGAAAATATGTCTTTAGACATTAAGGATATCGTATAAGAAACTAAAGTTATATATGTGTGTATATATATATTTGTTTTTTTCTTTTTTTTAGGTGGAGTCTCACTCTGTCGCCCAGGCTGGAGTACAGTGGAGCAATCTCTGCTCACTGCAACCTCCGCCTCCCAGGTTCAAGCTATTCTCCTGCCTCAGCCTCCCCGGTAGTTGGGATTACAGGTGCCCATCACAGTCTGGCAAATTTTTTGTATTTTTAGTAGAGATGGAGTTTCACCATGTTGGCCAGGCTGGTCTCAAACTCCTGACCTAAAGTGATCCATCTGCCTTGGCCTCCCAAAGTGCTGAGATTACAGGCATGAGCCACCGTGCCCGGACTAGCATAAAATATTTTAACAATTTAATATACATTGTTATTCAGGATTTTTCCCTTTGTGTGTGGGAAAAAACAATTCAAATTAATTTAATGTTTTTTTAAAAAGTGGTAATGGTGGGCCGGGTGCGGTGGCTCACACCTGTAATCCCAGCACTTTGGGAGGCCAATGTGGGCGGATCACGAGGTCGGAGATGGAGACCATCTTGGCTAACACGGTGAAACCCGTCTCCACTAAAAATACAAAAAATTAGCCGGGGGTGGCGGGCGCCTTTAGTCCCAGCTACTCGGGAGGCTGAGGCAGGAGAATGGCAGGAACCCGGGAGGCTGAGCTTGCAGTGAGCCGAGATCTGGCCACTATGCTCCAGCCTGGGGGACAGAGGGAGACTCTGTCTCAAAATGAATGAATGAATGAATGAATGAATGAATGAATAAAATAAAAAAGTAGTAACAGGGAATTTTTTGGCTTGTGTAGCTGAGAAATCCAAGACATCATCTACAGGTTAGAGAGGAAGAAGAAATTTGCAAAGTTCCTTCAGTTTCACTAAGCAATTGTGAGAGAGGAATGAATTTGGGAATTTCTTTCAGCCAGGGGATATTGAAATATGAATTTAAGAACTGAAGACGATAATCAGTTCCAAGCATTGCCAACACAGGAACGTTTATGAGTTCTCTGTAGGGACAACGTTATCTGTTGATATTTTATTCAGCTTGAGTGAAAGAAACATATAATTTTGCTTAAAAATAACTACATGTGGGAATTTTATATTTAAAATGTTTGTATCTTTAAGTTTATACTAAGCCATATTGCTTCAGCTTCTTAAGTTGATAACTATTTCAGTTGGAAGTCAACTACTCTGAACATTTAAAGTAAATGTTTACCTTGATTTTATTTTATTCATTTATTTTTAACATTCTACTACCAGAAGCAGCATTAATATATTACTGAGGATTTAGACCAAAGCTTTCTTTGCAACTATCTTGAAGCCATTAAATAACTTACATTGGAAAGATAAATTTTGAAAAGCAAAATCTCATTTTATAAGACGCTCTTTCTTCCTTTTTTACTCTTGGAAAATAGGCAAAAGTTACAGGGCATATTTTAAAGAATGCAGAAGTTATGTATTTTGAAATGCTACATATAAAAATACTTTATGAAAACTATCAGAATGGCTTGAGAAAATTTATTACATTAATGAAGAAAATATATGAATGGTTAATACTAAGATTGAATCATTTTGTTTAAAAAAATGCGTAGGGCTTCAGTTGCAGTGTAAGATTGGATATAACAGGCTAGATTTAGGAGAGGTCTTACGATACATTAGAGCTTTATGACCAGTTGGGCTGATATAGAGGTAGCTGGAATGATGATACACAACTCAGCAGTTCAGGTAGGGACAAAGCTAAGAGTAAAGTGTAATTGCATTCACTGGTTAGGCACCAAGCTCTTACTTTTCTGAGAAGAAGAAACTAAGAAAGGCTGTAATTTGAAGACAGAGGCCAACCAGAAAACCCAACATATGTCAGATAAAGATGTGATACTTAGTGTTGCATTCTAAAAAAGGCTGGAGGGTTGATGTCATAGTGTTTTTTTTTTCTATTTTATTTTTTTTCCTTCGTAGATATTAGTAGATGTATTAAAGTTTTAATTAAAATGATGAAACTTAGAATGCCTTTTCATAAGACTACAATAGGATGAATGGTTTATGTTTAAATAATAAATTATATGAAGCAATTAAAATCATAATGTGAGAGAGAAAATGGGGAAAAAAAGGCATTAGTTGATTTGCAGTTAATCTCAGAATTATTTCATGAAAAAGAAAGTGTCCGTGAGTTCAACTAGCATGACATATTCAGTATATTCACAGATCTGAGAAAGACAATTTCCCCAGGGATAATTTTTCTGTCTTATGCCACCATTTTACAGTTTCCCCTAGGCTTGCTGTACAATTTCATGTGACCTTTAGTTTGATCTCATCTTGGCTAGGAAACCACTTTAAAAAAATTTTCTCTTGGGTTGTATCTGAAGGAAGACTTTGCTATAATTAAACAGGAGTTACAGGGGAAAAATAATGTAGACATGCTAATGAGATTTTAAAAGAAATGCTTTGGGATTTATTAATTTACTAGTTAAATTATCGATGAGAAAGATTTTACTAATCAAAAATCAGATTTAAGTGTATTTTCAAAGTTCAATTGTGTTTAGTCAATTTGCCTACTAATTAAAAATAAAGAAATGATCTTAGACTTCCTTGGTCTTATATGAAAACCAATTATTAATAAAATTCACCATGGCTTTCCAAAGATGGTAATCTTTTTGTCATTCTTTGATAAAAAAAAGACAGTAAGCATGACACTAAAGAGGACATGACATTTTTACTTTGAAGTTATTCTCAGTAATGTGTATATACAGGATACTTATCATATTTTAGAAAATATTTGAAAAAATATTTATTAGTACTACCCAAATAAATTACAATAAAATTTTTTAATTATTTAACTGTACCTGCCTTTAATAATTTATCTTTTAATTTCTTTTTCTTTTAATTCCATTTAATAAGCATTATATTTAGTTTTATATCTTAACCTCATTACTTTAACATTTGTTGAGTGCTTACTGGATGATACATTTTGTATACTTCTATTTATTTAGAATGGTTAAAGTCTAAAATCTTTGTAGTTAATTGAGTTTTCTTCTTTAAAGTTTAAGGTTTATTTTTACAGAGAGTCTTGCTGTTTTACCCAGGCTAATCCTGAACTTCTGAGCTCAAGCGATCCTCCCACTTCAGCCTCCCAAGTATTCTCTTAAGAGAAAATGAAAATATAGAAGGTATTGGGTTTTTTTTCTAACAAAGCCTTTTTTTTGGTGACTTTGTATAATTTACCTATGCTCACTCAATCTTTCTATATAAAATAACGATAATGTTATCTAGGTCACATGGCTATTGAGTCATTAGAATTAATTAAAACAATGCTTTGAGTGACATTATTGTGCTTTTTTGGAGCCTTTATTCAATTTCTAGTTCTAACCTGTGAGTTTCACTTATTTTACTTAAATCACAGAACTCTTTGACTCTTCTTTTGTTTCTATCCTACTGAAATTTGTCTTTTTCTTAACCTACCTCTTACTCCCTCTTTCTTTTGAAAGCCCTGGTTAATAATATCACAAACCTGACAAAAACAAGAAATGGGGAAAGGATTCCCTATTTAATAAATGGTGCTGGGAAAATTGGCTAGCCATAAGTAGAAAGCTGAAACTGGATCCTTTCCTTACTCCTTATAT
>NW_016813388.1:1396176-1410457 GCF_001698545.2 Rhinopithecus bieti
TTTTTTTTTTTTTTTTTTGAGACGGAGTCTCTCTCTGTCGCCCAGGCTGGAGTGCAATGGCGGGATCTCACCTCACTGCAAGCCCCTCCTCCTGGATTTATGCCATTCTCCTGCCTCAGCCTCCCGAGTAGCTGGTACTACAGGTGCCCGCCACCTCGCCCGGCTTGTTTTTTTGTATTTTTTAGTAGAGACGGGGTTTCACCATGTTAGCCAGGATGGTCTGGATCTCCTGACCTTGTGATTTGCCCATCTCGGCCTCCCAAAGTGCTGGGATTACAGGCTTGAGTCACCGCGCCCGGCCAGAAAAGATACTATCTTATTTGTATCTATCAGAATACTAACGCCAGACCAACAAATGTGAACCTCTTTTCTTTCATAAAGGAAAAAATTGTAGTCTATCTTTAACGTCTAATACTCATTTACTCTTCTCTCTGGATAACTATAAGCTGTGCAGAAAAAGAAAAGTTTCTTTGTCACTCCTCAAATTTTAACAAATTACTACAAAGACAAATATAGTTTAGAAGTATTGACTTTATACAATTAGACTCATCAATGACATTTACATGTATTTCTTGCAGCAACGTTTTTGGGCAGTAACTGACCTAAGAAAAATGTAGTAAATGAATTTCAATTGTAATATTATCAGTAAATAGTGGATATAAATCTGTATTTCAAATACTGTTCTAAATAAAGTCTTCTGTATTTTTTGGACAACTTCGTTTTATAGCTGATTAAATGAGAATTATTTTCACCTGTCGATGCTTTTCTTTTCATGTTTTGCTTATGCTTGCATATTTGGCATTATCTCAATACTCACTGAAGCTTGAGGGAGAAGAGACTTTCAGGCTGCGTATTAATCTTATGAAGATCAGTTTGGTTAAAGCTAAATAAAATAATTTGTAAACTACTTAATTTAGTACATATAAACTGCAATAAGCTTAAATGCAGTGAAAATGAATGTGGAGGTTCTAAGTGCTTGCCTGCTGTAAAACTAACCTTCCCCCCCTCCAGTATCCATAGCCTGTTTTAAAACAAATGTTCACTTGGACCCATATGGAATTTTTAAAAAATCAGCTACAAACTATATGTTGAATAGCAGCAAACCTCAACTTCCTTCTTTTTTGTAAAACTGATCATAAATAACAGTTTAAACACTTCTCTTACTTCCCACTAGATTAGATACATGTGATTTCTTGTGCTTTGATCCCTCTTTGCAGGTTTTAAACCTAGAAGAGAGATTGAGATGAATTTTGAATTTTTAACTTTTGGCTTTGCTAGGGATATTATTTAGGCATCTTTTGTGTGTATGTGTGTTTGTGTATAATTTGTAAAGTATTATTGACTGCATCTACTTTAGAAAAAACTTGACTAAAAAAGCATATACACAGAGAGCACTTGATGTTAATACAAAGAAAAGCAACACGTGAGGTATTGATTGTGTAATTATGTAGCACACAGCATAATTATGGGTCCTTAATAAATGCTGGATGATGATTACAATTATTGTCAACTTAATAAATATTGCCTGAAATAATACCATTTTAGCCCACCTTCTTTTCAGATATTCCCTGAGAGAGAGGAAAACAAAAGAAAACAAAAAAAACCCAAAACAAACAAACAAACAAACAAAAAACAATCAAATCGGTGGAAGTTTACTTTTATTTTAGTCTGGAGGAAAATGTCAACCAGGAGTTTAAGGTTTTGTTGATGATCTGTCTTTATTGTGGTTGTAATACTGCTTTAGTGATGTTGAGGAAAAAGTAAAATTAAAGGTGATCTTTTATAGTGAGCATGAACTTCTAAGAATTTCTGAAGACCCAAACATTTGCATTATGAGAGAAGAGTATCAAAATTTCCTAAAGAACACTTTAGTAGAAATAATACTGAATGTTTATGGATTTTATGTTTAAATAAGAAAATACTATGTTTATCTACCACGTTCATCTCTTGATGTATTGTTAGCCTCCTGACCTCATATTTTTTTTTACAACTCACTGCATCGACCATCCCTTTTCCTACCTGGGCACCTGAACACAGTATGGTAGAATTATGTAACAGCCCTGTAAATGCACGTTGCTTTAACTTGACAGTGCTACTTCGTTTGAGTCTCCTGGTATAGAACTGATAAAGAGAACTAACATTTTATTATTCTCAGTATTGTATTTGATTGTGTTCTCATTATCTTATCTATACTATGTTATTTTCCTTTGCTGTATGCACAGTATTCCCACAATGAGATATTGTTCATCTTTATATAACTAGGGCACATGCTAAATCTCTGCAGACATAGTTCTTGGCCAAAGTGTGAGGACAAATTTTATCTAATAATGGGACCATCTCAGAGCTGAAAGTAATTTTGACTGCCTTTGGTCATATTATTGCCTTGAAAAGCAAGGGTAACTTGAAAATTACCTGGACAATGAGAATAATTTTACCATCATTTTGTAATGGTGAAAATTTGGTTATCATCAATTTCTTTAAATAATGTAAGGTATAAATTCATTTAGCCAATTTATAAACAGTTTGTATGCATTTATAAAATACATATATATTTATTGGCTTGCTAGAATGATCCAGTAATCATGATAAATAACAAAGTGTAGAAAACTTTATAAGACAATACACATCAAGGAGGTTCAAACAGTTTATGGGACATGGTAATACACAATATGTGTAAGCTATTATTATTTTAATGACCTGCTTATATTCAACGTTTTTAAAAAGATAACCAACTGTACTTTGAAAAGATCATTGTAACATCACATTTTACTCAATACAATTGAGTTTTAGGTACTAAATGCCCTAATTTATTTCTAAACATTATGCCTATGAGCACTAACGACTATTTTGTATTCCAGTTAACATTGTAAGTTATATTTATGTTAGTTTGCTTTTTAATAAACACAACTTTATTCTAAGATTAAACCACAGAAAGAAGAATTTTATGACTGGCAAATTATGGTTTAACAAATATGTTTATTATTGGCTGTTAGTCAGCAGATTATTTTCATTCTTTGAGCTAATTGTATATACTTGTGTGACTTTCATTCAATGCAAATGTGTTTTGAATTCAGATAGGTAAATTCCATGATTATCCTTTATGATATTTTGCTTTTTTTCACAGAGAAGTGATAGTAAAAATAATATTTTTGTATATGTAGTAGAATATTTGAGCTCGTCCTCCTTATGTTGACTCTTCTGTGCTGTTTTTATGATGGGAAATGTAGGCTGTGAATGAGTGAATGAAAGGGAGAATGAATTGAATTTAATAATACTTTGAAGAATTTGGTTTGAGTGTAAAAAAATGGTATCAGTTAATTCCAAAAGGAATATAACTAAGAAAATTTAAGGATAAATCATTGTAATAGAAATGCAAAGATGATGGTATAGAGGAGAGAGGATTGTCATGAGTCTTACTTGGAGTTGAGATGAGGGCTGAGGTTAATATTATATAATTATGTACCAAGAAATGGCATTTTAAGATGTCTTGCAAAGCGGGTTGGAGGAAAGGTTGACTATATGAGAAATAGTGAGAAGCTGACAGAGTTTCCACATTGCACATGTGGAAATATTGACATGTCACATATGTGTAGTGTTTCACACTTCCGCATAACAAACATTTTATTCATGATTTTCAGTTTGTGAGGGAAAATCAGGGGTTATTATTTCCATTGTATAACTGGGTAGAGTGAAGTTTAGTAGATTGAGATGTTTCAGGATACATTGATTGAATTGTCAGAGCTGAAACTAAAACTTTAGACTTGCAAGACTAATTCAGTATTCTTTCTATCACACCCACTGCCTTCCTGAAGAATGAACACTATTGTCTTTGTGTTCAAATTAGAGTGTCAGTGATGAGTTTGGATTCCTAGATCTTTTATAATTTCTGATGTGTATACTATGTCAGGGGCCGACATGAAGAAAATCAAAGAAATAAGTGGTCAAATTTCTCAGTTTGGCATATTGTTCACAATTTCTTAAAGTAGATTAATGTATATAATTTATACTTATGCTGAGAACCCTGAAAAAGAAAAAAAAAAAAACAAGATTTTACAACCATAGCAATTTTTATTCTTTTCTACTTCTCTTCCTTATATATCATCTTACCTTGGAAATCAATAAAAAGGATTCTCTTTTAAATCCATTTATGTTCAGATTCAACTCAGAATTCAACAAGTGCTTTAAAAAGACAAACTAACCTAGTTCTCTAGACCCCAGGAATTTGCTCTGCTGGATATAGATGCCATTTTAGATTCTTGTGTGTCCCAAAGCTTATTTCTGAACATAGTTTCTCTTTTTAATACAATCTCCATCTTTCTTCTCTTATCCTTGCTGACATTTCATTTCAATCAGGGTTGAGACCTTGCCTTCAATCTTTTTGAATCGACTTTTGATGGATACAGGTGGTTTGTTAACAGCGGCAGCACCTATTAGAGCAGTGGTGTCTGTCAGTCTTTGATTTTTCTCCCTACAGGTCATTGTTTATCTTATTCCTGTCTATTTTAGAAACTTCAATGAATTTTAAAAATATATTTAAAAGTCAATTTTCCATTTTGAAAGTGATCGTTTTCTTTTGTTGTTGTTTTCGTTATATCCAAGGACATAGTGTTGTACTTTGATGGAAGTTTTCCTGCTTTGTTATCTACTAACATCATCAGAGAAATAAAGAAGAATGTTCTCAGTGTGTAAGCCATATCCTGAAAATGTGCTAACATTTTTGGAAGTTTCACTATTCTTTAAGTTCAATAATGAAACTTCTGATAAGTAAATGTTTCACTTAACTATTTTTTAAGGAAAGGATTATATTTAAAATGACAGGTTTCAATATGTTGTTTTGTCTGACATTATAGAATAGATGAATCAATGAATTTTAAACTTTTCTCAATTAAGAAACATTGACTGAAGTTCGTATTTCATGAAATAATGCTAATTTTTCATATGTAGACAAAATAGGAAAATCATAAATCTCAGGAATTTAAGAACAAATTCCAGGGCTACTTTGCTACATAAAATTAGTGCACAAGAACAGGATATAATCTCATAATAAAGATTGCACTAGATAAACCTGAATAATTAATCCTAGATTGAATGGCCATGAGATGTGAAAGAGGCCTTGGGCTCACAGGTATTTGCTTGAAAATTGTAATTAAAGAGAGGGCAAGGAAACTAAACAGCCAAAAGCTTAGACAGTTTTTGCTGATAACAGTGGAGGTATAAATTTTTGTGGGTTATAACAGGGCAAGATTGGCTGGATTAAAGCAGGTATCACATCTTGAGTTGTAATTTGAAAGAATACTCACAGATTGATGAAATCTGATTAATTTAAGAGATAAGCAAGTTCAGCTTGCTTATCAGCCAACAGAGCTCATGAGTTTTTGTTATTTTTGGCCGGGCGCAGTGGCTCAAGCCTGTAATCCCAGCACTTTGGGAGGCCGAGACGGGCGGATCACGAGGTCAGGAGATTGAGACCATCCTGGCTAACAGGGTGAAACCTCGTCTCTACTAAAAAATACAAAAAGCTAGCCGGGCGAGGTGGCGGGCGCCTGTAGTCCCAGCTACTCGGGAGGCTGAGGCAGGAGAATGGCGTGAACCCGGGAGGCGGAGCTTNTAATCAGATTTCATCAATCTGTGAGTATTCTTTCAAATTACAACTCAAGATGTGATACCTGCTTTAATCCAGCCAATCTTGCACAGTTCTTAAATAACATCTCAAGGCAATGTAAAAATATTAACTAATGAGCAAGGAAATAATTACTGATCATATGAAGAAAATTCTCCATATTCCTATATAACATTATTTCATAGAATTTAAGTAAAGCCCACCTTGAAAAAAAGTAGTATATAATAAAAAAGTGATCTATTAGTATTTAATTATGCTAAACCAAATAAATGAAATAAAAATGTGTTAAAAATGCAATTTAAAGTGATAGGAGAAATTTGGAATACTCAAAGGCACACACATACACTTATTACACAATAATGCTGTATAAGTATAAAAACAGGTGTATAAAATAATTGAAAACAGAGTGCGGCATGTATTGATGTACATATGTCTAGAAATGTTCATAGTTTTATAAGTAAAATGACACAAACGACATTGTATATGAGATATATATTGTAGAGTTTCCCAGAATTCAATGACAGTGGAACTTTATTTTGATGAAGCTGCCCATATCTAGTGTTCTATATAATACACTACAGGAAACACTAATTCAGGAATTGTTTAGATGGAAAGCCTACCATTTGCTATGAAATAATTTTGTTTACTAGCTGCAAATTAAGCAAATGCCAAAGGTTATTGAAAAAGACATTAATGTTCAAATTCCTTACTAATATAGCACTTGAAGGAAATACAGTCTTCCTCTAAGGCAGAAAATGGAGCATACAACAAATATTTCCATTTATATAACCGAAAATATATTATTATCTTTGAACACATTATGGCTTATAATTCAATTCGAAAGGTGGCAAAATAAAAATTTCAATAGAATTCAAATCCTTATTTAAAATGTTACTTGTCGTCTAGTATTACTGCAGTAAACTAAGAAAAACTTGAAATTAGAAAATAATTCAAAGTAACCTTTTTATATTAGGAATCATTAGAAAAAACAATAAGAGAATTAACCTCCATTTATCAAGATAAACATATACAGTGGCATTGGAAGTGGAATTAGCAAATGAATTAATGCAGGAAAGACAGTACAGATACTTCTTGAGGTATTAATGGGAATTTTTTAATATTAAAATTGTGACATTTCAAATTGATATACTTAACTAATGTACTGTTATAATTGGCCATTTGAACTTTATACTAAAATATATCAACCCCTCTAATACTACATTAATAACTAAATTCCAGATAATTTAAAATTCTAAATCTTAAAATTGAAACAATGAAGAAACACCAGATAAAACAGAAGATATTTGCATATCCTCAGAGTGGAGATGATATTCCTAAAAATAATAGATCCAAAAAAAGCACTAAAATTATTTGGTTCTTTTATATATTACAACTTTATGATTTGAAACTTTTAATACCCAAAATGTTAAAAAAAATAGGTGATAGATTCAAAAGAAATACAGTATTTACAACACGTATACAAAGATAAATATGCAGAATATATATAACACTTCTACAAACCAATATAATAATAATACCAAAATGGCAGTGGTAATTAAAGAGAAAGAAAAAATATCTTAATAAGTGATTCACAGGAGAATTAAAATAGTCTAGAGAAGCATGAGAATACAATTAACTTTAAAACAATCTAGGAAAAGCAAATGAATCACAATAATGGAAATATTAAATTATTTCACTATATAAAACTATTTGGCAAAGGACACACTCAAATGGTGCTGCTAGGTGTGCAAGTAATTACAGATCTTCAAAGGGCAATTGTGATTGTCCCTTCCACTTCTAGTATTGTATTATACAAAATAGCTTGGACATGATCAAAGTGTATTCATAAAATATTATAATTATATATGGAGTCATAAATATTATTTATGTTATTGAAGATATTCTATTAAATGTAAAAGCAAGTCACAAGTTTATAGTATGATTTCTTATTTATATGTACATTTTAAATTAACAACAAAATAAAAGTATGAGAATATACATGCATAGCTATAAATACTACTTTCCTTTGCTGATAAGAGTGGGTGTATATAGTGAAGAAAGACTTTCAGTTATCATAGTCTACATTTAGATATTACTTAAAGTTTATATAATGAGTTTTCTTTATTTCAATACTTTTAATTTAAAGAAATAAAAAAACATTTTGTAATTTACAGTTATAGAGGTATTTGTTTCTTATACCCTTGCCTGTTGCCACTAGCATATTTCAGATAACTTCAATCATATAGGGAAGTAGAGATACTTTTTTCATACCAAATTCTCAATTTCAGCATTATATCTTTTGCTTGTGTGAAATATTTATTTGTTTTACTTCCCCAATTCTCTAATTTTAAATTTTATAGATGTTTCCAGAATTATAAGATAGGATGATATAAATTACTTAAATACTACTAAAGAGGAACACAGACATAAAATATTATTTTACTATATTATCCAGATTTAGCAAATAATTTCAGGAAGTGTATCCAAGTTAATTATATTAAACTCTCTTGTACTGGTCACATACTGTCCAAAACATTCCTCATATATATATATTTTATGAGGACTGTAGTGAATCATGAAATGAGCAGAGTGCTTTTCGATGAAGAACTTTGTTTTTTCTCCAACTCTCAGCTACAAAATGGAGGTTTAATTAAGAGGCAGGCTAGAGGGATTGCTGTGAAGAGACAGGAAAGCAGAGAGCTTACAGAGAATAAAATCATTTGTGTCCTAAACACGTTTTGTCCTAGAGCAAAATTATATCTTTACTTGTTTTTGGCAGATAATCAACATTATTCCCTAACTTTTGTTGCTATAAGTGCAGCAGGTGTACAGATGGATACTTGGGATGATTTGATAGACTCAGAGTTTAGGAAGAACAGGCAGCTGCTCTGAGCCACACTCACAGCAGGAGAGGAGTTAAGGGGAGACAACAATGACTGCACGTGGTCTTCTTTCTTGGCAAAAACCTGTTATTTGGCATGAAAGAAGCAATTTCAATATGCTGGTTGATGATTCTACAATGGGGACATGTACTTAATTACAGAGGTGGGTTTTATCCAATAGATTCCCAGAGTCCTTGATATTGGTTTTTCAATGGACATACATTTGTTCAAGAAGTTTTAGACCTCTCAGGGTTGCGCTGGAAATCTTCAATTATTTCCATTGAAATCAGAGTGACAATGTGAAGGTCAGTTAAGTAGGAAATGCTATTGTACAAAAAGCAAATAACAATTTAATCACTCTTAATTTTCTGTGTATGGTACTGACTTTGACATAATGAGAATCAAGGTAAGGTTCACCATTGTTCTCATTTTTAATTGTAGCTGCTCTTTAGCACTATTTTGTAAACACCGGAAACAACATTGGGAAAATTATATTTGAGAAAGAAACAAAATTTACTTAGTTCAGGATATAAAAGGAAAAGATACAAAAGATATGTGCTAAAAGCTTTTTATCGTAGTTAAGACTTTCCAAAGTCATAGCGACTTGGTTCACAGTCTCAGAATTTCAAAGTGCACCTAATAATAAAAGTAAGGAATTTGTATATAAATATTAGACTATTTAAGGAAAAATAAAGAAATGCATTATATATTGAAATGATATGATAAAACTCAAATTATTTTAGTCAAAGTAAATATATCTTATAATAAACAATTAAACTGACAGTCTTATCGCCATCACTCCAGTAAAACCACCATTATCAAGATCGCTAAATCTTCAGTCTCTCAGTTCTGTCGGTATATTCTCAGTCCTCTTCTTGACTTCTTATTCCAGGCAATTGACAAAGTTCATTTCTCCTTTCTGAAAAGTTAATAAAAGCAGGTGGAGTGTGAGAATGGAAGAACATGTGTCAAAACGTGGAGGAACAACACAAAAGAAAATTTCTTTATTTCTCTCCTCTCAGTTTCTTATCACTTTGGCCTGAGGGCAGGAACCAGTCAAGAGCTGGATGGCAGAGCATTGATGTAGGTGGCTACATGTCTGAATGAATCTGATCTTCTTGGCCAGAGGTATCAGGAAATGTACACCTTGAGGCCTAGACATGATGAGGAAAATCTCAAAGAGACAGCTGAAGAAGAATTCCTGGTTTTATGTATGATCCTTGAAACATCTTATGCTCACCTCTGACTACACAAGGGACAGAACCAAAGTAACATAGCAGAATGCTTTAGATCTGAACCAAAGTAACATAGCAGAAGACTTTATATATATATATAGGAGGGGGGTAGCTATACCATTTTATTTATTTATTTATTTTTCTTCAACATTTATTTTAAGTTCTGAGGTACATGTGCAGGATGTACAGGTTTGTTACATAGGTAAACGTGTGCCCTGGTGGTTTGCTGCACAGATCAACCCACCACCTAGGTATTAAGCCCAGCATCCACTAGCTGTTCTTCCTGATTCTCTCTGTCTCCACTTACACCACAGGCCCTGGTGTGTGTTGTTCCCCCACCCCCAAACAAATTTTAGCCACCACCCAAGTCTGAGAAAATTTTTGGAATGGAGCATGTGTTTTTCAGATGCAAAGCAGCCTAAGGATTGATAGCAATCTTTTCTCACAGAAAGCATGAGAGAATTCGCAGTTTGAAGGTAAATTTGTTGATTCTCTGATAAAACAGGTGAAGAAACATAACCAAAACAAAACCAACATTTTTGTACATGATTGTGATAGGATCCAGATTCTATATAATTTCATATTTGAAATGTCAGTAAACAATCTAAAAGGTTTTTACATACAAAGAACCAGAAAAAATGTAGGCATCCATGCACTCATATACTCACCCTTAGCATATGTGTAAAGCAGTTTCAGAATTTTTAGGATGTACTCTCAGGAGAACCTAATTTACCAACTAGAATATAGTGTTTATCTACAGTGTACTTTTATATTTAGCCTTGGAGTTTCTAGTCAAGACACTGTTTTCCAGAGTTATTCAGGTTAGCTCATTTTTTTTCTACTCTGTTCAGTGTGATTATGTGATGAGTTTGTAATAAAATCAGATTCATTTGTCTCAGTCTACAGAAACAACACAACCAATTCTAGAGAAAAAGTATAATCAACAGATGTCAATCCTCGGATGACTGTTAGAATTACTTGGAAATTATTTAATGGAGCTATCATAACTGAATTAAAGATAATTACAAATAAAATGAACAAAAAGATATATATTCTTGGCAAAGAAATAGAAATTATGGAATTAAATATCTAAAATAAAAATTTTATTTGATGATGAACAGAAATTATGAAGAAAAGAACCAGTGATCTTTCAGATAGATCAACAGAAGACAATCAATCAGATGAACGAACAAAGAGAACCAATGATTGAAAAACTGTGAACAGAATCTTGGTACTTATGGGAAATTTTCAAAATTATTGAAGTTTGGGTCATTAGAGTTCTAGGAAGATAGGAGAAAGAGTCTGGGGTAGAAATATACATTTGTGGAAATAATGATGGTAATCTTCCCAAATGCGGTAAAAGGGTTAAATTTAGATACCACTAGTCAAGAAGCAGACATCAAATAAGATGAACTAAAAATAAACCTTGCCTAGACTAATCATAGTCAAACTTCCAAAACCAAAAGTTATATATATNAACATTTCTTAGAAAATTATATAATGATTATAAAAATAGATGACAAGTACTTTAAAAAAATTATAATCTTGTTGTTTTACTTTCATTTTATACTCCCTCAGTTCTCTATTCTGGATGCTTCAGTATTTTTTGCATTTCAGTGTTTGTTGATTATATTAAAAATAACAAAACTCATGAGCTCTGTTGGCTGATAAGCAAGCTGAACTTGCTTATCTCTTAAATTAATCAGATTTCATCAATCTGTGAGTATTCTTTCAAATTACAACTCAAGATGTGATACCTGCTTTAATCCAGCCAATCTTGCACAGTTCTTAAATAACATCTCAAGGCAATGTAAAATATTAACTAATGAGCAAGGAAATAATTACTGATCATATGAAGAAAATTCTCCATATTCCTATATAACATTATTTCATAGAATTTAAGTAAAGCCCACCTTGAAAAAAAGTAGTATATAATAAAAAAGTGATCTATTAGTATTTAATTATGCTAAACCAAATAAATGAAATAAAATGTGTTAAAATGCAATTTAAAGTGATAGGAGAAATTTGGAATACTCAAAGGCACACACATACACTTATTACACAATAATGCTGTATAAGTATAAAACAGGTGTATAAAATAATTGAAAACAGAGTGCGGCATGTATTGATGTACATATGTCTAGAAATGTTCATAGTTTTATAAGTAAAATGACACAAACGACATTGTATATGAGATATATATTGTAGAGTTTCCCAGAATTCAATGACAGTGGAACTTTATTTTGATGAAGCTGCCCATATCTAGTGTTCTATATAATACACTACAGGAAACACTAATTCAGGAATTGTTTAGATGGAAAGCCTACCATTTGCTATGAAATAATTTTGTTTACTAGCTGCAAATTAAGCAAATGCCAAAGGTTATTGAAAAGACATTAATGTTCAAATTCCTTACTAATATAGCACTTGAAGGAAATACAGTCTTCCTCTAAGGCAGAAAATGGAGCATACAACAAATATTTCCATTTATATAACCGAAAATATATTATTATCTTTGAACACATTATGGCTTATAATTCAATTCGAAAGGTGGCAAAATAAAATTTCAATAGAATTCAAATCCTTATTTAAAATGTTACTTGTCGTCTAGTATTACTGCAGTAAACTAAGAAAACTTGAAATTAGAAAATAATTCAAAGTAACCTTTTTATATTAGGAATCATTAGAAAAAACAATAAGAGAATTAACCTCCATTTATCAAGATAAACATATACAGTGGCATTGGAAGTGGAATTAGCAAATGAATTAATGCAGGAAAGACAGTACAGATACTTCTTGAGGTATTAATGGGAATTTTTTAATATTAAAATTGTGACATTTCAAATTGATATACTTAACTAATGTACTGTTATAATTGGCCATTTGAACTTTATACTAAAATATATCAACCCCTCTAATACTACATTAATAACTAAATTCCAGATAATTTAAAATTCTAAATCTTAAAATTGAAACAATGAAGAAACACCAGATAAAACAGAAGATATTTGCATATCCTCAGAGTGGAGATGATATTCCTAAAAATAATAGATCCAAAAAAAGCACTAAAATTATTTGGTTCTTTTATATATTACAACTTTATGATTTGAAACTTTTAATACCCAAAATGTTAAAAAAAATAGGTGATAGATTCAAAAGAAATACAGTATTTACAACACGTATACAAAGATAAATATGCAGAATATATATAACACTTCTACAAACCAATATAATAATAATACCAAAATGGCAGTGGTAATTAAAGAGAAAGAAAAAATATCTTAATAAGTGATTCACAGGAGAATTAAAAATAGTCTAGAGAAGCATGAGAATACAATTAACTTTAAAACAATCTAGGAAAAAGCAAATGAATCACAATAATGGAAATATTAAATTATTTCACTATATAAAAACTATTTGGCAAAGGACACACTCAAATGGTGCTGCTAGGTGTGCAAGTAATTACAGATCTTCAAAGGGCAATTGTGATTGTCCCTTCCACTTCTAGTATTGTATTATACAAAATAGCTTGGACATGATCAAAGTGTATTCATAAAAATATTATAATTATATATGGAGTCATAAATATTATTTATGTTATTGAAGATATTCTATTAAATGTAAAAGCAAGTCACAAGTTTATAGTATGATTTCTTATTTATATGTACATTTTTAAATTAACAACAAAAATAAAAAGTATGAGAATATACATGCATAGCTATAAATACTACTTTCCTTTGCTGATAAGAGTGGGTGTATATAGTGAAGAAAGACTTTCAGTTATCATAGTCTACATTTAGATATTACTTAAAGTTTATATAATGAGTTTTTCTTTATTTCAATACTTTTTAATTTAAAGAAATAAAAAAACATTTTGTAATTTACAGTTATAGAGGTATTTGTTTCTTATACCCTTGCCTGTTGCCACTAGCATATTTCAGATAACTTCAATCATATAGGGAAGTAGAGATACTTTTTTCATACCAAATTCTCAATTTCAGCATTATATCTTTTGCTTGTGTGAAATATTTATTTGTTTTACTTCCCCAATTCTCTAATTTTAAATTTTTATAGATGTTTCCAGAATTATAAGATAGGATGATATAAATTACTTAAATACTACTAAAGAGGAACACAGACATAAAATATTATTTTACTATATTATCCAGATTTAGCAAATAATTTCAGGAAGTGTATCCAAGTTAATTATATTAAACTCTCTTGTACTGGTCACATACTGTCCAAAAACATTCCTCATATATATATATTTTTATGAGGACTGTAGTGAATCATGAAATGAGCAGAGTGCTTTTTCGATGAAGAACTTTGTTTTTTCTCCAACTCTCAGCTACAAAATGGAGGTTTAATTAAGAGGCAGGCTAGAGGGATTGCTGTGAAGAGACAGGAAAGCAGAGAGCTTACAGAGAATAAAAATCATTTGTGTCCTAAACACGTTTTGTCCTAGAGCAAAATTATATCTTTACTTGTTTTTGGCAGATAATCAACATTATTCCCTAACTTTTGTTGCTATAAGTGCAGCAGGT
>NW_016813388.1:1412916-1423508 GCF_001698545.2 Rhinopithecus bieti
TATATAATATATAACATATAACATATAACATAATAATATATAATATATTTTATATATGCTAGAAAATAATAGACTGCAAATACGGGAATAATGATTTGTGTAACTGTGGATTTCTCATCAGAAACCAAAGACCAGGAGACAGGTGAATGATGATTTCACCTGCTGAAAAGAAAACACCTCCTAAACTAGAATTTGATATTATCTATACCTAGATCATATGTATCTATATCATCATATATATCATTCATTCAAAAATGAAGTAAAATAAATTCATCACTAAATAAGGGAAAATAAAATAATTTGTTTTTAAAAGCCCTGCTCTAAAAGAAATACTGAAGAAAGTTCTTAAAATTAGAGAGAACAGAGAGAACCTTGGTACAGGAAGAACAACAGAATTGGTAAATCATTACATATAAAAGAGTAGTTTTAATCTTACATTATTTAAAATAAATAAAACTTTATTTGCAGGAGGACATGACTGTTCACATAGAAAATCCCAATAAATTTTCAAAAATACCTACTAAAATTATTAAGTTTAGTAAGAATGGAGAATACAAAGTCAAAGTAAAGTAGTAAGTTGTATTTTTAGATATTTGAGTATTTGGATATTGTGTTTTAGGATTTTGCCACCTACTATTTATAATAACAATAAAATACATGAAATATTTAAGTATCACTTTTAAAAATGCATGTAGGAACTGCATACTATAAAGTACAAATCACTAATGAAAACAATTAACTAAGATTGAGTAAATGGAAATATGCACCATGCTTTTCCATTGAAAAATTACATATTGTTAGGATATCAATTTTGCTGAATAGATCTTTAGATATAATGTAATCCCAATCAAAATTCTATTAGGACTTTATATCAAAATGAACAAGCTATTCTAAAATTCATATGGAGGTTTATCAGAACTAGACTAGGCAAAATAAACCAAAAAATAAAGTTGTGGAAAACATAATACCTAATTTCAAGACTTCAGATAAAGTTACAGTAATCAGGACAGCACATATTGATGAAAGACTGCTAAATCCAAGGTATGTAAGAAAGCATCCAGAAACAGAATTGCAGATATATGGGTAATTGATTCTCAAGAAAGGTGCAAATGCAAATTGAATTATCTTCAATTCAATGAAGTTGGGACTGTTTCATCTTTCATGGTAGAAACAATGATTTCTCTTCTCTGAAAAAGACATTTAATCTGGACATGAATTCCTTTTTGCAATCTGTAATACTTTCTTCAGTACACCATCAGTGGATTCATGGGGTGATATCTTTAATATCACAGAACACATATATCTTCTGACCAGGAAATTCACTTAAAATGAGTGGAGTGTGGCAATAGACTTAATTCCACCAAATATATTCACGGTGTTATAACATTCATTATCCTACAGCTGACCTAATGAAAATGGAACAAGGGAATGGCTACTAGAAACTCGGCCGGGCGCGGTGGCTCAAGCCTGTAATCCCAGCACTTTGGGAGGCCGAGACGGGCGGATCACGAGGTCAGGAGATCGAGACCATCCTGGCTAACACGGTGAAACCCCGTCTCTACTAAAAGTACAAAAAACTAGCCGGGCGAGGTGGCGGGCGCCTGTAGTCCCAGCTACTCGGGAGGCTGAGGCAGGAGAATGGCGTGAACCCGGGAGGCGGAGCTTGCAGTGAGCTGAGATCCGGCCACTGCACTCCAGCTTGGATGACAGAGCGAGACTCCGTCTCGAAAAAAAAAAAAAAAAAAAAAAAAAAAGAAACTCAGTTATGCTTGAGCCCAAGAGTTTGAAACAGCCTGGACAACATAGTGAAACCCCCTCTCTGCTAAAACAGTACAAAAATTACCAGGGTCTGGTGGTGCACCTCTGTAGTCCCAGCTGGAGGGAGAAGGCACTGAGGTGGGAGGATAACCTAAGCCTGGGAGGTTGAGACTGCAGCTATGACTCTACAATCAGTTATGATGCTAGCTGGGTGACAACATTTGTTAAGCTGGTGGTTTTCTTTAAATTGTAAGATGTTCTAAATTTGCAATCAGCATGTGACATCATTTCTCCCATAACCAGAATTTATAAGTCAAAGTGTGGAAATACTTGTTTTCCATCTCTGCATATTCAGGCTTTTCTGATTCTCAAAGAAAAATGCTTTCACTAGGGGACTCAATACAAATTACATTGAATTGGAAGGAGAGTGCTCCTTGGCCATTTTAGCACAGACAGGCACATAAGGAATCTAATGTACTAGGTGGTATGACAGATCCTGATTATCCAAGTTATAGAATTACTAATTTAAAATGAGGTTAATACTGAATACGTCTGGAATCAGTGATCAGTGTCATTTCCTAGTACTAACTTTATATATATATGAAACTATAACAATCGCATATGGGCCAGACTGCTAATGACAAGGACTCCTCTGAAACAACAATTTGGGTCACTTCCCATTCCCCCAGAAAAAAAACCATGACTGACTGTGGTGCAGACTCAGAGCAACAGAGTAAATGGAAAGATAGTGAGTAAGGAAGTTACAGATAATAACTTTGGCCACACAACAAGCTGAAGAAATGAGGACTGTAGTAGTTACATACTTTTCCTTCTTTGCTTTGATTTGTATATATTTTTATACATCAAAGTTATTTTTTTTTCTTTTTTCCAATCCCCTCTAATTTGACATACGATGTGTTAATAATGGGTAACCCTGTATTTAAGTATTTAAGTTAGAGGACATCAAAAGGAGATTGTGACAGGTGTCACATTTGAAAATCATAAGGAGACAGATACAATGACCTAACTTCTATATGAAACTATTCATTCCCATTTTATATAAACTGGCTTGTGTTTTTGTTATTGCTGATACTGTTTTGTTTGTTTGCTTTTTTCCCTGACCAAAATTCTGTGTCCAACGATGCCAGAGCATGCCAATTAGCACGAAGCCAGTTATTCCCAAGGTACTGAGCATGCACAGATCTCTACCACTTCAATCAGTAAATTTTAAAGTATTTCAGGTGACCATTGACAATAACTTAAAAAAAAAAAAAAAAAAAAAAAAGCTTTCTGATTCCTGTTGCTACAGCGTCTGTATATTTTTGGAGACATTGCCTCCAAAAATGCTATTTGGAAATATTTGAACATTGGTGGTTGGGTCAAAGCAAGTGATACGTTTAGATAAGATGGAATGTGATATGTGTTTACACAAGCGCTTCACTTGAATGAGGAACATCTGGCTGATTTTGTTAAATTATGGGGCCTGCTAACTAAAAACATTTTCTCATACCTTGTTAAGAAGCAATCATTTTGAAGATAAAAACAAATAAATGAGTGAATAGGACAAACCCTAAATCTCTTTGCCTCTCCTTTTTTATATTTGTAGCATTACCATAAAAATAGCACTTGTGAGAGTTGAATGGTAAAATATTTGTAAATATATACACAATGCTTGTAAATATGCAATGCATAGTTTTCTAGGAGCAGGAGGATTACAGGACTGAGTTCACACTTTTCAATATTTTGTAGGAAATTTAATATTCAGGTCCTTTTTTAAAGTTGTTAAGGTATTCACAAGCTAATACAAGTTTTGTATTGTATTGACTTCACTTATTTCAGAGAGATGAGATGTTTTCAAAATCAGATCTTCTGAATTATTGAAACACTTATTTAAATAAAGACTCTGGTTCTCCTAACGCTGTGCTTTGCCTCACTGCTGCCCCCTGCTCGCTGCCCCAAACAAGGGCCAAAGTTCCTGGAATACTACAATTACAGATGATCCTCTGCTAACATAATTGATTTCTATCTCCGCTTGAATTAATTGTTTGCATCGACTGGCAGAAATTCAAAGAACCAAATGATTTGTTCCCTGGGAAATGGCAGAAGATTTGAAGTAATACTCAAAATAAACAACACGATACCTTTGTGTTAATATACAGCTACTTTCCTGTAGTATAAAATAATTAAAATATTTTAAAGATCTATTTATTTCTTGAACTCTTATAAGAAGAAATTACATATATAATTTTTTAGAAATAAAGATGCTGGCCAGGCCCGGTGGCTCACGCCTGTGATCCTAGCACTTTGGTAGGCCAAGGCGGGCGGATTGCCTGAGCTCAGGAATTCGAAACCAGCCTAGGCAACACGGTAAAACCCCATCTCTACTGGAAAAAAGTACAACAAACTACCTGGGCGTGGCAGTGTGCGCCTATAGTCCCAGCTACTCGGGAGGCTGAGGCAGGAGAATTGCCTGAACCTCAGAGGCGGAGGTTGCAGTGAGCCGAGATCATGCCACTGCTTTCCACACTCGAGCCTGGGTGACAGAGTGAGACTCCATCTCCAAATAAAATAAAATAAAATAAAATAAAATAAATAAAATAAAATAAAATAAAGCTTACTGAATTAAAATTACATTTCAGCATATGCTAATACTAGAGCTACTGCCATATAAATATAGGAAACTGAGACATTCATTTTGATGACCATATTACAGACAACACTCAGAATTCATTGACTGCTGAGCTCTATCCTATGTGGTTTGTTTATGTCAAAAGCTCTCCCAGCCTTGACCAGTATTTAAATACAATATGTGGCATGCATTTTTTTTTCTACTAACTTTTTACAGCTGCAGTGAAGTCAAATAAGACCAGACATTTAAAAATTAAGAAATACAGAACACAGACAATATTGAGAATAATTAAAGATAGATCAGACAATATTTCTGACCTTGAAAATATATTAGACCTGCCAAAATAGTGCTTTTCAAATATCCATCACTGCTACCTTTTTCTTATATTTTATTCCTCACATCCAATCAGCTACTTATTCTATTAATTATTTTGTTAATTTTGTCATAAACTTATTCCCTGTCATTCCTACTTTCATTTGCATTTTCATCGTGTCACATCTGAAATTCTGTAGTCATTTTCTAGTAGGTGTTTCCTCCTCTAATCTATCACTCTTTTTTAATCTGTTTGCCTATCCAATTAGTTTTCCTAAAACATTAATGCCATTTTTAATTCTCTGCTGTAGGCCTTTAAATAGTTTCATTTTGCTCTTCTTTATTTTTCTTCACTCAAATTTACTTGTTTTATATTTTCCTTTATGGATCAAGCTGCTTACCTTTGACAAACTTTGGGATCAATCAGACCTAAATTGATAGCTTAATTTTTTCCCCTCTAACTGTGAGATTGGGTCAGGTTCTTCAGAATCTCAAACCATGACATTCCTTATCTGTTAAATGGAGAGAAAACTAATATGGCTGCCTCATAGGATCACTGTGAGAACTAAAGTGAAAAAATGCATATGCTGGGTTCAGTATCTGGCAAATAAATATTAACTATTCAATGTGTCATTTAACCTAGAATAGAAATAAGAAGATTAATGTAATTCATGTTTAAGTGTTGGCCTACTCTCAGTGACCCTTCACATAAAACCTGAGGAGCTCTCCCCCGGTCTTTGCCTCTGGCTTTGTTAGCTAAATTATTTGGCTCCATCCTCTCCTTCCCAAGAACCACCACTGATCATGTTAGAAAAATCCAAAGCTTAGTATTCTCCCAAAGAAAGGGTAGTGAACGGAGACCTTGAGAATCACATGGACGTTTCATTCTTTGGTTTTATAGCCCCTCCAAAATCTGGCCCAACCTGATTGCAACTGAACGTGTATTTTTGAACATACATTTTTATTTCAACCACTTTCACCACTTTCCCATCCCTCCACAAAATGGATGTAACATTTTTATTTCTTTTCATTAATCTAAGTCCTAAACCTTGGGAGAATCTGTTCCCTAATAGGGGGAAAAATAAATTCCAACATTCTCTTCCTTAATTCATATTTTTTTTTCAAACTTTAAGCTCTTTTTGCATTTCCCACTGTAATATGAAGGTTTCTGAACTTTTAATGCTATTACCATATTAGAAGTACAATTAATAATTTACAGGAGCATGTACTTACTGTTTCTACATGCCGTCAGTATTCACAAGACACAATATGATATCTTACTCTGGTTACTACTTTTGTAGTATTTCCAAATCAATTATGTACATTAATTATGAACAGAGATTTAAACATAAGCTTTAAAATTGTAAATTCTTATATTTCTAATTTAATTTTAAAATACATATTTTTTGTCATCCGTAGGATTTACCATTAAGTATAAAGAAGAAAAATGTAATGATGTATCAGTTCACCATTTAAAGCTAATTATAGTAATGATTATTAAGGATTTTCTTTTGATTTTCTCCCTCTGGGTAGTTTTGTGTAATTGAGATCATATGGTATATACCATTCCACATAATACTTTAGCACTTAGATGATATAAACCCTTTCTCACACAATTACAAGAACTTGGCAGATATACTTTAAATGGATGTTGAAATACTTTTGGACATATTACACTTAAACATTCTTTTAAAACCCAAAATTAAAGTTGTTTCTGATTTTTTTATTTTATGTAATATAGGTAATAAGGTACATTTCTGTGAAGAAAATTTTGTTAAAATTGATTATTTTCCTTGGTTTTCATGTTAAAGAATTCTTATATTTTGGATATGAAATTTTGGGTATGTATTTATAATGAAATTATAAATACAACTGAAGTTGTATTTATAATTACTTTGTTTTACCAAATTGCACTCTAACATTGAGATTGCCATTTTAAAAATTATTGTTAGTTGCATTTTGTTTTTCTTTTTTGAGACAAAGTCTTGCTCTGTCACCATGCTGTAGTGCAGTTGTGCAGTCTTGGCTCACTGCAGCATCAACCTTCTGGGATCAAGTGTTTCTACCACTTCAGCCTCCTAGTAGCTGGGACTACAGGCCTGTGTCACCATGCCCACTAATTTCTGTATTTTTTGTAAAGGGGGGATTTACCATGTTGCCCAAGCTAGTTTTGAACTCCTGAGCTCAACCAATCCGCCCACCTCAGCCTCCCAATGTGTCTGGATTGCAAGCATGAGCCACTGTGCCTGGCCTTTTAGTTGCTATTTGAAACAATTAGTTCACTATTTTTCATTTTAATTTTCTGTAATGACAAATTAGAAATCCTAATGCATATTTATTTTTAGATATATTGTCTAGATAAACTTTATTTGGTCTTTTTGTAAGTCTTCTCACAAAACTCATTAAAATTTTCATTGTAATTACATTAAACTTAAGGATAGGTTTATAAATAATTGACCTATTTATTCACTTTTTATCCATTTATTTAAGTTCTTATATAGCAAGATTTATATGTCTAGAAGAGTCTGCATATTTATTTCTGTTTTCACGTAGTGTGTGCATTACATATTTTTATTCATGCATACCATCTCATATTCATGCTAGAAATCCTTTAAGATATTTTGCATAAATGCTTTCAATAAGTATAAAATAAAATTTTTTGATATTACAAATTATAGAAGTTACGTTTCAGCCTAAAGAACCACACTCACAATGCATTATATGTCTTTATGACACTTTGCATTTCTTAATATGAAACAGTATAGTAGAGTTATTAAAGATACAGACCTTGGCTTATTCCAGTGGATTCTAAACCCAGCTCTACTACTCACTGCTCTGTAATGTTTTGTAAAATAATTGAATTCTCTAAGACTTTCCTGACTTACAGTATAGAAATAATAAAAGTTTGTGAGACTACTTTTGAGATGTGGTAAGTCTGAAATGAAGATGAAATGAAATCAGTAGAGCATAATGCTAGATAATAAACAATAGATTTTAGATATTTATATTATTATTAGTTTATTTCTCTAAATATTTATCTTTGTCTCTGCATTTTCTACTGGAACACAAGCCTCCATTTCTTTCCTTTTAAGTACTACCATTTCATCATACTGGATGATTATAAAGCTTTTACCCTTGGGGTGAAGTGAAGATAAATCACAAATGGGCTTTTATTTCCTGACTCAGTCAAGGGGCTATCTTTTCAAAAAAAACATAGGCAGTAAGGCCTTGAACATTCACTGGAGAAAGATTACAATTTGGACCTTTTAAAAAAAAAAAAACTAAAATGCCTAGCTGAAGTTATATTATAAATAACAGAATTTTAATAGTGAAAAGATTAAAATATGCTCCTTTTCAGGGAAAGGCTAAATATTGCAGGGGCTGAGGACTGGGATTTCTGTGGTTTTTTTTTTTTTTTTTTTTTTTTTTTTGGTGTGTGTGAGTAGTCACAATGTAGAAGACAGCATATAACTTGATGAACAATATCCTCAACAACATTTCTTCTGCACCACAGCCACAGGTTTTTTAACGCTGCTTTCTAGAAATTTCATCTCTGTTGATAGACGATAGGATGACAATGGGCAAATCAATAAAAGTAATTCTAAAGGAATCGCAGAAAATGTAGTTCAAGTACTTAGTTCCTTGAGGATATGACTTAATTCGGGGCAGTTTTGTCATCTTTTCGTGTAGCTTCCAACATTTTGTTAAAGTTATTTCTAGAGATTTTATGTGCACTTTTAAAGTGCCAGTGAAACTAGAATGTATAAAAGAATATCCTTGACCTTGAGAACCTCACAATGTAGTATGGAAGTCAGATCAGTAAAGAGGTCATCCAAACATACGCCTTAAAAGATGTCCTAGAGTTACTAACATAATACATGGTCACAAAGGAGGGGGCAACTTGTGTTCTGTGTTGGAAGTAGGTAACTTTTGCACAGAAGATGAAAAAATTGAACTAGGTCTTCAAAGATGAGTAAGCGTTGCATAGGCAGAGAAAACAGTAAAGCTCTTGTCAGGTAACGTTGTTTTGTCTGAAAAAATACTTTTTTTTGGCAACATATAAGAACCATATGAAGTGTATGATATAACGTACATAGTAGTTGTAACATTTCACATGAAACTTGATAATAGTGAAATAAAATTATGGTGTTGCATAGTTTTTGTATATGCAATCAAAACAAACCAATGATGAGGTTTCATTGGAATTTAATCTGTAGATGCTGAGTATCGGCATACACTGGTTTATTGCATTTTGTTTTTATTGTACTTCGCAGTTACTGTCTTTTTTACAAATTGAAGGTTTGTGGCAACCTTGTATCCAGCATGGCTAACGGTGTCATTTTTTCAACAGCATTTGTTTATTTTGAATTTGTGTGTTGCATTTTGGCAATTCCCATGGTACTTCACATTTTTAAATTATTATGATGTGTGTAATGGATATCTGTGATCAGTGATGTTTGATGTTACTATTGCAATTGTTTTGTGGTGCCACCAACTGAACCCATATAAGACAACAAATTTAACCAATAAATGTTGTGTGTGCTCTGATTGCTCCACTAACAAGCTCTTCTTTCATCTCTCTCCCTCTCCTTGGGCCTCCTTATTCTCTAAGATGGAAAATATTGAAATTAAGCTAATTAATTACTTTATACTAGCTTTTAAATGTTCAAGTAAAAGAAAGATCTGCACATTTCTCAATTTAAGACAAAATCTAGGCATGATTAACCTCTAATTTTGAAAAAAGTTTCACTGTGATAAAATGCCTTCAAACAGCATTACATGCTACAGAGAAATCTTTTGTGAAAGGAAGAATACATCAATGCAGCAAACTTCGTTGTTGTCTTATTTTAAGAAATTCTCCAATGGTAACTTTATACATCCTGAACTCTTTATCCTGTTTTAGTCAGGGTCCATTAATCTCAACAATTTTTCATGTTGCATTAATTTTCCCGATTACTTGTAGTTGTAGCCATGCTCACACATTCAAAAAATATTTCTGAAACTTGTTTTTCTGTGCCTCCTTCAATAGGCCTGTGTAATGTCATTTCAATGTCGCTCATTATTAAGTTGAAATAATTAACTTGGTACTCTGCTAGAAAAGTCAATGCCTTTTGTTAAAATTGGACTTTTCTTTTATAGTATAAGGAGGTTTGTAAAGAATTACGAACAAAAGCATTAAATATATAAATGTGTCTATCACACACACACAAAATAAATTGCCACAGCCAGTACAGTCTTCATCAACTACCACCCTGATCTGTCAGTCAGCAGCCATCAAGACAAGACTCTCCACCAGCAAAAAGCTGACAACTTCCTGAAAGCTCAGACTATCATTAGCATTTTTAGCAATATGCATATATGTTATCATTGTGCAACTTGACAATTTTTTCATTGGACATAGTCATTTAAGCCACACTTACATCAAAGAAGAGAATGTTAACAGCATTTCTGAAACATAGATGGAGCCCTACTCATATAGGTATAAGCCCTATACCTTAATGTCTCTATTTAATTTTCCAGTAGTACCCTAATCTAGCCATCTAACATAAATTGGCTTCTTATTTCTTGTTTTAGTTCATATGAGAGTAATCAATCAAGATACACATATTCTTATGTGTGGCTTCTGTCACTCAAAACTAGGTTTTTGAAATTCATTCCTATTTGAATGCAGTAGTAGGTAGTTTGTTATCACTGTATAATGTTTCATTTTACAATATATTCATCATCTTAAGTTTGGAACTATTTTCAACATTGTTGCTGTGAACATTTAATACTCATTTTTTTTGGTTAACATATGTTTGTGTTTCTCTTGAAAATATATTTGGATTAGAATTGCCACATCACGGGGGGGCGGAGCAAGATGGCCGAATAGGAACAGCTCCAGTCTCCAACT
>NW_016813389.1:0-1220 GCF_001698545.2 Rhinopithecus bieti
ACTTGAAAATTCTCAGAAGAGAACCCAAAAGCCACAATTTAAAGATCCCTACTTCCCTGCTTAAATCCTCCAGTAGCTTTGAACTGTTCAAGTAAAATCCAAAACCCTTCCTGTGGCTGGCATGGCCCCCAGGGTGTCCCCCCCCACTCTCCTGCCTTCCTTTTTGTTTCTCCTCCCCCGTGGTCTCTAGACCCCTGTTCCCACCTGCCCATGCCTGCCTCAGGGCATTTGCACACGCCATGCTCTCTGCCTGGGGTGTCTTCTTTTTTTTTGAGACAGAGTCTCGCTCTGTCGCCCGGGCTGGAGTGCAGTGGCCAGATCTCAGCTCACTGCAAGCTCCGCCTCCCAGGTTCCCGCCATTCTCCTGGCTCAGCCTCCCGAGTAGCTGGGACTACAGGCACCCGCCACCTCGCCCGGCTAGTTTTTTGTATTTTTTAGTAGAGACGGGGTTTCACCATGTTAGCCAGGATGGTTTCGATCTCCTGACCTTGTGATCTGCCCGTCTCGGCCTCCCAAAGTGCTGGGATTACAGGCTTGAGCCACCGCGCCCGGCCACCTGGGATGTCTTTCTCTACCTCTTCCCATTGCTGCTGGCTCCTTGCCATTTGGGCCTCAGTTCAGATGTCACCAACAGGGGGAGCCTGGCCCTGACCACCCACCCCCTGCCCCCTGAACCCCTGGCACACTCAGTCACATCTCCCTACTTTATTTTTCTCAAAGCATGCATGGGTCACTATCTGAAATTATCTTGTCCACTCATGTCATTTTTTGTTCTTGTTAGACAGACAGTTGAGTGTGATGGTGAAGAGCCCTGGACTTTGGTTCAAATCCTACCTCCACTGCACATGAGCTCTGCCCTTGTGCAAGTTTTCTAGCTTCTTGGGGTCTCAACTTCTCCATCTGCGAGGCACAATAAGAAGTCACTGCATCATAGGACTGTTGGGAGGATTTAGAGGATATATAAAGGGGCTGGCCTATGCCTGGAATGTTGTAAGTGAGCTGCATTTATGTTTGTTGTTGTTGTTGTTATTCTCTGTCTCCCACTGCCCCGGACATAACCTCAGTGTGGGGTTCTGCTCATTGCTCTATTGCCAGCTCAGAGCCTGGCATATAGTGCAGTAGGGTAGGGGTGCAGGTGGGGTGTCAATAAACACTTCCTGAAAGAAAGAGAAAGAAAGAAACGAAGGAAGGAAGGAAGGAAGGAAAGAAGGAAGGAAGGA
>NW_016813389.1:5104-8337 GCF_001698545.2 Rhinopithecus bieti
AAAAAAAAAGAAAGAAAGAAAGAAAAAAAAAAAGAAAAGAAAGTTTTTGTTTTTTGTTTTCCATAGAGATGGGGTCTCCCTATATTGCCCAGGCTGGTCTCAAACTCCCGGGCTCAAGCAATCCTCCCACCTCACTTCCCAAAGTGCTGGGATTACAGGTGTGAACCACCGTGCGCAGGCTTTTTTTCTTTCTTAGAAACAGGGTCTCCCTCTGTAGCCCAGGTTACAGTGTAGTGGAGTGATTGTAGCCTCCTGCAGCCTCAAATTCCTGGGCTCAAGTGATCCTCCAGCCTCAGCCTCCCAAGTAGAGAGGACCACAGGTGCACGCCACCATGCCTGCACCTTTCCATTGTAAACCCAGCTGCAGGGAACATCCTTGCTGGCTTCCCTTTGCTTACCTATGGAAGGTGGGAGGGGTGTTCCCTATGGCAGTTTACAAGTATCAGCTCACGGAATTCTCATCATACTCTGGTGAAACGGATTCAAATGTGCATTTGGCAGAGGAAGGGGTTGGATTCTGTGATTGCGGAGTCCCTCGAGGATTCACAGGGCCCCGGGAACAGAGCCTTCTTGGTCTAGATGGGCTTTTCAGTGGGAGGAGAGGGTCAAGGAAGCTGAGAAGTGGAGATGAACTGTAGTAATGCTAGCCTCACACCTGGACCTTCTTCGTTAAATGAAAGGTGGGGCAGGGCCTCCACCCCACCACACAGAGGAGGAAACTGAGGTTCAGCGAGGGGCAGAGACTTGTCTCAGGCTGCACAGCTGATCAGTGACAGAACCAGGAATCACAGCCAAGTCCCCGACCTCCAGTGCCTTCTCCTGGGTTCTCACCACGCACCGGGCTAGGCACAGAACATGCATCAGCTCGCCAGTCCCCACAGAAGCCACAGCCTTATTCTTCCTCCCATTTGTTTGTTTGTTGTCGTTGTTGTTGTTGTTGTTGAGACAGCGTTTCACTCTGTCACCCAGACTGGAGTGCAGTGGCATGATCACAGCTCACTGCAGCCTCGACCTCCAGGGCTCAAGCGATCCTCCCACCTCAGCCTCCCGAGTAGCTGGGACTATAGGCTACACATCCAGCTAATTTTGTATGCTTTGTAGAGATGGGGGGTCTCGCCACGTTGCCCCAGCTGGTCTCAAACTTCTGGGCTCAAGCGATCCTCCCTCCTCAGCCTCCCAAAATGCTGGGATTACAGGCATGAGCCACCGTCCCCAGCCTTTGCCTCCCATTTGATAGCAGGAGAAACTGAGGCTCGGAGACACTAGATGTGGAACACCGCAGGCGCCACATATGCCGAGCACCCTAGCCATGTGCAGGCAGGAGCTGCTGGGGCCCCTGTGTCTGGGGCAGATGAGACAGGAAGGAAAGAGAAGGCAGGGCCTTGCATGAGAGATTAGCTCATGATGCCTCATTATCGAAAATTCTTATCTTTGAGGCAGAACGGGAAACAGGATGTGGGTTCCCCTTTAAGGGGCTGGCACCTCACATTGACATGTACCGTTGGACACATGTAAGCATCATGGGACAGGTAGTGTCGGTAAGGGGTTGGCACTCAGGCTTTGGAGTCAACAGGCTCCTGGCTGTGTGACTGCAGATTCGTGGCTTGACCTCTCTGGGCTTCTGAATAGCACGGGTTTTAGGCCTGGTGGAACAGTGCTCAATAAATAGTGACAAGGTATCGAGCACTCCAGCAAGTTTTGGAGGCAGGGGCAATTATTTGGCAAAAGAGGCAAAGCCTAAGGAGTGGCCTGGCCAGCTTTACCCCTGTCCCTGCTGCCACATCCAGCTGCAGTCCTCTGCCCGAGCCCAGCCCAGCCAAGCAAACACACCATCAAGTAGGAGGGAGGTTGCTATGACAGTGCAGCTTCTGGACAGACCCTGGCCTCCCACACAATATCCCTCCACTCTGGTGGCCCCAGGCTTTTCCTGTGGAGCCTTCAGAGGTTGCTCCAGCCTGAGGCCAGCCTGGCCCGGATGCTCGCCCAGACACAGCTGTGTTCACATGACACGGGTTTGCTGAGTACCTACCAGGTTCACATGAGTAGGACAGGCAAGGGCCACCCTGCCCTTCCCTCCTCCCAGGGCTCGACCTGGGCCCCGTAAGTGTCACTTGCCTTTAGGAGCTACAATACAGCTCTCAGGAATGTCCTGAGTGGCAGGAAGAAAGGGAGAGCCCAGGTTCAAGAGAAGGACACTGGATTGGGTATTAAAGTCCCATGTCTTGGCCTAACTCAGCCTTAGTATCTCTGTGGTTGTGAGCAAACACCCATTTCTCTCTGGGCCTTAGAACTGAGGGGAGTACATGGAGTTCTTTCAAACTAGTCAAAACAGAAGCCGTGCACTCAGGAGGCAGGCAGCCCCTTGTTTTGGACGACTGTCTATCACTTACTGGCTGGGTGGCTTAAAGAAAGTTACTCAACATCTCTGAGCCATTTCCTCATCTCAAACTTTTGAACAACAATCCAAGGTTATTTAGAATACTAAATGAAGGCCAGGCATGGTGGCTCACACCTACAATCCCAGCACTTTAGGAGGCCAAGGTGGGAGGATCACTTAGGGCCAGGAGTTCAAGACCAGCCGGGGCAACATAGCAAGACCTTATCTCTGCAAAAGTTTTAAAATTAAGTCAACAAATAAATAATAGAATACTAAATGGGAACATTTACAGTGCTTAGAAGACTTAGAGTAGGAGCTCAATACATAGCAGCTGTTGCAATTAGCTCATTTTTTTCTTTAAAATAATTTCCACTTTATCAAAATAATACCATACATCAGTGAACCTAAGGCATCACTGACAGTAAGATGCACCATGACTCACATGCTGTCCAGAGAAAACACTGCCAATTATAGTGGTCAGGTGCAGCACTGATTATGGAAAGATTTATCTTGATTTTAAAGATGTTAACATGGGTCGGGCATGGTGACTCATGCCTGTAATCCCAGCACTTTGGGAGGCCAACGCGGGCGGAGCACCTGAGGTCAGGGGTTTGAGAACAGCCTGATCAACATGGCGAAACCCTGTCTCTACTAAAATATAAAACTTATTAAAAGTCAGGAAACAACAGGTGCTGGAGAGGATGTGGAGAAATAGGAACACTTTTACACTTTTGGTGGGACTGTAAACTAGTTCAATCATTGTGGAAGACAGTGTGGCGATTCTTCAAAGATCTAGAACTAGAAATACGATTTGACCCAGCCATCCCATTACTGGGTATATACCCAAAGGATTATA
>NW_016813389.1:9511-14428 GCF_001698545.2 Rhinopithecus bieti
GGTGCGATCTCAGCTCACTGCAAGCTCTGCCTCCCGGGTTCAAGTGATTCTCCTGCCTCAGCCTCCCGAGTACCTGGGACTAAAGGCACGCACCACTGTGCCCAGCTAATTTTTGTATTTTTAGTAGAGATGGGGTTTCGCAATGTTGGCCGGGCTGATTTCGAACTCCTGAACTCGTGATCCACCTGCCTTGGCCTCCCAAAGTGCTGGGATTACAGACGTGAGCCACCGCGCCTAGCCCCTTTTCTTCTCCTTTTTGAGACAAAGTCTTGCTCTGTTTCCCAGGCTGGAATGGAGCGATGGGATGACAGCTCACTGCAGCCTCAACCGTCCAGGCTCAAGCAATCGTCCTACCTTAGCCACCCGAGTAGCTCGGACTACAGGCTTGTTCCACTGTGCCCAGCAAATTTTTAAAAAAATATATTTTGGGGCCGGGCGTGGTGGCTTACGCTTGCAATCCCAGCACTTTGGCAGGCCAAGGCGGGCGGATCACCTGAGGTCAGGAGTTCAAGACCAGCCTGATCAACATGGAGAAACCCCATCTCTACTAAAAATACAAAAACTAGCCAGGCATGGTGGCGCATGCCTGTAATCTCAGCTACTCGAGAGGCTGAGGCAGGAGAATAGCTTGAACGCAGGAGGTGGAAGTTGCAGTGAGCCGAGATTGTGCTATTGCACTCTAACCTGGGCTACAAGAGTGAAACTCCATATCAAAAAAAAAAAAAAAAAAAAGCCATACATATATATATATATTTGTAGAGACAGGGTCTCACCATGTTGTCCAGGCTGATATCAGACTCCTGGGCTCAAGCAAAACCTCCTGCCTCAGCTTCCTGAAGTGCTAGGATTACAGGCATGAGACACCATGCCCAGCCTTATGGAGAAGAGTGAGTTTTAAAACTGAGGTATCACTCTTCGGTATTCATATAAACTTGTTTGTTTGTTTGTCTGTTTCTGAGCCGGAGTCTCGCTCTGTTGCCAGGCTGGAGTGCAGGATTACATTCTTGAGCCACCTTGCCTAGCCAAGTTTTTTAGGTAACTATTTTTCATAATTAAGCATTGCATTTATTTCCTTTCTTACTCTATTTTTTCTGAAGTTAATAATTCCTTTTTATTACAGCTTTATTGACATATGATCTGTAAGCTGCACATATTTAATATGTACAGTTTGGGCTAGGCACAGTGGCTCAAGCCTGTAATTCTAGCGCTTTGGGAGGCCAAGGCTGGTGGATCACCTGAGGTCAGGAATTTGAGACCAGCCTGGCCAACATGGTGAAACCCCGTCTCTACTGGTAAACCCTGTCTCTACTAAAAATACAAAAAAAAAAAAAAAAAAAATTAGCCAGGCGTGGTTGTGCATGCCTGTAATCTCAGCTGAGGCAGGAGAACTGCTTGAACTCACAAGGTGGAGGTTGCAGTGAGCCGAGATCACTCCAGCCTGGGTTACAGAGCAATACTCCATCTCAAAAGATAATAAGTGATAAAATGTACAGTTTGCTAAATTTTGATATATGTGACCACCTGGGAATCCAGCACCACCATGAAGATGGTGAATATCTCCACAACATCACTAATTCCTCATGCCCATTGTTAATCCTTTCCTTCCCACCCTCCCTGACCACCGACCTCATCCGGCAACTGCTGGTCTACTTGTCGGTATAGATGAGTTTGCATTTTCTGAAATTTTGCATAAATGTAATCATGTGGTATGTACTCTGACTCCTTTTCCCTCAGCATCATTATTTCGAGATTCATCTATTAGTTGTGTGTATCCATAGCTTGCTCCTTTTTATTACTGAGTAGTGTTCTATTACGGCACCCATTGTGGGAGGGACACACCACAGTTTATTGAACCACTCACCTGTGGCTGGGTATTGAGGTTGTTTATACCTTTTATGAGTGAAGCTCCCACGAACGTTACTGAATAAGGCCTCAGATAGGCATATGTTTTCTTTCCTTTTGGGTGAATACCTAAGAACAGATTTGTGGGTTTACCCTTTTTTTTGTTTTTTGTTTTTTTGTTTTTTTTTTGAGACAGAGTCTTGCTCTGTCACCCAGGCTGGAGTGCAGTGGCACTATCTCGGCTCACTGCAAGATTCTCCTGCTTCAGCCTCCCGAGTAGCTGGGACTACAGGCACATGCCACCATGCTTGGCTAATTTTTTTGTAGTTTTAGTAGAGATGGAGTTTCACTGTGTTAGCCAGGATGGTCTTGATCTCCTGACCTCGTGATCTGCGCCTGTCTGCCTCCCAAAGTGCTGGGATTTACAGGCGTGAGCCACCGCGCCCGGCCTGCTTGGTGCAGTTCTTGCAGGAGTGAGTTCTTACTCTTAGCTTCCCTGGAGAACTGGTTGCTGAAAAGAGCCTGGCACCTCCTCCTCTCTCCTGCTTCCTCCTCTCACCATGTGGCAGGATCCCCTCGCCTCCTGCCATGAGTGGAAGTACCCTGAGGCCCTCACCAGATGCAGATGCCAGCACCATGTTTCTTGTACAGCCTGTAGAACTGTGAGCCAAGTAAACTTCCTTTCTTTATAAATTATCCAGCCCCAGGTATTCCCTTCTAGCAACACTAAAGAAACTAAACCAGTGGTTTCCATTTGACATTCCCGGCAACAGATGGGAGTTCTAGAGGCTCCACACCCTCACCAACCCTTAAGATCATAAGTCTTCTTAATTTTAGCCTTTCTAGTGGGTGTGTACTAGCAGCTCATCATGGATTTATTTATTTATTTATGTAGAGACGAAGTCTTGCTCTGTCGCCCAGGCTGGAGTGCAGCGGCGCAATCTTGGCTCACTGTAACTTCTGCTCCCGGATTCAAGCAATTCTCCTGCCTCAGCCTCCCAAGTAGCTGGGATTACAGGCGTGCACCACCACACCTGGCTACATTTTTTTTTGTATTTTTAGTAGAGATGGGGTTTCACCATGTTGGCCAGACTGGTCTCGAACTCCTGACCTCAAATGATCTGCCCCCACCTTGACCTCCCAAGTACTAGGATTACAGGTGTGAGCCACCGTGCTCGGCCTAGTCATGGTTTCATTTATTTATTTATTTTTAATTAATTAATTTTTTTTGAGACCAAGTCTCACTCTGTTGCCCAGGCTGGAGTGCAGTGATATGATCTCAGGTCACTGCAACCTCCGCCTCCTGGGTTCACGCGATTCTCCTGCCATAGCCTACTGAGTAGCTAGGACTACAGGCATGAGCCACCACACCTCGCTAATTATTTGTATTTTTAGTAGAGATGGGGTTTCACCATGTTGGCCAGGCTGATCTTGAACTCCTGACCTCAGGTGATTCTCCCACCACAGCCTCCCAAAGTGCTAGGTTTACAGGCATGAGGCACCACGCCCGGCCTATTTATTTATTTTTTAGTTTTGAGACAGAGTCTCACTCTGTTGCCCAGGCTGGAGTGCAGTGGCACAATCATGGCTCACTGCAGCCTCAACCTCCCTAGGCTCAGGTGACCCTCCCCGCTCAGCCTCGCGTAGCTGGGGCTAAAGGTGCACACCTCCAGGCCTGGCTAATTTTTGTATTTTGGTAGTTTTGCAGTGTTACTCAGGCTGGCCTCCAACTCCTGGGCTCAAGTAATCTGCTCACCTCAGCCTCCCAAAAGTGCTGGGATTACAGGTGTGAGACACCACGTCTGGCCTCATTGTGGTCTTAATGTGTACTTCCCTTATGACTAATAATGTTGAACATCTTTTTCTTTTTTTGTTTTGGAGAGAGTCTTGCTGTGTCACCCAGGCTGGAGTGCAGTAGCATGATCTTGGCTCACTGCAACTTTCACCTCCCAGATTCAAGCTATTCTCCTGCCTCAGCCCCCGAGTAGCTGAATTACAGGCTTGCACCACCACACCTGGCTAATTTTTGTATTTTTAGTAGAGACGAGGTTTCACCATGTTGGCCAGGCTGGTCTCAAACTCCTGACCTTAGGTGATCCGCCTGCTCCCAAAGTGCTGGGATTACAGGCATGAGCCACCACACCCAGCCATTGAACATCTTTCTTTGTGCTTATTTGGCTATTCATATATCTTCTTTTGTGAAAGAGCTGTTCAAATATTTTACCCATTTTATTTTATTTATTTATTTATTCTGAAACAAGGTCACCCAGGATGGAGTGCAGTGGCGTGATGACAGCTCACCACAGCCTCGACCTCCTGGGCAATTCTCCTGCCTCAGCCTCCAGAGTAACTAGGACTACAGGGGCGCCACCACACCTGGCTAGTTTTTGTTTGCTTGTTTGTAGAGATAGGGTCTCGCATTGTTGCTTAAGCTGGTCTCAAACTCCTGGGCTCAAGTGATCCTCCCACCTCCGCCTTCCAAAATGCTGGGATTACACGCATGCGCTACCACACATAGCCTGACTTTAAAAAAATTCTTACGCCTGTAATCCTAGCACTTTGGAAGGCTGAGGCGGGCAGATTTCTTGAGGTCAGGAGTTTGAAACCAGCCTGGTCGACATGGTGAAACCCCATCTCTACTAAAAATAAAAATAAAACTTTAAAAAATTAGGCAGGCATTGTGGCAGGCACCCGTAATACCAGCTACTTGGGAGGCTGAGGCAGGAGAATTGCTTGAACCCAGGAGGCAGAGGTTGCAGTAAGCCAAGATTGTGCCACTGGACTCCAGCCTGGGTGACAGAGTGAGAAAAAATAAAATTAAATTAAAAAATCTTGGCCTCCTGCAGCCAATTAAGCCGACTGAGTTCCTTTCCTCATGGGGGCCCAGTGTGCAATGGCTGCAAACAGCAGCTTCCCTGGTAGTGAGCTTCCCTGGTAGTGATGCAGCCTGTTTGTTGTGTGGGTTGCTCTAAGGGACCTTGGAGACAGTCCTTTCAGATGGATGTTCATGTTTCTGACCTTGCACTACCCCAGTGTAGGCTCCAAACAGGCATGCGAGGTGCCATTGGAAAGCCC
>NW_016813389.1:16018-17656 GCF_001698545.2 Rhinopithecus bieti
AAAAAAAAAAAAAAAAAAAACAGGAGTTCCAGCTTTCACCCCTGGCTCCAACCCCTCAGTTGTATAGCCTCTGGAAAGTCACTTAATCCTTTTGGGCCTCAGTTTCCCATCTAGGGAGTAAGGGGATGTCATGATCTCACGGAGGTGGCACAGTCTGATAGGAAGAGGGCTGTCCCAGGGCTCCTGGCTGCCTCTTGGGCAGGGCAGGTCTAGGCTGTCTGGCCCCCTCAGAGCCTTGACTGTCAGGGCCCAGGCTGAGCAGACTCCTATGACCCCACTGCATGGTGGGGAGATTAAGGCCAAGAAAGGGAGGGGGCCAGAATCGCACAGCTTGCCCAGGCAGAATGGGCCCCTGCCTTCTGTTCCTCAACTTTCTCCCTGCACCAGAGCCATCTCCGGGCTAGACAGGCTGGTAGAACCAGCCACGTCCTCTCCGTGGGGTGGAGGAAGAGCCTGCTCCCCCCAGGGCCAGAACCTTCCAGCCATCTCCCTCCAGCCTCACCGTCCCCACCCAGAGCCTGAAATTCAGGGCTGTCTGTGCCCAGGGCTGTGCCTGACTTTGGTTATCTAGCACCACCTACAGGATATGCTGAGAACAACATGCCACATGGCTTCAAGCCCCAGATTCCAGAAACTGCTGGCTGGGAAGACGCCCATTCACGGATCGCACCTGGTATGCACGGGCCAGAGCTCCGCGCCCTGCATGAGCCTCTGCCCTGATCTGCACCACAGCCGCTTAAGGCAGGAACTACATCATCGTTTGAATCAATATAGCACCCTTTCATAACGGATACAAATGTAGTTGTTAGATAAAAGGTATAACTTCTGTTGTTCACAGCAGAGTAGAGTGACTGCAGATAACAACAATGTATTATATATTTCAAAATAGCTAGAAGAGAGGACATAAATTGTTCCCAACACATAGAAATGATAAATACTCAAGGTGATGGATACCCCAAATACCCTGACCTGATCATTACATACACTACACTTATAACAAAAGATCACACATACCTCATAAATATGTAAAATATTAGGTATCAATTTAAAAAACCTTTTAAGGCTGGGCACGGTGGCTCACGCCTGTAATCCCAGCACTTTGGGAGGCCAAGGTGGGCGGATCACGAGGTCAGGAGATCGAGACCATACTGGCTAACACAGTGAAACCCCGTGTCTACTAAAAATACAAAAAATTAGCCAGGCATGGTGGCAGGCGCCTATAGTCCCAGCTATTCGGGAGGCTGAGGCAGGAGAATGGCGTGAACCCGGGAGGCGGAGCTTGCAGTGAGCCGAGATCGCCACTGCACTCTAGCCTGGGCTACAAAACGAGACTCCGTCTCAAAAAAAAAACAAACAGGCCGGGCGCTGTGGCTCAAGCCTGTAATCCCAGCACTTTGGGAGGCCGAGACGGGCGGATCACGAGGTCAGGAGATCGAGACCATCCTGGCTAACACGGTGAAACCCCGTCTCTACTAAAAAAATACAAAAAACTAGCCGGGCGACGTGGCGGGCGCCTGTAGTCCCAGCTACTCGGGAGGCTGAGGCAGGAGAATGGCTTAAACCCAGGAGGCGGAACTTGCAGTGAGCTGAGATCCGGCCACTGCACTCCAGCCTGGGCGGCAGAGCGAGACTCCGTCT
>NW_016813389.1:21131-26973 GCF_001698545.2 Rhinopithecus bieti
GGGGAGGGGATGGGAGGGGAGGGGAGGGAAGGGCAGGGGAGGAGAGGAGATGGGAGGGGAGGGGAGCGGAAGTGAGGGGAGGGGAGGGGAAGGGAAGGGAAGGAGCTAGAATCAGGCCTCAGGTCTGGCTAGTTCTAGCACCTGTGCTTTCAATCCCCCTGGAGGGGCCAGAGGGAACTGAGTCTCTGATCTACCTCCTTCACTGCCCAGCTAGGGAAACTGGTGCCTAGGAAGGGGAGGTGGCTTGCCCTAAGTGGCACAACAGGGCAGGATGTAATCTAGAACCCAGGTCTCCAGGCTCCCAGATCCCCTCTCACACCAAACCTCACCAGAGCTGGTCAGACCTTGGCCAAAGCCCCAGATCCCTGAGTCCCAGGGAAATGATTGGTGCTTGAAGAGCAAAGCGGTGTCCCTTCTTAGGGTCCAGGAAGCTGTATCAGCCCTGTCCCCAGTTCCCAGTTTGCACTGGTGGTAGCTGGTTAGAACCTGAATCCCAGAGCCCTCTCATGGCCAGGCCAGGGCCACAGTGGATCTGGACTCTGGACACAATAGAGTGAGACCTGCACACACCTTCCTCCACCCACTCTGCTGGGGACGGATCGAATTCCAACCCCAATGACCTCCCAGGCCCTCTGAGCCTTCCACCCATGCTTGACGGCAAAAGGGCACTGAGCCTCCCAGGGACAGAGCACCAAGATCCCAAGGACGGCCAGCCAAGCACGTCTGCAGCCCCTCCCCTCAGCACAACCCCCAGGACTGAAGATCCTGGACAGACAACCTACTATTCTTGCTTATTTTTTCAGGAAAAATTTCTGGAACTGAACTGAACGTACTGAGTCAAAGAACCTTGCATCTAAAGATTTTTTGAGACGCTATCAGCAAATTGTACTCCTGGGATTTTTGCACCAATTTACACCCCTTCTAACAGAGTCTGAGGAATGCTGCCCCCACCCCTTATCACCACTAATGCCTCTGGACCCTCTTTTTAGTCTTTGCTAGTCCAATAGGCCACCCCTCTCCCTGTTGTTTTAATTTGCACTGTTTGTCATTGAAGAGAGATTCTCAGACTCCACTGTCTGTGGAGCTTGCTAGAAAAATAGAAAGGCGGCCGGGCGCGGTGGCTCACACCTGTAATCCCAGGTAATCCCTAGGAGGCCGAGGCAGGTGATCACCTGAGGTCAGGAGTTTGAGACCAGCCTGACCAACATGGTGAAACCCTGTCCCTACTAAAAATTAGCCAGGCGTGGTGATAGACACCTGTAATCCCAGCTACTCGGGAGTCTATGGCAGGAGAATTACTTCAACCTTGGAGGCAGTGGTTGCAGTGAGCCAAGATCATGCCACTGCACTCCAGCCTGGCCAATAGAGTGAGACTCTGTCTCAGAAAGAAAAGAAAGAAAGAAAGAAAGAAAACAAAAATAGAAAGGCAAACAGACTGGGAGAAAATATTTGTGAAAAATATATCTAACAGAGAACTTGTAACCAGATATGAAAATAATTCTTTTATTTTAACCCAATAGGAATTAACCAACCAAATACGAAGAATTCTTAACACTTAGTAAGAAGAAGACAATTCAAATAGAGTAGACACTTCATCAAAGAAAATATACAGATAGCTTAGCTGGGCATGGTAGTGGACACCTATAATCCCAGCTACTCGGGAGGCATGAGGGGAGAGTCTCTTGAGCCCAGGAGTTCAAGGCTGCAGTGAGCTATGATGGTACCACTGCACTCCAGCCTGGGCAACAAAGCCAAGATGCTGTCTCTAAAAGAAAAGAAACAGGCTGGGCATGGTGGCTCACACGTATAATCCCAGCACTTTGGGAGGCTGAGGCGGGTGAATGGCTTGAGCCTAGGAGTTCAAGACCAGCCTGGGCAACATGGCGAAACGCTGTCTCTAAAAAAAAAATACAAAAAGTAGCCAGGCGTGGTGGTGCACACCTGTGGTCCCAGCTACTCAGACGCTGAGAGGTAAGAGGTTAGTTTGAGCCCAGGAGGTCAAGGCTGCATTAAACTGTGATCATGCCACTGCACCCCAGCCTGGGTAACAGAGCAAGACTCTATCTCAAACAAAGCAAAACAAGCAAAGGCCGGACACGGTGGCTCAAGCCTGTAATCCCAGCACTTTGGGAGGCCGAGACGGGCGGATCACGAGGTCAGGAGATCGAGACCATCCTGGCCATAATGGTGAAACCCCGTCTCTACTAAAAATACAAAAAAAATTAGCCGGGCATAGTGGCCGGCGCCTGTAGTCCCAGCTACTCGGGAGGCTGAGGCAGGAGAATGGCGTGAACCCGGGAGGCAGAGCTTGCAGTGAGCCAAGATCATGCCACTGCACTCCAGCCCAGGCGACTGAGTGAGACTGTCTCAAAAAAAAAAAAAAAAAAAAAAAATTTAGGCTAAGTGAAAAAAACCAGAGAAAGAGCACAGCCTGCACGATTTCATTTATGTAAAATTCTAGAAAATGCAGTTAATCTACAGTGACAGAAAGCAGACCAGTGACTGCTTGGAGTGGAGGCGGGAGGGCGTGGAGAGGGAATGGGAATGGGGAAGGAGGGATGATTGTATACAGGGGCCACCGAGAAACTTGGAAGTGATGGAGCTTTTATGACAATTCTCATTTTTTTTGTTTTGTTTTGTTTTGTTTTGAGACGATGTCTTGCTCTGTTGCCCATGCTGGAGTGCAGTGGCGTGATATTGGCTCACTGCAGCCTCTGCCTCCTGGGTTCAAGGTTCAAGTGATTCTCCTGCTTCAGCCTCCCAAGTAGCTGGGATTACAGGCATCCACCACCACTGTTGCCGGAAACAGAGGACTGGAGAGACCAATACGGTTGAATACAGGAGGATGGTTATTAAGGTGCGCACCGGCTCATTGGATTCACATCCAAAAAGCTGAGCATTGAACAAAAACAGATTTTAGCTTATATAGGCTAGCATATAAGAGCAAAACAAAGGCAGTGAATTTTACAATGACAAGTCACGTAATCCATAGCATAACTGCTGACCTGGGGCTAACCTGTGGCCTTGCATAGCTAGTGGCCTAGCAGCTGCATCGAAAGAACAACAGGAACTTTGCAAATCTTACTAAATACAACCATTAGCACACATGGTCATAACTAATAGTTCAGTACATGAGAGACAGTAAAAGAATTTGTTTTTCTTCTTTTAACCTTGCTTGGGGGGTGTCTGGAGCTGATTTCTGCAGGCTAGGTCACCATGACCTGTCTAGAGCCTTGCTTGCAGCAGTGGAAAACTTGTGTTTTTCACTTAACCCTTACTTTCCTTGGAGTGAATAAATGCAGCATTTATTTTTCTTTAAATTTCTGCCTCAACACACTTGGTTAATTTTTGTATTTTTCATACAGACAGACACTCACCATGTTGACCAGGCTGATCTTGAACTCCTGACCTCAGGCGATCCACCCACTTCAGTTTAACACAGTTCTGGGATTACAGGCATGAGCCACCCCACCCAGCCAATTCTCATGGTCTTAATTATGGTGATGGTTTCACAGATAGAACAGATTCCATGTGTAGGGCCTGGGAATCTGCATTTTAACGAGTTCCCAGGAATTAGGCTGGGTGTGGTGGCTCACGCCTGTAATCCCAGCACTTTGGGAGGCCAAGGCAGGTGGATCACCTGAGGTCAGGAGTTCTAGACAAGCCTAGCCAAAATGGTGAAGCTCCGTCTCTACTAAAAATACAAAATTAGCTGGGCGTGGCAGCAGGCACCTGTAATCCCAGCTACTCAGGAGGCTGAGGCAGGAGAATCACTTGAACGGGAGAGGCAGAGACTGCAGTGAGCTGAGATGGCGCCATTGCACTCCAGCCTAGGGAACAAAAGTAAAACTCCATCTCAAAAAAAAAAAAAGAAAAGAAAAGAAATCATCTGAGTTGGCCAGGTGTGGTGGCTCATGCCTGTAATCCCAGAACTTTGGGAGGCCAAGGAGGGTGGATCACCTGAGGTCATAGGTTCGAGACCAACCTAAACAACATGGCGAAACCCTGTCTCTACCAAAACTACAAAAATTAGCTGGGCATGGTGGTGCACGCCTGTAATCCCAGCTTCTCAGGAGGCTGAGACAGGAGAATTGCTTGAACCTGGGAGGCAGAGGTTGCAGTGAGCCAAGATTGCACCATTCCACTCCAGCCTGGGCTACAGAGCCATACTCTGTCCTCCCCACCCCCTCTCCAAAAATAAAAAATAAAAACACAGCAATCATCTGAGTTGATTACCATAAAAGAGAAAGGGGTTATACAAATATGGTATCCTTCAGGCATCAGGAAGGGGCATTGAGGGGCGGGGCCCAGCGTAGGAAGCTTATGGAACCAGGGTCACCTGCTGGACTGTCCCAGTCCTGCTTCCTTCCACTTCCCTCTTTTGTCTCACTCTACTGAACAGTCTTTTCTGTTTCTTAGAGTGTGAGCTGGAAGATTCAAATGGCCTCAAAGACCCTGTGGGTCCCTGGATCGAACTCCAAATTTCAGAGAGAGAGCTGATTGACCCAATTTGGACCAGGAATCCTCACTCAGTCAGTTGTGGCCAGGGAGGCAGTATCCTTTGGCTCAAAGCTGAAGGGTGGAGGGGGCACAGGAAGAAGAGCACAGCTTGGCCAGTGTTATTTCATCAGGGTCACAAGGTGCTTGTTAAAACTTTGACCCCCGCCCCCTGGGCTGGGCGTGGTGGCTCGCGCCTGTGATTCCAGTACTTTGGGAGGCTGAGGTGGGAAGTTCATGAGGCCAGGAGATCGAGACCATCCTGGCTAACACGGTGAAATCCTATCTCTATTAAAAATATAGAAAAAAAACAAAAACAAAAACACCCAGCCATGGTGGCAGGCACCTGTAGGCCCAGCCACTTGGGAGGCTGAGACAGGAGAATGGCATGAACCTGGGAGGCGGAGCTTGCAGTGAGTCGAGATCGCACCACTGCACTACAGCCTGGGTGATAGAGTGAGAGTCCATCTCAACAAAACAAAACAAAACAAAAAAACGAAATTTGACCCCCCCATATAAAAATGAGCTGGGCATGGTGGTGCCCACCTGTAGTCCCAGCTACTCAGGAGGCTGAGGCAGAAGAATTGCTTGAACCCAGGAGGCAGAGTTTGCAGTGAGCCTAGATTGCGCCACTGCACTCCAGCCTGGGCGACAGAGTGAGATCCCATCTCAAAAAAAATAAAAAATAAAAAACTTTCATCGCCCTTGCCTCCCCGACCAGTATCTGTTACTGAGGGCGTGCCAGATATGTGCGTTACCAGCCCAGATGATCCTAAAGCAAAAGCTCCTTGGGTTATAACTTGAGAAACAGCTACTCCAAAGATATTTTGACCTGAAATGAGAATCATAAAATCACAAACACTTCGGGTGGGAAAAAGCAGTGAAACATTTATGGCTGCCAATGACAGGTGCCTTATTTTTTTCTTTTTTTGAGATGGAGTCTCACTCTGTCACCCAGGCTGGAGTGCAGTGGTGCAGTCTGTGCTCACTACAACCTCTGCCTATAGGGTTCAAGCAATTCTCATGCCTGAGCCTCTCAAGTAGCTGGGATTACAGGCATGGGCCACCACACCCAGCTAATTTTTGTATTTTAAGTAGAGATGGGGTTTTACCGTGTTGCCCAGGCTGGTCCCAAACACCTGACCTCAGGTGATCTGCCTGCCTCGGCCTCCCAAAGTATTGCGATTACAGGTATGAGCCACCCTGTCTGGCCTACCCCGCTTTAAATCACAAGCAAAGCCGGGCACGGTGGCTCAAGCCTGTAATCCCAGCACTTTGGGAGGCGAAGACGGGTGGATCACGAGGTCAGGAGATCGAGACCATCCTGGCTAACACAGTGAAACCC